>NC_056570.1:16140485-16241619 GCF_013358625.1 Macadamia integrifolia
TTTTTTTTTTTTTTTAAACCAAGGTGTTCAGGCCGCGCACTTTGACTAATCCTCGGGAAGACTAGTGCAGCAAACCACCATCACGGTCTCCACTTAAATTACACATGATAAGGAATCAAACCTAGGACCGTGCGCCTATCCAAAGTAGAATGAATTTAGATTAGTCCATTCACAAACCATTGTTTTCTGAGTGGTTCTCAGTGATTTTTTTTTTTTTTGAAACAACATATAAATAAACTTAGTGTAGTTGAAACAAGAATGCTAAGATGGATGAGTGGTAAAACTAGAAAATAAAAATAAAATACATAATGAGCAACTTAATACCCAATTAGTTGCAAAAAATCATTTGAGGTGATATAGACACATGCAATGGAGGCTTTGAATGTGTGATTTAATTTAGGTTGAAGGAATTAAAAAAAGGTATGAGTAGGCTTAAAATGATTATAAGAAAAGTGGCGAGGAAAGACATGCACATGGTTTAAATTATCTCTAATATCAATATCGATACGATACCCTCTGATACGTATCTTAAATTTACCCAATTGATACAGCGATTGATAGCAATACTTCAATATTTGATCTTTAGTATATCTTAGCGTATCTTCAATACGATACGATACCTTCCGATAAGTATCTTAAATTTAGCCGATCAATACGAAGATCGATACCAATACTTTAATCTTTGGACACGCATGACTTAAGATTAGTAACAAGTATAGCTATGAATAGAGCTAAATGAAGAAAAAAATATAGACGATCCTATTTCGTTGGGATAAAGCTGAGTTGAATTGAGTCAAGTTTTTTGAATTATAAACTTGGATAAATTTTTTTATTACTCATAGTATAAAAGAAATGGTGTACCCAATGCACGAGGCTCTTGTCATTGTGGGGTCTAGGTAAGATCATAATGTACACAACCTGCCTTACCCCCACTTCAGATTGTTGTTTTTCAATTCAAACCTACATGACCAGTAGATCACAATGGAGCAACCACTAGGGTCATTACTCATAGTATTTAAATAGAAATTTGAAATGGGTCATTGAAAAGTTCTGATAGAACACCCACTTGAGTTATTTAAGGTGTGGGGTGGTCATAAATTTTCATGATCTGTGATGGTTGTTCACGGTTGTTGCACTAAAGTCTGTTGACGAGTTTTGAATTTGGTCCCATCATAATAGCTGAGGCTGAGCATACCATGTTACATTGATTGTATGTTCTTTGGAGAGCTAGGCTTCAGTTCATGCACCCAGGGCCACTCCACCAAGGACTGCTTCAAGCTTCCATCATTAGAAGCACTAAAATTTCCACCTAAGAGTGTTTGTTGTAAAAAAGTTTGGAAATTACACTTTAACATCATCATCATCACCATCTCTTCAATCTATTCGAAGCCCTGGTGGTTGAGTGTATAAGGTTACAAGGGCTCCCCAGATTAGGGTTTCCAAGGGCAACCAGTTGAGTACTTTCCTTGCTAGATCATGGAGCTGTCAGAATTTTATAGCAAATTTATCTGAAACAATGGTATACTCCCCTGACCTCCCCCTTGGTTCAAGCCCACGGTTTCTATGATTTTCAAAGGCATTGGCGTTGACCCGGCTTGCATGTGGGAGGGTACACATGTATGAGGGATTAGTTGAGCCAAAGGTCTGGACACATTTATTAGCAAAAAAAAAAGTATAGATGGGGGATTTCTTTCTCTTTGACACCAATGAGAAGGAGGTCAAAGAGAAACTTGGGCAACTTTTTCAAAACCTAGGCAAGTCCTCCACTTACACTTTTTCTTTTTTTTTGACTAACGATGTATATCCATGCCTTCGGCCTGACTAATCCCGCAAGCCCATACTGACCCTACAACCACATGAACTGGGTCATACTGGGGTTGAATGAAAATCATTCAACTTTCACTGAAAGCAGTAAAAATCACTAAACACCCCTGTGTGAATGGTCCAAGCACTTACAGATATTAATAAGATTAGACCAAGGATCATTTGAGAACATGAGCTAGCCAGTCATTAGGTCATGTAATTTTGATCTTAATTAAAGTTTTAAATATATGGTTTTTCTTACATGTTATGGATTAAGAATCCTACAAAGATAACTCAACCTGTAGATTGGTGGTTAATCACTTTTTCAATGGATATTTTTGGTCTAAACGGAATTGAGTTCATAATATTGATCACGGAAATCAAATTAGACAAAGGATATTGATTGACTTTTAATGGCAAGTGTATAACCACTATTGATACACATTTTTTTGGAAGAAATTAAGGAAATCAAACTCTGGTGCAAGATAGGTTTCTGAATGAAAGAAGTCCGAAAGTTCATTCAAACAAAATAGGTTCCATTCGAAGTGTATTTCCATATATTGAAAAACTATTTTCTTTTTCAGCCGTCTTCGACCTCCAAACCCTTCCAGGGCTTGACTACCTACACCTACCTGGTCTCAAGTATTCCTCTCTCACTTAATCAATGCCTGGAGATTAACTAGAAGCAGTGTCCAACCCCTTAGGTGGTTTAAATAGGAACCAACCCAATGGATATGAAAGACCATGCTTAGCCCCAACATGGACAAGCTGATACAAATTTGGTGTCGGGTTTTCAATTATATTAGCATCATTAAGAGAATGGTTAGGATTTTGGAAGAGAAATTGAATTTTAATCACTTTGACCTTATGAAACAAACTTGTTTTATTTTTTAATTATACTCACTTGTTTAAGTCTCTACGTTCTACAAATACGACAATAGGAGAGTACACCTCTCACTTCACGGTAGTAATGTTGGATAAGAACTTTCAAGCAAAACCCCCAGTATATTGTTGGGTTCCACGTAAAAGAAATAATCCCACATTGGAAGTGGATAGCCCGATTTAAAGATTTATAGGTATTGATGAACCTTCTCCCTAATGGTTAGCTTTTGACAATGAGTTCTTCCTATGTACCTAACATATATAACATATGATAATTAAGACTCCACCCATTTTAATAGATCTCATTACATTGGAAAACTATGATCCTCAAATTTTACCTCAATCAAAGCCTAACCACAATGTCGCCATCTATATATGTTTGTTGAAATTGCATGACTCCAGCAATTATACACAAAAAACACATCATAGTTTGACTAGAATCCCTTTCCCAAAAAGTCATAGTTGAAAGAAACAGCCAAGAAGATCCAGTAGAAGGTTGAGAAATAAGGTGAAATAAACGTTTGCATGATAACCAAACTTCACTGATATTCCAGCCCTTGAATTCCACCATAGTCGGTGCTTGGAGCTGTCCAACCACCTCAGTTTCTTTTGTAGTTGTTGTTGAAGGAATCTACATTTGAATTAACTTGAGTTGACCCTGAAATAGATGTCAAAACACCAACCAAATTTTTTTCCCAAGAAATTAGTAAAACGAATACAAACTATGATGTGATAGTTCAAAAAACAGGAGGAAGTAAATATCGTCCTATGACGTCTGCTGGGCCATCTGTAGTGGAGTAATCAAAAGCAACAGAGTCAGTATGTTGAGTTAACTTCAAATCAGAAATCCATAGATTAATATTATATAGAATAATAGGTTCAGGATTAGATCAATTTTATTTGCCAGCATGTTATTTCTATGGATCCATATAAAGTAAATAGTTATGGCATCACTCTAGCAGTTGGTTTATAGTTTCATCAAGTAATAAGATTAAATATAGGTATCGTTCAAAATAGCTCGACTTTTAAATAGATTGGATCTGGTTGGTAACCAATGACATAAGGATTTCCAAATGAAGTTCTTGTTAGCAAGAAGAATATTAGGGTGAGTATTGGCCCTCCTGTGCTCACCATCATAATCAATATTTGATACCCAGGTACCATTGGTTACAAACTTACAATGAATGATTGAATGGTATGACTGTACTTATTATGGCAAATCGCTCTATCTAAAAGCCTTATAATACATATTGTATAAACTTTTTTTTTGGTAGAAATACATATTATATAAACTATGACATTAATACTTGTTAGGAATTGAGAATACAACGATTAATGAAAAAAAGATCACACATACAATACACGAAGATTTATGTGCTTCACCCAAGATGGATTACGTCGATGGCTGAATGATAATCATAGCTTCCGCTATTATGATAAAGAAATTACAAAATCCTCCTCACACACATTTCCTTTTATGAGATAACCCCTATAAATAGCATCTTGTGTAATACAATATTGAGAAACATTATTCCCCAAACTTACAAAACTGCTTCCAATATAAACGGCTCCCAAACGCATGAATAAAATAACACGGATGCAACAAAAAAAAAAAAAAAAAAAAAAAACAAAAAAAAAACAAAAAACAACAAACAAAACAAAACAAACTATTACTTTGATAAGGCTAACCATGGCATGGCAGGCCCAAACTGATTTTCACCTGGGCTGGGCTCAATTTGCAGCCTGCAAGCGGGATTGGGTCAAACTTGGTTAAGCATCAGACAATTGATGTAATCAAGGGAATATGTTATTTAACTCAGGTTGGGCCTGTCTATCTACCATTCATGATTCCCATATCATCCCCAGTGGTTTGACGGCCGAAAAGAGCCCATTAGATGGTGGGCTATAGGTTGAGATAGCCCATAAAACTTGACATTTTAAGCAATCTAATAGGTGTTTTATCTACCAATGGAAGAATTGATCACATCAGCACTTCCATGAGACAAGAATAGCCACCCATCTAGGGATTCTTCTTTAGGGTTGCATCCATAGAATGGATGAAATTTTGCTGTTATCTTGAATCGTAATCAAAGAAATGAAATTCGAATGGTATTTTGGAAGATACTAAAACATAGTAGTGTATTTGTGATAAGGTGGTGATTGACATTCTCATTTGGTGTCATCTACGGAAAAAAAACACTCTTTCATTGCACTCACAATTTTGATTAATATTGTAATTTATCCTAGAACAAATGCATTTTTCATTAAAAAGGGGGCAGTTTTGACAATTACTTTCACTCCTCTCTACTCACCCTATATTTACTCCAAGTCCCCAACCCTAAATTCTTTTGATTCCCCAAAAAAACAAAGTTCCACCCTTCTTTCTCTCATGATATTTTAAAATTCCCTAATTGCCCATTACAACTAGTCTCTCAGGCTCTATGCCCCCCCCTCACAAGCGGTCTCAGATTCTCCCAGCTTTGGGCAGAGCTCTTGTTATGTGCACGTGGTAGTTGTGATGCATGCAGGGTTTGTTAGTTGTTATCACATGTAGTAGCATTATCTTGCGTTGTAGTTTTTATGTGAGTTGTAGTAGTTATTCAGTGGTTGTAGGAGTTATGTCCCTTGTAGAGATGATGGGAATGAGTTATGGATAACTATTCTCTTGTAACCTATTAAGTAGAATGATGATGAACGGTATGAGTGTATATTTAACTTCTAATAATTCTCCCTCGAGAAATCATGAACCTTGTGCATGTCTATGATCTCCCGATTGGTATAAAGTTCGGTGCTCAGATGGCCCATCAAGCTCCAGATTTGGGACATGGTGTGTATTTGTTCTATCTCTTTGATAGCTCTTGCTTTTAATAATAATAAAAAAGAGCAACTCAGAGCACAAGGTTCCCGTTACTGAAGGACTTGGGAGAGATAAGTGTACGCAACCTTACCCTTGCTTTGTTGAAGAGGTTTTTTCAAAGTTTTGAACCTATGACCAACATATTACTCTCTCTATAGCTCTTGTTTTCAATCCCAAGAGAAAATGGTGAAAGGGAGAAGAAAAGAGTGATAATGGTGGATTTTAGTATTTTACCCTTTTCCTTTCATAATTTAATGGTTAATCTAATAAAAATTCTGACTCTTTGATGATGAGTAGTGTATTGCAAGCAACCATGGAGTTTGTTACTGAGTTATAGGTACCCTAGCGCCTCAATTTTGTTCGTTCTCACTCTCTCACAACTCAACCTTCACTGATATCTCTGCTATCGTTACCAATTGTGATTGGGAGATTCACAATCATTCGGAAGGGTATGAAATCATAAACCCAAAGACCAGATCCTTGATGCACAGCTCCGGATAGAAGAAAACACCTACGAAGCCAAAAATGATGAATCCCCCTTCACAATTCCAATTAATCTAAGGCTGTTACTTCTAAAAATGGAATGGAACGGTCAGTATCAGTTTGATCGGAGTGGTATCAACTATGATAAATCCCTGATCTTGACCTTTCCGATCCCATTGTCATATTAACCAACTTCCATATGGTAGGAACAACACAAGAGAAGGCGAACATAGGTTGGAGTTGGTCCAGAAGCATACATGTTGTTTCAGCTATATATTTTAGCTTTTACATTGGGGTGGTGGCGGGGCAAAAATGTAGGGGTGGGGGAGGGAAGGGTGAGACACAAGTGGAGATTGGTTTTGGGGAGCAGTTAGAACCAGAGAGACTGATCGTAAAGTGGTAATTTGGAGATATTAAAATATCAAGGGAGAATGAAGGAGGAAACTTTGATTTTTTGGGGGAATCAAGACTTTTAGGGTAGGGGACTTTGAATAAATATATGGTGACTATAGGGAAGTGATATTATTACCCCCAAAAAACAGAAAAATGCATTGTTGACTGTTGACACAATTTCACCTTGATGTCAAAAAAGAGAATTTAATTCTTTACACTTACCGTTCTGACATGCAAACATAAACAAAGGGACCCGGATCCTTTCCAATCCAGTTTCCACATCCCAACATAAAAGTAAGGACCCAAATCCTCTCCGATGTGTTAGTCCTGACATCCCGACATAAATGAAAGGACTCCTATCCTCTCCAATGTGTTAGTTCCGACATCCCAACATAAACAAAAGGACCCGAATTCTCTCCAATGTGCTAGCCCCTCCAACGTGCAATATTGATAAGATTGTATAATAAATATGATATATCTTCTCCCACAAGTCGATCATAATCTTTTATATCTATAAAAGGAGATCCTAAACCAACAGATCCTAATCCTAGTCCAACAATTGCCGATGGAACCAATTGAGTTATTCCTTTTAGGGCTGTTCGTTTGATGGGGAGGAATAGTTGTACAAACTATTCCACCCCATGGGATTTAAATTTGTTTGGTTGCAAAGATGAGATTTTGGATTGATAATCACTGAACTATACTTTTTGTTGTTGGGTGATGTGGCTGATGGTCTCTCCCATCGACCCCCTCCTGGAACAAGATCCTCTCCATCTGCATTGGGCGCCCAACACGCATCCGTCCAACACATGGGCGTCCTAGAGGGACCAGGGAGAGAGACAAAATAGGAGAGAGAAAACAAGAGAGAAATTAGGAAAGAGAAAATAGGATAGGAAGAGACACAAAACTCTCACTGATCCCTCTTCGGCACACCCTTGCATTGGAGAGGATCTAAGTCCCTTGTAGTGCATTTTCCGGTGTTGCTAGTCGTCCGATGTACACTAGAGGGTTGGCGCACTTGAGGGGATTTGGATTTGTAGCCCTGCCGACTGTCCGATCTGCACTGGGCGCATTTGAGCATATCTGGTCCTCAGTGTATTGGGAAGCGACTGCTCCCAGCCGTTGGATGCGTTTAGGACTCAACGCGGCTGGAGAGGATTTGAATCCCTCCTATTGCCGAAAATTGAAGGCAAAACGGTTGGAGATGGCGCGAGAACACCAGACGCTACACACTACAATATCACCACCGCTGCACCCCGCCGTTGCACCCACCCTTGTCTGAACCTCCGCCCGACCTCCATCTGAAACCCTTCTCTGCAATAGACCTCGTTGTTATTGCCATTGTCATTAGGGAGTTTCCGTATATGATCATGGCTGGAACCAGCTCTCTTCTTCTTCCTCCATCTCCATCTATTGTCGACGCATTACAGCCACCACCATCTTGGCCTGAAACCAAAGTCACCAACAGCAACCGAGCTCACTCGCAACCGAATAGCCCCCTTGCGGCTTGGCTGCAAGCTTTAAAAGAAAAAGGATCGAAGAAGAAGATGATGATGCTGATGCACAATAGCACCGGTTCTTCCGCCATGGATCTCTCTCGCCACCCCGAATCTTCCGCCCTAGATCTCGCTCTCTCTGTCTCTCTCTCTTTCTTTCCTTCCTGTCGGTGCTTGATTCCCACCCCATTACCATGTGTCCCAATCCCATAAGACTTCCACCTCACAGGTCCCGCTAAACAAACGACGGGGCTTTTACGTTCTCTAATGTCTCTATCTCACCCTTCTTTTTTACCTCCTCCTCCACCTCACCCGCCCTCTCTCTCTAAAATATATCATCTAATTAATTTTAATTCGTTTATTTTCAACCGGCAGGATTGTCTGATCATCTGTCCTCACCTGTCTGCTCCTCCTGCAAGAAAGAATTCCATTTTCATCGAACCCTTCCAATTCTCAGAGGTAAGGATCCGCTTGGAACTCTCTGTTTTCCTTATTTAAATCCTCACTTTATCTCACTCCTCTGCTTTGGATTTGTAAAATTTAATTTAAAATGTGGTTAACGTGTTAGGCTTCTCCGAGGAACAGTTTTGTTTTTTAGTTTTGTGGTTTGGGGGTGGGTTTAAATCCATTTAGAATATTTATTTAATTTTTTTGTTGTTTTTTTCGTTTTCTCTTCCCATTTTGAACGGGTCGTTGCTGTTTCACACTATTGATTTGTTTTTGATTTATGGGTATTGTGATTATAGCAAATTGCGGAAATTGAAATGTGATTGATTGCTCCAGGGACACATCATTAATTCCCCAAAATAATTCACATTGTTACTAGTGGTTTTGGATCATTGGGCTATTGATCTGTGTATTGGATTTTCTTGTGCTCATGATTTGTTGTCTTTGAGAGCAACCGATATCCAGAACTTTTAATCAAGCAAGACAGCTTCCCGTTTAGAATAAGTTTGTGGAGTATTTTGCATATTTCAATTTTGTCTCTTCATGATTTGAATGCGTTCTCTCCAAGGCTGACTGATTGGGACATGAGATGGTGTAGAAAGCATTTACGCACCAAAGCTTGATATATTCTAAAGATGCCAATCTGACATGTTCTACTTTGCTGCACAGGAGTATCTTATCGATGATGTGAAATGTCTCAATTTGTAGTTTGAATTGTTATTAGCTTCAACTCTTCCTTGAATTGAGGCTCTGTGGTGATCTGCGGCCGAGTATCCATGTGATAGGTTGTACACAATGTTTGATTGTGGTAGACCGCAGTTTCTGGGTGGTCACAGGGACAAGTTTGTAAGGTATAAAGTTTTTCAATGTTCTATTTTCTCATATCATGACAAATATATGTAATTTTTAAGATTCTTTATCATGTAAGAGGGTCATTGGCTCAAACTCAGAATGGATTATTATTTACTCCATAGGCTTATTCCCTAAATTTAAGTCATTCACTTTGTCTTTCCATTGAATGCTTCCACATTTTTGGAGGATGGAAATTAAATGTAAGATGTCTTCCATTCCCATACGTTAACTGGTGGATTGATGGTACAGATTGATTTGTTGGGAAGAGAAATGAATTCTTGAATGTATAGAATAAGTAGCTAGTGAAAAACCAATCTGAATGAATAAATTGACACACACACACACACGCACACACGCACACATGCACACATGCACACACACACACACACCAAAAAAAAAAAAAAATCAGCATTAATTGTCCAAAATGAAAGGAAAAAAAAAATTGATCATCATTGAAGGAATGATGCAAGAAGAACCAATATTTGTTGATTCTTGAAAAACTTTTAAGACTTTTTTTTTGGTAGGAGAACTTTAAGTCTCTGGTTGATATTTCTATGAATGATATCAACCCCAGATGAAGAGAGATTCTGAACTTGTGACTGGATTCACAACTAGGATAAAATTCGAGTAAATGGCAAGGGGACAGTTATATGAATTTTGAGGACTGGCCTGGAGATACAAATCTAATTCAAGAGCTGCAAGTCTAATTAAGAAAGAATGATAAACAACAAACCAGAAATTGCAAGGTTAAATCCAAATATACAACCGTAGTAATGATTGAGCACAACCAGCATTAAGTATGTCCCATAGGAACGAAAAACCATTCATTTAAAAGTTAATTATCTACGATATTTAAAAAAAAAAAAAAAGTGATGAAGGAAATCTTTTCACTCAAATGGTCAATGCTCTGCTTATGTGGACCTGTGTACATGACCCTATACTAAGTGTTACCTAATGTTATGGCATGTCAGGTAATAATATTTTTTTATGAAGCTCTTTGATTAAATCTGTAACTCTGTAAGTATATTTTAAAAACACAACCACCAAGATCTAAGTCAGTTGACTGAAGATTTCTTATTGATTAATCCTAATCTGACCACATGACCAAAATGTGTGGTTAGTTTTGAAGAAAATAATGAAAAAAAGCCATCTCTAGCTTGAAGATATAGTGACAAACAAATCCAAATATCCGATAATAACTCAGTGCATGGCATTTCCTTCAACTCCTATTCATCCATGCTAATTTCTGTTTTAATTCATTTTTCTCTTTATTTTTCTTTTCCATTGGGAATTTAAATAGCTTTAAGATCCCTGTGAATAGTGAGTATCCTCTCATATTTTCTATTTGGGGGTAGATTTTTTTGATAATAACTGACTTGGTCACCTTTCCTGAGTGTGGGTAAGACTCTTTTTCTAATTGTTAAGATTCAGTGCTTGATGATCACTGTTGATGAGTGAGAGAGTCCTCCTTAATCCCTTCATGCTGACCCTATTGCTCTAATGGTTGAGAAACTCTAGAGCCTTTTCTTCATATTGATGGCATTTTAATGTTATCAGGAACATCGTTTGGGTCCAAGTAAATTTTAGATTGTTGGACTCCATGTGTTTTGGCCTATTTCACCTAGATGAATGGTTCTTTTTAAAGAAAATAACAGGAGCAACTTTCAATATGTTAGTCAAAAGCCACCACTACGTTTCTCTTATGATGCCAAATGGTCTGTATACCTTTTACCCATTTGTGAAGGAAAATCATTACCATTTGTGGCAACAGAGAGGGGTTCTCACTTGCAGAATCTAGGATTTTGGGCTCTTTTCTATATCACTTCCCAACATATTGAGTTGGATTTATATGACCATATGTGCTTGAATCTGTCAGTTACATCCCTAGCTACCTTTCATAAATTGAGCAACCTTCTATGTTTGTTGGAGCAAAATTTCTTCCAAATCCTTTGGCTGTCTCCATTCAAATAACTTCTTTATGTAGGGAATAGGGTACTGATAACCTATCCTACAGTTAGGATCACTATGCTGCCTAACAATAGGTTAACCAATCGTCCAACAAAACTTTTAGCAAGAAAGATTAATCAATTACACAGTTTCTGATACCAATTAATGTAAGACCAGTTTTCAAGAACCAACTAAACACTAGTCTCGCAGTAGGATCACTGATGTAGATGGATAGAACCAGCCCAGATCTGGCCTATTCTGGGCCACCTTGGGCCAGCTGTGCAGCCAGGTTTCTAGCCTTTTGGGGCCATCGAACAAGTCCCTATGCAGCCCTATCAGCCCAGCTGGACCCTCTAGAGGATTATATTTAGCACCATTGATCCATCTGTCCAGCACTATAAGTTCCCCTTCTTGTTTCAATTCTTGGATCCCTCTACAGCAGGCCATTCTTCCCCATCGAGCAGCAGCTTCCCCAGCCCAGATTTGATTGCTATATGGCTTCCTTTCTTGGTACTTCAGGCCAGCTCAGCAGCAGCCACCTTCGATCGACCATGCATGGGTTGATCTCCAAGTTTGTCTTCCGAAGGATCTTCCAAAAGATCCATACAGCGGTCCTTCATTTGGTGGAAAGCAATCTCAAGAAGGAAGTTCCAGCTGCCATCGAATTGGCCTGTTTGCATAGGAGTTAGTTTCTTATTTTGTTAGTCAATTAGTTTCCTATTTGTAACTATGCTAGTTTTCATTTTTTGAGTTCAGTTTTAGTTTTTAATTACTCCTACTTGGTTAGCAAGTTAGAGTTCAAGGTAGGAAGTTTATTTACAGCTTTTAGTTTCCTATTTTAGATTTCAGCTTTGTAAGCCTATAAGAGGCACCCATCGATTGTAGTTCTTTGATTTGATGAAATTTTTGAGTGCATACTCTTGGCTTAACAGCTGCTATTGAGAGGTGAGATGCCTAACCCATTGAGGGGTGAGACACCCAAAACCTGAGGGGTGAAATACCCATTCCATTACTCTCTTCCACCCCTTCTCAACCCCTCCCCCCATCGATTCCCTTGTCTTTCCTTATTTTGTTCTTTTGTTCACTGCTGTAAGAAGGTATCTAGGGGTCTAATGAGGAGGTTTGAAGCCCAGAAGTTCAGATTATAGATCAATTGGAAGCTCACCCAAGAGAGACCAGATCGACAACCAAGTGTTAAGATTTTGAGGGTGGATCGACCAAGGCCAGATCTCCACCCCCTGAACCCCAATCGGCCACCCTTTTTGGGGGTTTATTCCTGGTCCCAAGAGGACCCTTTGACCAGTAAGCCAGCCCTTTTGAAGCCCACTTGAAGGAGCCGCATGGTTTCTCCCAACAGCCTGTGAAATCCCTTTCTTTCCCAGGTTGCATTCTAGCTATCACTTCACCTGTTGGACTGCCACCAGCCTTGTTGGAGGAATACTTTGAGGAATATTAGGTCTATCCTAGACCCCTTTCTGGTCAGGTTTGAGATCCTTAAATCTCCTTAATCTGTGAGTCTTATTTCAGCCCTAGTTTGGTCTTTGTGTTGCCTTGTTTGGTTCTCAATTTTATAACCAGATCTGATACTTAGGTTGGAGTTGAAATATTGGGGTGAAATATTGGGGTTGTTTGCCTTAGGGTGAACCAACCGTACATTAACCACTATATAACAGTGTAAACCAAGTTGTAGCAGGTGCCCGAATGGTAGACTGACAGAAAACCCTAGCAGTAATTAAATATCAGAGTAGGTCGCCCTTTTGCACACCATACAAGGTTAATAAAACTCAGAATAGACAATCACAAGGAACAAAACACCAGATCAGAACTGGTCAATCGCAGACAGGATCTAGGGTTCAAGAAACCAGAAAACAAGAACCACCAGTCAAAGCAATTAACCAACTTGGTTGAGGCTCAAATTCCCATTGAGTGGGGCTCTCATAGGAGTGAACAACCTCTCAAAAAGTCAGCCAAATTTAATGGCCAGATTCTGAGTAATGAAAGTAATTTCCAATTTAGAAATTAATTCAGATTTAGTAACTATTTACCACAGGAATCTTGGACCAAGGGATGGTTACCATCAAACAGCAGGGCAGGGCTGGGATGTTGATTTGATCTTCAAAATTTGGGAAGCAGTTGATGGCTGGATTGGCAGGTCTTGGACCTCGAAAATTATGAAGGAGAAACCAAATCCAATGGAGCAGCAGGTAACCTTTTTGTTAATCAGAATCGATAGGGAAGGCAATGTTTCTAGTGATCAGAAGCCAACAAGTCACCTTCATGAAGTTTTCTTAATGGAGAAGATCTTCAGAACAGAAAACAGAAATAGGCTATCAAATGGGAGATAAGTGGAGAAATTAGAAAAGGGATAGGGTAAGATCGAGTCTCTCACTCTCACCTAGGAATTTCACCCACAAGGTCTCTCACCTCATTGTCTCACACAGCCATTAGCAAAGCTAAGCTCAATCTTCATTCGTCTCTTACAAGTCAATATTGGGACTTGTACAGCAAGAAAAACTGAATAACTTCTTAGAATCTAAGTAGCAACTCAATATAGAAAGTGTTTAAAAGCAATATTACAAAATAAAACACTTAAACTGAACCCCCACAATCTGGTTTTGAGTGACCCAGTAACACCCAACCCAAAAGGGTTCGCCTGGTTGGCCCAAAGGCCCACAGCCTGGTCCACATAAGTCGTAGCATGGACCTGGCCCCTTAGGTTCCTGCAGCTATATTTCTGGCCTAGGAACGTGTCTACATCAGCTCCCCCTGGCTTAAGATCATTTAACTCCGAAAAATGAAGGAAAGACATATAGCATTCGTATAGATTCAGTTTAAGATATCTGAAAATTTTGGTATGGATCCATGTACAGTCAAGTTCAGGTCGTCCTTACATTTGACAAGAAAATAGTAGCCTTTGCTGCGTTGCATCATAGTGAACTTGTTGTCAAGAACATCTATTTCATCTTCAACTGGGGATGCAAATTGAAGCCGTAGGGCGTGTTCAGCGTCATCTTCTTCTGAATGATGACCCACATATAGAGTATGGTCGGCCACATTAAAAACGTTGGTAATCTTCATATCCGGTGGCAACTCTAACATGTAAGCATTAGGTCCAATGCGTTTCAGAGTGAACTTTTCCGGGACAACTCAAACCATAACCAAATCTCATGGCTGAAATTCGATGGTGATGTCGGTCAGTAGCCGTCTTGTATGACAAATAATGTCGGACTATGTCAATGATGCCCTAATCCATAGTCAGGATCAAGGTACTGCCAACCGGAAGAACAGAAAGTGATAAAAAAAAACTCAGAAATAGCAACTGTCCAGATTTAGTAACTACCAACTTGGATGGGGATGATGGTCCAGTCGAAGGTAGGGTACTAGGGGTAGGTTACCTCCTCAAAGTCAAAGCCAAAGTTAATGGCCAAATTAGAAGATAAATTAGAGATTCAAAAGTAGAAGGTGAAGGTTCAGAATTAGTAACTCTACCTGAGAAGAATCTAACCATTGGATGGTAAAGAGATTTCAATCAAAGGAAAACCAGGGTATGTGAGAAACATACCAAAAGTTGAGCCTAAATTACTGGTTGGATGAGGGAGAGAGAGTTCACCACTTAATATTGCTGTCCAGAAACACAGAACAGAAGGTTTCGCAGGTCTGCTCCGGCCTCCAATCTTCAAAATATCAAATGGGAATGATGACACTAGGAAAAAGTTATGACAGTACTGCTGGAAGCCGGGAACCTCCTTAGATGGTCTTGATACTCCATTGAAACTCAGTAAGAGTTTACAAAATAGAAACAAAATGAAGATGGTAAGAAGAAGAAGGGAAGAAGGATAAGTGGCTATCTCACCTACTGTAGAGTAGGTATTCCACCTACCTCCAGAAGGGTCTCTCACCTCACTCTGTATGTCACAGCCATGGTTGTTATTGTTGAACCAAAATTTCATTAATTCATCAAATCATTTATTTTTTTTGGCGGTGGGGGGGGGTGACTCTAAGGCCTCAATTACATATAGTTTCTGATGCTACTCAGAAAATAGAAAGAAAAACAAATTAGAAAGTCTCTAGAAGTCTCTTGCAAGTCAATATTGGGTCTTGTACAGCAAGAAAAATTGAATAACAACTTAGAATCTAACTAGTAAGTATCTAAAAGGAAGATTACAAAATAATACACTTAAATAGAATCCCCACTATCTGGTTTTGAGTGAAGCAGTAACACTCAACCCAAAAGGATTGGCCCGAAGGCACACAAACCTGGTCCACTTAAGTAGTAGCATGGACCTGACCCCCTAGGTTAATGTGGCTATATTTCTGGCCTAGGAACCTGTCTACATCACTTTTCTTCTCTGTGGAGCAAGATTTTTCCCTCTTTTAATAAATTAACTAATTAGATAGTTAAAAGAGAGGGGTGTATGAAGAAAATTGGTCATGCTCCCCCACAATAAAAACAAGAGGAAAACAAGAAAGTAAAAATAAACGCATGTCCTCACAATGGAAAAATATCCTAGATACATAATCTTGGGTGCTACATCTTCTAGAGATCAGCATCACCATAAGGTAATCGATTGGAAAGCCTTTCAGTTGTTTTGAGAACCTCATTCCAAAGGCGTTTTAGCTGATCAATACCAATTTTATAGACTAGTTATGATTAATTGTTGCACTTGTGATTTCATAATTAAGTGCTGTATGTTATTCTCAAATTTAATGCAAGTGGTCAAGATTTAGAATGTCAACTTAGCTGGTTTGACTGGTAATGGACTGAGATTGCAGGTTTTGAAACCCCTATTATTCCAAAATTGAACTTTAGTTCAAGTCTGTGCCAGATCAATTGCACATGTAAATAAATCCTCCAAAATCGATCTGTTTACTGCTGTACATTGCAGTTTTGTAAGGAAAATGTGGCCGTAGGTGATGATGCACTAGGATTATTTGTCTGGTTAATGTTCATGCATAATGCTGAATGCCCTATTTTTGCAACTATCATGAATGGAATGTGCAAACGGCTTGCTTATAGCAGATAAAGATTTCCTTATCTGGCACTAGAGCACTTTATGTGAAAAGATGTATATCATTTAGACCTTTTTTTTTGGGGGGGGGGGTGTAAGGTATATTTGGCATGTAGTGATGGTAAAATTTTCTGCTTCTTCCTTCCAATTGATGGGAACAGTAGATGCTGAATGGTCTTATGTTTTTTAGTTTATTTATCTTTCTTTGTGAAAGAGTCATCTAACTTGATGTATTTTGGTATTGCTTGTGTGTTAGGTTGGACGACTTGGATTCTAGATTATCAATGAATTCTGATGCAGCAGGAATGAAAAGATGTGGATTCAATATTGAAGGGCTGACACGTGGTGGTCGTGCAGCTAACAACCCGTCAAAATCTTTCAGGAGTGGAATGAGAAGGGGGTCTGAAGGACTCAAGTCAATTGGCCGAAATCTTAAGTTTGGGGTTTCTCGAGCAGTATTTCCTGAAGATCTTAAAGTGACAGAGAAGAAGATATTTGATCCTCAAGATAGATTCATTCAATTATGGAATAGATTTTTTGTCATGTCCTGTATTCTAGCAGTATCCGTGGATCCTTTATTTTTTTATCTTCCAGTTAACAATGATCAAACAAATTGTCTGGGTATAGATGTAAAGTTAGCGATCACAACTACAACATTGCGGTCAATCATTGATTGTTTCTATGTTATTCACATGGCTATCCAATTCCGCACAGCTTATATTGCTCCATCATCTCGGGTTTTTGGGCGAGGTGAACTTGTGATAGATCCTGCACAGATAGCGAAGCGTTATTTGCGAGGATTTTTTATCTTAGATTTTATTGCCGTGCTACCCTTGCCACAGGTTCGTAAGACTTGTTTATTTTGTCTCTTCTTACAATGCCTTGACTCTCTCTCTCTCTCTCTCTCTCTCTGTATATATATATGTTATGTTTTCTGTTTAGCAGCTATGATCTATAGTACATCGTAGTATCTTGCTACAGTGAAACCTTTTCATCTCTCTCTCTCTCTCCTGCACGTGCATTACCACTTGTGGTGCTTATTTTTGAATTGCTTAAGTATGTTGCTCTTAGTTAGAATTAAAATGAGAAGTTGGGGACAATCTGCATTTTTTTTCTGTAGTATGCAAAGAATGATTTGTCTAGTTTTTTCATGGGTTGAAGGTGAAATTCTTTGTTACAGCCAGCTTCCACAAAGCATCATTTGTGTGCAAGTTTCCATCTTGGATTGAGGTTGGAGAAGGATTTTGCCTTGGATCTGCAAATCTAGTGTGACACACTTTTGCTGTTAGCAAGTGTAGAGCACATTGGATTGAATTTTTTTTTTTTGGAGGGGTGTTGTTGGGGGTGTGGAACCTTGTTGCCTATCATGTCATCATTTATGTATTTCCTTTATCAGTACTATGAATTCAGGTTAACTAGTTTTTCCCAAATGGCTTGGTTTGTAGATTTTTTTCCCTTGCACATTGCACTATAGAAAAGTCTGCGTTGAATCAAATTCGAGCCGATGAAATGTAACATTTGAACTTTACATGTTGAAGCTTGGCTGCTTATTCTGAGTGGAGTCCGATTCAACAAAACATGACCTTGTTTTGAAGATTCTTCTTCCAGTAGAATGCAACATCTACTGTCTTATACCCATTTCCCACCTTTTAAAATGAAAGTGGTGTAGCCTATGACTGAGTTGGCTTCCTTAACAGCTAAAATAACCTAGAGATCTATTTTTCATCCTTTAGCAGTTGCATTTTCGACCCTAAATAGAATTGTTCGTCAATTGATCTATCATTTTCTGTTCTTGTAGAAGAACCTCATCAACTTTGATTTTATATGTGAAGTGGCTTGTCAGGTAATAATTATGATGCAGTGGTGTATATGGCCCTTATTTTCTTCACTGCTGTAGTGCTGCTTATGTAGTGTGGACGTTGACATAGAGGATGATGTCTCTCAAAGAATTAAAGTCGGATGGATGAAGTCAAGAGGTGCATCTGGAGTGTTGTGTGACCGACGTATCCCTTTAAAGCTTAAGGGAAAATTCTATAGGACTATTGTGCGTTTGGCTATGATCTACGGAGTGTAATGTTAGGAAGTTAAGAAGTGTCATATAGAGAAGATGTTTGTGATGTTTGTGATAAAGATAAGGATGTTAAAATGGATGTGTGGCATAACTAGGAATGATAAAGTAAGGAATGAGCGTGTTAGAGATGATTTGGAAATTGCACCAATCAAGGACAAGCTTCGAGAAAGCCGTTTGAGGTGGTATGGTCATGTTCAACGGAGGCCTAGTAATGACCCAGTAAAGAGTGATAGGATTTAGATTGAAGGGGCTACAAGAGTTAGGGGCAAGCCTAAAATGACCATAAGAGAAGTTGTGAGGAATGACATACGCAGTTTAGGTCTTGTACCTGGCATGGCCTCGAATAGAGCCTATTGAAGAGCATGAATCCATGTGGCCAACCCATTTAGTTAAGATTCTCCTGACTTGCTAGGTTGTGCCTCTTTTCTCTTACTTTCATCTTTCATCTCACTTTTCATATTGCATTCGTCATCTTTCATTTGTCATGTTCCATTGTTCATTTCTCATATATTTCTCTTTTCTTCTTTTCTCATCTCTTCCCCCCTCTCTGTTTTAGAATCCAGTTTTCCTTATTTCTTATGTTTAGATCCATGTAGCTGACCTCATTAAGTTGTGATAAGGTTTAGTTTGTTGTTGTTGTTGTTCTGGACTTGGTTATTAAAATTCATCCAAATAAATTGTGCTGTATTCGGACCACTTGTGGTCAACTTCATGAACCTTCTCTATTATTAGATTGTAAGTCATCAATGCTTTTCCTTTTTCACTACCTGAACCCACATCGTTTTGGTTTTCCATTGTCCTTTGAAAATTGCCAGTTTGCATAAAATATTTTCTCCTCAATTGTACCTTAATTGGTATTTGTTGCAAATGAGAAGAAATCTCAGTTGGATTTCTCTATTTCCATCTCCTATTTGGTGCTACTCACTGCATCGTTCCTAAATAACTGATAGTACGGGTCATAAATTTGTCTATGGAAAAGTAGTTACATGATAACCAACACGATCCTTAATCTTGGTGAATACCTTTTGTTTAATATGATTGGATGCTCATAACATTTGTCTATGGGAAACTGGTTACTTGATAACTATTATGATCCTTAGATAACGCATTTATGCATTTGACTTCATCATGCCAAGAGGAGAGATCCTTAAATAGCGCATTTATGCATTTGACTTCATCATGCCAAGAGGAGAGGATGTAGTTCCTCCTCTATGTATGAAGCTGTGTGATCCTAATTATTGGGTTCATTATTAATGCTGGTGGTTGTAATTCGATGGACTCAAGGTCATACTGAACTTTTTGCAGAATATCATAATGATCATCCTTACAGTTGGGTGCTGGTTATTCCTTGAGTGGATGAATAGCTTACGTTTACTACTCCCTTGGTAATCTTTTTGTTTTATATTTTCTGAATAGGTAGTGGGTAGGTATTGCTGTGTGTTACATAGTCCAATTTCTTCAAAAGAAACATGTTTCTTTATCCATGTATGGGAAGTAGATCTATTAATTTGTTGATATAAAATGTGGTTGTACTAGAATAATTCAGAGGAATTGAGTAGCTGGAAGAGTTGTACTGATTACACTTTTATATCTTCAGATTGTAGTTTGGAGATTTCTTCAGGGATCGCGAGGCTCTGATGTACTTGCTACAAAACAGGCATTACTTTTCATTGTCTTACTTCAGTACATCCCAAGGTTTTTCAGAATCTTGCCCCTAATGTCAGAATTGAAGAGGACTGCTGGTGTCTTTGCTGAAACTGCTTGGGCTGGTGCTGCCTACTATTTGCTGTGGTACATGCTTGCGAGTCATGTAAGTGCCAGTAAAATTTGCATTTTAATAATGGTTTTTATGCCACCGCTGGTCAAGTTTTCATGGTGCATGGAATTGCACTTTGGTTTTATGCACTGTTTGATTTTTTCATTCTTCCCCATCATTCATGCATTAACTTTGCATGAAAGTTCTTAACGATTATTTATTTGATAATGCCATAATGACCATCATCATGAAACCACACTGAAATAAAAATTGTTTTCCAGTACATGATCTTCCAATTACATGGGACTGGTTATTCATCAATTTGTTTCTGAGACCCCCGAATTGGAAGGGTGAGTTAGGGAAGCACAATTCGGAAGTATCAAATTGGCTAGGGTGTCACCCAAGCGTGTTGCCTTTACAAGGTTGTGAACTTTTGTTGTGCTATAAACATTGGTAAAAAATAAAAAGAAAAAATAAACTGAACCTACATATGGTGTATAAATTATGTAATATGAATCACGTGATTAGGAAGGCATATTGAGTATTGGCTTCATCTCTTGACAATTTTTGTATGTATGAAATTATGAATAAAGTCTTTTTTTGTTGATTATTGTAAGACGGGGTGATATTTTGCAAATTAGAGATGGTGGAAGGACGAAGAAGGACATAACCCTCCCCTAGGGGCCAAAAAAAAAAGGGGAAAAAAGGCAAGGGAGGGCTGAAGATGACCTAGCTTGAAGTGCTGAGAAGGGTCATGAGTCTGAGTTAGCAGCTGCTATGACTCTAAACATAATGAAGGGAAGAATGTTAATAGCCTAGCCAATCCAAGTAGTAGGGAATATGAATAAGGTTTAGTTGAGTTAAGTTGGGAGAAAACTGCCGAAATGGGAAGACACGTTACCAAAAGAAAAAAAAACTTGGACTCGTGGAGTAGAAAATTATGGATATAATTCATATGAACTTGTTAGAATAAGGATAAGTGTGCCGCAAGGGCACATTGGGGATTTCCCCCCTCCACCAATCCTAATTAGAGTGGGGCGACTTGATGGGGGGGTATACTTGTAGTTATTTTATAGTTTCTATTTTGTACTCCTATCATGACTCTATCATGATTCTATATTATAAATAGAGGACGTGTGTGATCAGTTAAAAACACAAGCATTTTCCCATTCATCCTGTTAACATGGTATCAGAGCCGAATTTCTGATCTATGTTTTCAGTTTCCAGCCCCTTCTCCTTCAAGAAATCACAGGCCTTCATCACCTTCCCTTCCATCACCTTTGTTAGCCTCCATCTTCTACCACCTTTGCCCCATTAACCTACCATAGGGCAGCACTAATGAGGTGATTCCTACTAATCTAGTGGCTGCCCTATCTCATAGCTAAAACACCAAAAACCATTGTAAGAAAATTAGGGTTCTTCACCCTCTACGATTTTTAATTCTTCTATTTTTAGGGAGTGTGGTTCCTTCCTCCTTAAAGAACACACCTTTGCCTCTTGAAGATCAAGTAAAGCTACCTGGAAGGACTCATCATTATTTGCAAGATTGAAGATTTACACAAATCGATTTTGTGCAAAAAAAGGGTTTTCTTCCAAAATCCTGACAAAATCGATTTTTGGGACTTCCTTCTCAGAATTGGCTGAATTTTTGAGGAGGTCATCATCACTGTTATAGAGGAGATCGACCAGACTTGTGGCACCACTTTGTATCAAATCTCCCATCTTCTTTGAAAATTAGGGTTTTCTTGCCTATCTCAATAGTTCTTCATCAAACCTGATATTATTTGGTGTGCCTCGCTACCCTTACTGGGCAATTCGATCCAAGTATAGACACTTTCTGACGGTTGATTTTTGAAGATCTGGTATTTCTCTCTCATTTTCGATTTTTACTAGTTCAATCATGTCTGAAGTTAATACTATGACCTCTGGGTTTAATGGACAAAGTCACAATGACTACATGCCTTTTGGGACTAGTTCTGTGAAATTGGATGGAACTAATTACCTCGTCTGGTCCAGATCTACATATCTTACCATTGTTGGTAGAGGTCTCACTGGACATATTATAGGGAAATTAAAGAAACCCTTTAATGAGGGTACCCTTCAGGATAAATGGGTCACTAATGACTCTTTGGTAATGACTTGATTGGTTCTATTCATCAATCTATTGCTCGAAGATTTTTTCTATTCGATCCTGCTTCTCATTTTGGGTTGTTGCTAAGGAAACTTATGGGCAACTAGGGAATGATCCTCAGGTATTTGATCTTCACAAGAAGGTTCATACTACTACCTAGCAGGAACTCTCTATGTCCAAATATTGTGCAGAACTTCGAACTTTATGGTATGAACTGGATCACTTTACAGATTATTATCCCAAAACTGTTGAAGACAGTACTGTTTGCACCAAACATTTGGATAAAATTAGGGTGTATGATTTCTTGGCTGGTTTGAACATCGAATATGATTAGATTTGTGTTCAGAAACTTAGCAAATCTCCCTTCCTTACTTTGGAATAGTCCTTTGCCCTGGTTTATATGGAGGAATGTCGTTGTAACTTTATGCTACGTATTCCTACTACTGAAAAGTCAACCCTATAGACGGGATCCACTACTACCTCTGAGTGAGCAAATCGAATTGGTGATACCACCAAGGAGATTGTTAAATGTGATGATGCCCTTACAATATGTTGTGGGTATCGAATCTATACCACAGTTTTAGGCAAAACTTGAAAGCATCTACATGACGAAGTCCTTAACGAACAAGTTGTTCGTGAAGAAGAAATTGTATTCTCTACATATGGAGGAAGGTACGGATCTATTAGAATATCTTATCACGTTCAATCAGATTATAAGTAAACTTGCAAACTTGGAGGTTAAGTTCGAGGATGAAGACAAAGCGTTACTGTTGCTATTGTCGCTCCCTTAATCGTATGATCACCTGGTAACAACATTCTTGTACGGAAAGGAGACACTTGAGACAGATAAAGTCGTGGATGCCCTCATGTCTAATGATACAAGAAAGAAGGCAAGCAATACGAAATCTTAAGGAGGTCTTTTTAGAGGTGACAAGGAGAGGGAAAGAGGGAGATCAAATCAAAAGGGATCTGGGAAGAGTCGATCGAAATCAAAAGGGATCTGGGAAGAGTCGATCGAAATCAAAAGGGACAAAGACAAAGGTTTCTTGTTACTACTACAAGAAGGAAGGTCATTTGAAGAGAGAGTGCTTGAAGAGGAAGGCAAACTTGAAAAAGAAATGTGCAGATAAAGCATCTAAGGAAGCTAGTGTGGTTGATAGTTCAGACAGAGATGTACTCTCAACCTTTTGATTCGTGGATTTTAGATTATGGATGTTCATATCACATGTGTTCACATAAGGATTGGTTTGATACATATCAACCATATAGTGGTGGGTCTGTCCTAATGGGGGGATGATGTTGTGTGCAAGACCATTGGGATATAGGCACTATCAAAATTAAGATGTTTGATGCGATAATAAGAACTTTAGCAGATGTAAGACATGTACCAGAATTAAGGAAAAACTTAGGATCTTTAGGGGCACTTGATTCAAATGGCTGCAAATACATAGCAGAAGGTGGAGTTCTCTAAGTTATTAAGGGTGTTATGGTTGTCATGAAGGGACAGCTAATAAGAAACCTATATAGACTCATAGGGAGCACTGTTACAGGTGGAGCATCTGTGATTACAGATGTAGGATCTGATACAGATGATACTTATTTGTGGCATATGCGGCTAGGGCATATGGGAGAAAGAGGATTGATGGAACTTCATAAAAGAAAACTGTTGAAGGGGGTGAAAACTTGTAAACTAAACTTTTGCAAATATTGTGTTTGGGAAAAAGTCCAAGTTTAGTTTCAAAACTACAAAATATAAGAGTAAGGGGGTGCTTAATTATTTACACAACGATGTATGGGGTCCTTCAACAACTAAATCTAAAGGTGGGGCAGAATACTTTCTGAACTTCGATGATGATTACTCAAGGAAAGTCTGGATAAAAGTGAGGTGTTCACTAAATTTAAGGAATGGAAGGCTGAGGTAGAAAGGAAGATAGTAAAGAAAATTAAGTACTTGAGAATAGATAATGGAGGGGAGTACAAGTACAAGCCGTTTCTAGAATTGTGCATATAGATAATGGAGGGGAGTACAAGTACAAGCCGTTTCTAGAATTGTGCATAGCTGAAGGGATTACACGTCACATCACGGTTCCAAAGACACCACAGCGAAATGGTGTAGTTGAAAGGATGAACATGACACTTATAAAAAGAGCTCAGAGTATGAGGCTGAATGTAGGGTTGAGCAAGAGATTTGGGCAAAAACAGTGAATATGACATGTTTTCTTATCAACAGGTCTCCATTAAAAGGCAATTGATTGTAAAATTCCTGAAGAGGTATAGACAGAAAAACCAGTAGATTATTATATTCTAAAAATATTTGGTTTTCCAGCCTATGCTCATGTAGAGAATCAACAACGTTCCAAGCTAGACTTAAAATCTAAGTAGTGTATCTTTCTTGGTTTTGAGGAAGGAGTAAATGGATTCAAGTTGTAGGATCCAAGTTCACAGAAGGTTTTGGTTAGCTGGGACGTTGTGTTTGATGAGTCTCACATGGTGAAGTCAAACTGTAGTTCACAAGCAGTTGATGAAAATAAATGAGGTTCTATTGTGCAGGTGAAGTTAGGTGAGTCAGAAACAACAAGAGAGAATGAGTCATCCAGTGACTTACCCGGACAACAGGAAACAGTAGAAGTTCCCTATACCATGGAAAAGGGTAAAAGGAAACGTACTCACAAAGCACCTGTGAGATACGGGTTTGAGGACATGGTTGCCTATGTTCTTAATGTAGGTATAAGTGATCCATTTTCTTGCCAGGATGCTTTGAGTGATGCACAATATGATAAGTGAATGGCGGCTATGATGGAGAAAATGGAGTCTCTACAAAAGAACAAGACTTAGGGAGATTGTTGAAAAACCCGAGGGAATAAAAATCATTGGGTGTAAATGGGTATTTCGTAAGAAAGAGGCAGCATCTGAGAATAAGCATGAAAGGTATAAGGCCAGACTTGTAGCCAAGGGCTATGCACAGAAGGAGGGGGTAGACTACAATGAAAATAATGAAATATTCTCTCCAGTGGTGAAGCACACTTCCATTCGGGTACTACTCGCCTTGGCGGCCATGTATGATTTGGAGCTTAAACAGCTTGATGTGAAGATGGCGTTTCTTTATAGTGACTTGGAAGAACAGATTTACATGGAGCAGCTTGAAGGTTTCAAGGTGCAGGGAAAGGAAGATTATGTTTGTCTGTTTAAGAAGTCGCTTTATAGTCTTAAACAATCTCCTAGGCAGTGGTACAAGCGCTTTGATTCCTACATGATGAAGATTGGCTACACAAAAAGTGAGTATGGTAGTTGTGTTTATTATAAAGTGTCAAGTGATAATTCCATTATTTTGTTGATGTTTTATGTTGATGACATGTTCATTGCTGCAAAGAATAAGCATGATATAGGCTCTTTGAAGTCTTTATTGAGTGCTAAATTTGAGATGAAGGATCTTGGTGCTGCTAAGAAGATACTTGGCATGGAAATCCTTAGAGATAGAAGTGGATGTAAACTTTGGGTAACTCAGAAGTGGTATGTTGAAAAGGTGCTAGAGCGTTTCAATATGGAATAGGTTAAGCCGGTTAGCACTCCATTAGCTACCCACTTCAAGTTATTTGAACGGCAATGCCCTACAACACATAAGCAGGTGGAGCAGATGTCTCAGGTCCCCTATATGGTGGTCACCAAAACTTTTTTTTTACTAATGATGATATTATTCATCAGCTAGTTTGTTGATACACCCTAACAGAATGGGGCAGTTGAGAGGAAAAATCACCATTTGATGGAAGTCACTAGGAGTCTTTGATTTGGCATGTGTACTCCTAAGACTTTTGGTCTGTTTCTCTTCTTATTGCTGCATTCTTAATCAACCACATGCCTACAAAAATTCTTGGTTCCAAAACTCCTGTGAAACCTTGTCTCCTCAGGTTTTTACTTTCTATCTTTCCCTCAATGTATTTGGGTGTGTTTGTTATGTTTATGTTAACCAATCCTCTTGGATTAAACCTAACCCCAAGGCTCTCTTATGCCTCTTTCTTGGGTATTTCTCCACTACCAAAGGCTCTAAGTGTTGCCATCCTTCTTCTAGAAGGCGACGTCCTTGAATCTATGCCTTTCTTTGCTACCCATCAACATCCTCCTCAGGGGGAGAATAGTGGGAGTGAAAAGGTTGTTGATGTCATCTCCTTTCTTCCCCCTTGCTTATTTCTCTTTTTATGCTTGATATTGGGAAACATAAAGAGGTGGATGTTGTTGATATTGGTGATCCTTTAGGTGGTGGTTTTGGGAATGAGAAGAAGTTACTTGTGTACAAAAGGAGGGGAAAGAAGACCTGCCAAGAGTCCTCCTTGGATCCACTTTTTCTTTCCTCAGTCAGGTAGCATCCCTTCTCTTCCTTATAAGTTAGATCTTCCTATAGCTACTAGAAAGGGAAAGAGAGTTTGTACTAATCCTATAGCCTAGTTTGTTTCCTATAATGCTCTCTCTCTCTCTCTCTCTCTCTCTCTCTCTCTTTTACACGAGTTTCTTTTATTGTTGCACTTTCCTTTATTTCCATTATCAAGAATGTTACTAAAGCTATGTTAGACCCAAAGTGTAAGCAAGCCATGTTTAAGGAAATGATGGTACTTGAGAAAAACTATTTTTAGAAACTGGCTTCCTAGGGGGAAAGTTTTGGTTGGATGCAGGTGGGTCTACACAATTAGTACCTAGTCAGGTGGTGCTGCTGAGAAATACAAGGCATGGTTGATGGCTAAAAAGTATAGTCAAGTGTATGTGATTGACCATCAGGAGATATTTGCTGTTGTGGCTAGGCATAATTCTATAAGGGTTCTCTTATCATTTGCAGCAAATAGAGATTGACCATTGTATCAATTAGATGTGAAGAATTCCTTCCTTCATGGTGACTTAGAAGAGGAGGTGTACATGCAAACTCCACTTGACTTCAAGTTCTCTTCAGTCGAAGGGAAAGTGCATCTCCTCAAGAAGGCATTAATGGTCTCAAACAGTCCCCAAAGGCATGGTTCGAAAGTTTCAAGTAGGCTATTCTGAAGAATGGGTATTCCCAGAGTCAAGCTGACCACACCTTGTTTACTAGGCGACGTAATGTCACCATTACAACCCGAATTGTCTATGTTAATGACATTGTGGCGACTGGAGATGATAGGCTGAAAGCTAGATTGAAGACCTACTTGGCCCAACAGTTTGAGATCAAAGATCCGGGACTTTTGATGTATTTCTTGGAATTAAAGTGTCAAGATCCAAGAAGGGCATAAATAATGTCAAAGAAAGTTTGTGTTGGACTTGTTATATTAACAGGGATGTTGGGTTGCAAACCTGTAAGTTATTCTATTGAGAAGAATCACAAGCTATTGGAAGACTTCAACAAGGGAAATATCAGAAGCTAGTGGGGAAGCTTATCTGTCTGTCTTTGACTCACCTAGACATCACTATACAATGGGAGTGGTGAACCAGTTCATGCATGCCCCCAAGAGTGGGCACTCGGATGCTGTATACCACATTCTCAGGTACTTAAAGTCCAACCCAAGGAAAGGACTATTGTATGCTATACATAACCATTTGAGGATAGAAAGTTACATTGATGTTGATTGGGCCCGTTTAGTTTCTGACAGGTGATACTACATTTGGGTATTATACATTTGTGGGTGGTAACCTAATTACATGGAGGAGTAAAAAGAAGTCGATTGTAGCTCGACCAAGTGCTAGGTGGAATTTAGAGCTGTAGCTCATGGAGTATGTGTACTCTTATGATTGAGGAAAGTCCAGGAGTTGGGTTTTGATAAGGGGCACCCATGCGTCTATATTGTGATAACAAAGCTACCATAAGTATAACTCACAATCATGTGCAACATCACTGGATGAAGCACATAGAGGTGGACAGACACTTCATCAAAGAGAAGATTGACTCTGGCTATATATGCACTCCTTTTGTGAGGACTGGTGATAACTTGGCAGATGTCTTTACAAAGAGGCCCATCCATCATCAGTTCAGTACCCTATTGTGCAAGCTGGGAATGTATGACTTTTATTCTTCAGCTTGAGGGGGGAAGTGTTAGAGTTTGTGCATTAAGGGTACTTTAGGAACTAGCTGATGCAGTTGCACGATGGACTTAGGAAAGAAATATCTTTTGATTTGATTTTCTATTGCTTTAGAATTAATTTTTTTTTTATATTAGCTAGCTTTTAATTTTAGAATAGTTTCTATTTTCAAGTAGTTTCCATTAATTGTTTGATTTTTCCTTTATATTAGTCATGTAATAGAGAAGAACGCAGTTTTGAGATTTGAAGTTTTTTTTTTTGGAAGAATTGAAATTTGTTATGAAAACCATGGCTGCTGTGGGCTGTTTTCCCCCTCCCTGATTCTCTGAAATCTTCGTTTCCCCTCTGTTCTTCTTTTCCTTCTTTTCCTTCTTCTCATTGGTTTCCTCTCCTAGCCCCTGTTCTGGGCAATACTTCCAGCCCTAGTGTTGGGGCTCGATCTCTACAAAAACACACCAGACCAGTTTAAGATTTTTGGGACTCATTCCTACAATAGAAACGACTCACCATACACAGATCCAAGACCAAGTTTGGTCTCTACCGGAAGCTCTGACCAGAAGTTCAGATTTGGTTTTGTACCTGTGATAGACTGAGTTGCAGAACAGACTGAGTTGTAGAACAAATTAGTTCCTGCTGGTGGAGTCTATCACTGCTGGTTGTCAAGTGCATCCGATAGGGCTTGGGGTTTTGATCCTTGTCCTAAACTTGCAGATCCAGCAACTCTGGTGAGGGAGTTCTCTCCTTTGAAGGTCTACACTTGGTTACCGTTTTGTGTTCTATCGTGAAGAAGAAGAAGAGGATAGGGTTTCTGAAATTACAAGTAAGGACAGTTACTTTACTTTACAAATAAACCCCTTATACTGAAAAGTGTGTTCTATTAGTTCCTCCCTACTTTATCAATTACAGAACACCCCCCTCTGTTAATTTTCCTATTTCTGTCATCCTTGTCACTTGTTATAATATCAGTAATGCACATGGTTGTTTCTGAATTTACAATATTGCCCCTCAATCATTAAATTTGAGATTTTTAGTCATTCTTGTGGGCCCTAAGAGATTCGATTTCAATCCTTGGAATCCGGATCCGCATCAAGTGGTATCAGAGCAAATTTTTCTGTAATTTTCTAACCATGGCAAGTCACATCACCAATGCTGAGTTGCACAAATTGTATCGTGAGTTAGCCGAGAACCAACAGATTACTGATGCTAGGCTTGAGAGGACTGAAGCCAAGTTTGACAAGTTTATGGAAGAGATGATTGTCTTTATGAAGAGGTCCGATAAGCGAGCTGAAGAAGGATCCTCTACATTACCTCCTCAGCTTAACACTTTACGGATCGAAGATACACCTCAGAGGCAGCAACTTGATCCAGTTGTTCCACAGGATGTTACCCGACAATTTTTTGACAGAGATTATGGCATCAAAGTTGAGGTTCCCGAGTTCAGTGGTGAAAAGGGACCTGAGGAATTTCTTGACTGGCTTACCAAAGTGGAGAGAATTTTTGCGTATAAATCTCTTCCAGACGTGAAGAAGTGTGAACTTATCGTCACCAAGTTTATTGGGTATGTATGTTCATGGTGGGATGATGTACTACATGCAAGGTTTGTCAGAAGACTTGGACCCGTTACCAATTGGGAGGTCATGAAGCAAATCCTGACTGAAAAATTTGTTCCTTTTAATTATGAAAAGGTAATGTTCCATAAATTACTTAACTTGCAACAAGGGAACAAAGATGTGGATTCCTACACCCTCGAATTCCACCAACTGTCTTCAAGGTGTCGACTTCAGGAAACAGACCAGCAACAGGTGATACGATATATCAGTGGGTTAAGTACTGAGATTCGACTTGAGTTGGCTAACACTGATTTCAGGTCTCTTGATGTGGCAGCAGCTCATGCCAAGATAGCTGAAGAGAAGTCCATTTATTGGAAGGGTATGCTCAAGACTTCTTCAGTTTATAGACCTCCACCACGTATGGAGGAAAAGAAGCCTGAAGCTCGCAGAGTTGAAGAAAAAGGGTCAGAGTTCAACAAGGATAGTGTTGGGGTGAAGAATATCATATGCCATAGTTGTGGCGAGAAGGGTCACTATTCCAATAAGTGTCCCAACATGACTCGTTCTGTGAACATAGCAGAGAAGTAGCCAACAAAGAAGAGTGAAGATGAATCTCATTTATATCCTTATCCCCTCGAGGACAATGATATTATCGATGATGAAGATGAGGATGTAGAAGCCCATTCAGCTAGCCTTTCATCTTTTTCGAATAGACTAGTTGATAAGGCTCCTCTCTTCAGACAGAAGGGTACTTTCCTGCACGGCTCCGACCCTATTGATGTTCATGCAATTGTTGATACTGGGGCAGAAGCAAATTTTATATCTGATGAATTTGTTCGAGCACACAACCTTCCAAAGAAGCAGCTTTTCAAGAAGATTCACGTGCAAGGTTTTAGACCCACAGCTCGAGAAGAGGCCACTACAGTTGTTCGAGTACATCTACAGTTTGGGCCACTACAGTACCATGTCACCTGTTTGGTCACCCCATTGGCACACTGTGACATTCTTCTAGGGCGACCTTGGTAGCGACATGCAGGCATTCTCTATGATGGTGCATTGAACACCATCAAGGTGAAGCAAGGAGGTCGTATGTACTTTATGAGGTCACACGCATTATCAGACATGCCACGTCGTCGACTGACTCCTGCTCTAGTGACACGTCAGCCTACCCTCCCTCCTCTTGGTGTTATGTTCCCATCTTCTGCTTCGAGATACGTGCCACCTCATCAACGAGCAACTTACAAGGGTATCTTAGGAGCACGACCTAACTCGACGGAGTCGAGTTCTTTTAAGACCGGGAGAGCTGATGTAGTTGCACGATGGACTTAGGAAAGAAATATCTTTTGATTTGATTTTCTATTGTTTTAGAATTAATTTCTTTTTAAATTAGCTAGCTTCTAATTTTAGAATAGTTTCCATTTTCAAGTAGTTTCCATTAATTGTTTGATTTTTCCTTTATATTAGTCATGTAATAGAGAAGAACTCAGTTTTGAGATTTGAAGTTTTTTTTTTTGGAAGAATTGAAATTTGGTATGAAAATCATGGTTGCCGTGGGCTGTTTTCCCCCCTCCCTGATTCTCTGAAATCTTCTTTTCCCCTTTGTTCTTCTTTTCCTTCTTTTCCTTCTTCTCGCTGGTTTCCTCTCCTAGCCCCTGTTCTGGGCAATACTTCCACCCCTAGTGTTGGGGCTCGATCTTTACAAAAACACACCAGACCAGTTCAAGATTTTTGGGACTCATTCCTACAATAGAAACGACTCACCATACACAGATCCAAGACCAAGTTTGGTCTCTACCGGAAGCTCTGACCAGAAGTTCAGATCTGGTTCTGTACCTGTGATAGACTGAGTTGTAGAACAAATTAGTTCCTGCTGGTGGAGTCTATCACTGCTGGTTGTCAAGTGCATCCGATAGGGCTTGGGGTTTTGATCCTTGTCCTAAACTTGCAAATCCAGCAACTCTGGTGAGGGAGTTCTCTCCTTTGAAGGTCTACACTTGGTTACCGTTTTGTGTTCTATCGTGAAGAAGAAGAAGATGATAGGGTTTCTGAAATTACAAGTAAGGACAATTACTTTACAAATAAACCCCTTATACTGAAAAGTGTGTTCTATTAGTTCCTCCCTACTTTATCAATTACAGAACACCCCCCTCTTTTAATTTCCCTATTTCTGTCATCCCTGTCACTTGTTATAATATCAGTAATGCACATGGTTGTTTCTGAATTTACAATATTGCCCCTCAATCATTAAATTTGAGATTTTTAGTCATTCTTGTGGGCCCTAAGCGATCCGATTTCAGTCCTTGGAATCCAGATCCACATCACTAGCTTATTTACTTCTTGTCTTATATTGTATTTGTCCTTTTTATATTTTACCTCCCTAAGGAGGTGTATGTAATTCCTGATATTATATTAGTGGAGATGTGGGTGAGATAATTCTCTTACACAACATTTTTCCATCATTTTTCCTGTTCTTCTCTTCTCCTTCAGCCTTTTGCTCTCATCTCTGCTTTTCCTCTCTCTCTCTCTCTCCTTTGTGGATTAATAAAAAATTCATTACCAATCCCTACAAGGGAATTACTAACAAACCACAAGGCCTTGCCTTTACAATGGGGAGGCATTCATTCATCCTTTTCCTCTCTTTCTCTCTTGTTCTCTCACAATCCCTACATTCTAACTTATAATGTGGCGGTTCATGCTCCCTTCATTTTTGTAAAATCTGCCTAAGGCAGTTGTTTCCTGTCCACAGCTTTACTTAAAGGGCATTTGAGTTTCGTCTTGTTAATTAGTTCAATTATAGAACAAATCTCTGAATCTCTTTTCTTCGATCCTCTTGGTCTCCACTAATTGGTTGAATGCAATATAGATGTTTGGAAGCAGTTTGTGGCCCATTTTTTTTACCACTAAGAGAGGATATTTTGCAGATAGTTGGTGCTTTCTGGTACTTATTGGCAGTAGAACGCAATAATGCTTGCTGGCAGGAAGCTTGTAAGACTAATAGTCAATGCAATCAAAATTACTTGTATTGTGGCAACTGGCATATGGAAGGTTATGATGCCTGGCTCGGCATCAGTGAAGGTGTTTTTGCTAAGGCATGTTCTTCAGAAGGAGAATTCAATTTTGGAATTTATACGCAGGCTTTGACATCTGGTGTTGTTGCATCCAGGCAGTTCCTGTCTAAATATTGTTACTGTTTATGGTGGGGGCTACAAAACTTGAGGTAACTTGGCTTGTTAATTTTTTTTTCCTAGTATTGATAATTAATGGCTTCCATTATGTTTCAAAATGATTGTGTAAATGGTGGCTATGTTACATTCATTATGGAATGTTATTCAATAGGGAAAAATCTGTATCAATTTGATATTAGCTGATTCAGGATATGCAAGTATTATAATGCATCATGCACATGTGTTTTATTGCAAGGTTGATCCATAGATATGATACTTCGAAACATGCATCTGCAAGGTTTCCATCCTGCCATTTCATGAATCCTGAAGGGTCATGTCCCAAAAAAAAAAAAAAGTAGCTTGGCATTATGATTCTAATACCCAATCAACATTGGCTTCCCTGAACAAAATGCCTGCCGTATGTATGTATACAGTATTTTTGGTTCATTCTCTCTCTCTGTCTCTCACTTACACACACACACACACACAATTGTGAGGCTTTTTGTTAATGTTAGAATAAGAGATGAGAAATTTTTTACTGTTGCAAGCACAGTGAGGAGCTGATGTACTGCTTCTTTAACATCAAAACTGAATCGGAGTCATCGTGTTAAGAAAAAGCTGGTTGCTAGCTTTGGGAGGCGGGATCTACAGAGACCTTTTCGGGGGATCCTCCCATGTCAAAATTCTAAACTCTCAATTTCTATGCTCTCATTTGAATACTTTCTCTCCCTATAAAGATTCAACTAATTGCTTACAAGATCAACTTCTGAGCGACAGAGCTGTGGTAATGTTCTAAAGGAGTGATCCAGTTTGGATTTAATCCCCCAGAAACAGGGTTCCACAGCTTTACCACCACCACAAATTTATTAGGAAAAACAAGGAAAATCAGATCATGATTCATAAGTTTTAGATGCAGTGTTAGTGATAGATCCCCCTATATGAGAGGGAGACTCCCCTAGTCCAAAGAGTTTAGTTATGGTTTCTAATGGTGGATTTTTTTTTTTGGGGGGGGGGGGGGGGGGAGACAGAGAAGATGGGTGCAAATAAGGCTAAAGAGGAAATAAGTAGTGGAGAAGATATTAGTTCTGGAGTTAAAATGTTAAGGATTTGCCGGGGTAATAGGGTCCTTTTTTCCGATAACTGAAAAGCAGTAAGATGGGGCTAAAGGATAGGAGTTTAACTCCTAACAGTTTAAAGGATAAAAAAATTAAACGTTGGGTTTTTCTGATAGCAAATTTTTTTAATGGGTATTTTGAGTTCTCCCAAAAAAATCTAGGAGTTTTGATGGGGAACGGGGCTAGCAGGGGATTTGGTTATTTTGGGCCTACTTTGGGATTCCTTTAACTAGTTCAAATTGGGGTTTAAGATTGTTTTACTTAACGATAATGTAATTTTATGCATTCGGGAGGGTATTGTTGTAATTACAGGTAGGTTAGTATTGTTATTAGTGACACTAGGCTGTGTTATTTCCGTCATTTTGCTTGAGGCTATATTTGGGATTGAACTTTTGATTTCTTAGACCTTAAGGAACTTAGAGGTTAAGTGCTTCTTGAGAAAGCTATCTCTAGCTTCATGAACAAGCAACCTTTTCCTATATTAGGACATTAAACTCCTCTTGAAGGATGAAGAGAATGGAATGAAATGAAAGTGTGTTTAGTAATTTGGTCTCACATGAGCCCGTAGGGAGCTGATCCCTTCATCTTCCCCCCCTCCCCCCTCCCCCCTCTCCCCTTTTATCTCCCTCCTTCCCTTCTTCTCCTCCTCTTTCTCCCACTTATATCTTAGTGTCTGCTCATAGCACCATAACAGCACCTATCTTTGTCTTCTTTTCTTGAAATGTTTAACTTTTTATACTTTCTGTTTCTTCAACCTCTTCTATAAGTATTCACAGGTACTGTTTATGGCCCTTAATATTAACTTATTTCTTACTCCTTTTCCAATTTCTTCTTTTTAAGGGCCCAATCAGTCCTAACACTCTTCTCACCACTTCTTACTTGTAGTTCAGTCCTAGAAATCTAAACCTCTTGCTGTTCTACATCAAGGTTATGATACTTTTCTTTGTTTCTAGGGTTTAAGCAGGAAGATTCCTTCTATTACTTTTATGCACCATCGAACACCAAACAATCTCAGATTCGAAAACCCTGTTTGGGATCGCTATGGACCCATCCAAACACTAAATAACTTAAATATTAAGAGTAAAGGTGTTAATGAGCAAGGATGAAAGTATCGGTATCGGTCGCTATATCGATCGGCCAAAATTAAGATACGTATCGGAGGGTATCGTATCGTATCGTATCGGAGATATGCTAAGATATGCTAAAGATACACACATAAATGGATAGGAAACACTTTTTTATACATTTTTTGCATAAAAGTTTTGTTAAAAACAGCTATTGATAACATGAATTATGCATAAACACTAAATTGATGTATCGCGCTAAGAATTCAAGGTTTGTAGTTGTCCCATAAATGTAAAATCCTTATTACTAGCCTTGATTTCCACTTTAGTTAGAGAGAAATATGGCTGGCAGCAACTTTAGAATAAAAACCCCTCAAAAAATCGTGTTTTTTTGAAAAATGAGCCAACTTGACCATTATTTGACCATAGTGCACTGTATCAGTACGTATCGTACCATATTGGTATGTATCGGTATGCACCGATATGTACCGAACCATACATTTCACTCGATTTTATTTTTTCCATAGAGCATCGGTACGTATCAGTGTGTATCGTATCGTATCGGTGGTGTATCGGTGTATCAGTATGTATTGTAGGATATATATCGATACGAAAGGGTTTTAAAAATTTCATGTATCGTATTGGTGTATTGTATCGGTAAGGGCCGATAAAGATATGTATCGGCCGTTACAGTACGATACGTATGATACTTAAAACCATGTTAATGAGTCTAGATTCAGTATGGTGTTTAGCTTCATTATGCACATGTTTCATATGCTAGATAAGAATTCAGTCATTCTTAGCCAGCATTCCATATTTGTAATCATTCTCCATTTATAAATAAAGTGGTGGCCTTTATCATTCAATAAGCCAATCATTCTCTGGCATCTCTTTTCTCGACTTGGTCTTAAAACCTACTCCAATTTTGGGTTCAATTTTTTTTCTTTGCTTAAGGTTTTTCTCCCTGTCACTTCTGAGGCTTTGGCCTCTCCTCCATGTTTAGTAGGGTTGACTGAACATGTACTAATGCATGTTGCTCTACACTAAGTACCACCACCACTTGATGGCAATCATAGTTTTCACTGCGTCATGGCGACCTTAGGCGGTGGAGGGGTGGCTAATCAATTTGACGATGAATCGCTTGCTATAGCGTTGCCATGGTGATCAAATCGCCCATGTGTTATTTTTAATTTCCCCTATTTTCCAAAGTTATTTTGTATGTTATAATATATACCCATAGTTGTCACGGTGCCATGGCAAACCAAGGCAGTGGAGGGTTGTTTAAGCACTTAGGCAAGAAGGCGTCCGCCTTAAGGCGAACAAGGCAACTAGGTGTTATTCTTTATTTTCCCTATTTTTTAACATTATTTAGTAAGCTATATATACCTTGTATCATAAAAAATCAAGATTAAACATCAAGTCATTAAAAATCAACATTTATCCATATTAAATCGTAAAAAATTAACATTAAGTTATAAAAAATCAATATTTAGAGAAATGCTCTTATTCTATAATAAATTTGACTTTTCAAATGATATTATTTTTACATGAGACTTTTTATATTAGTTAAATATAAAACTAGCTTTCCAACAAATCTAAGATTACTTAAATCTGAGTTGTAATGACAAAGTTATGCTTCGGTCAAACTTATTTTTAAGTGCGCGAATGCTGTTAAAATCGCCTGAATGAAAATAATTTTATGGATATCAAAACAAAAAATTATTTTTCCGAAGTTTTGGTTTTTAGCAATGTTTTAATATGATAGAATTTATAAAATTTTCATAATTGAGAAAAACCCCAGCATTTAAAAGTTAAAAATCACCCATATAACCAAAATCCCGTTTTTGTTCTTGGACTGGGGGGTTGACTTTTTATCATTTTGGAATTTGATTTTTAAACTATTTTTATTGGATTCAAATAGGGGGTATTTGCTTATTTAAGTAAATGACTTAAATGATATTTGGCATAAATAAGTGCCAAAACACATGGCAGCATGCAGTGCAATAAGGTTACTGTCGCCTAGGCCCCAGGCAAACAACTTGGACGCTTAGTCATCGCCCTCCTATGACATAAAAAACTAATCAACATTAAGCAACATCAAGTCATAAAAATCAACATAGTCACACTCACATCAAGTCATAAAAATCAACATGACTTATTGATATTTAGAGAAATTTTCTTCTTCTATAATAAGTTTTATTAGTCAAACGATTTTATTTTCAGTTGAGACTTTTTGTATTAGGTATAACACAAAACTAGCTTTCCAACAAGTTTAAGATTACTTAAATCTGAGATATTGTATGATGTGCGACGGGATCCATTTTGTTGGTCCCAATTGTTTGGGTGAGGCTTTGTCAAGTTCAGTGATATCTTATGGGTTTTAATCAATTTCTTAAAAAAGAGTGGAATGATGAATGGAGAATTGTGAAGCTAACCCCTAATTATGGGGATAAGGATAAGCAAGTTGAACTATGCCTAAGAAATGTTATCATTAGATAAAACCCCGTCTATAATTTAAGATGGCTTTTGAACATCAGAACATTCGATTGAAGTGCTATCCCAGTATCCATGTACTAGTCCTGGACTAAACCTATTAAATCAATTTCTTGGCCAAACTGGTTTAATAAATCATTATTATTTTTCTAAGGATGATGAGAGGGGAAAATATGAGAAAGTACTTCCAGTGATTTCTGTTTTCTAAGAGATAGTTTATGAGTCAGTTTCTATACTAAGATTTTCAAGGGGCACGTTGGTCCAATGGTAAGGTATGAATGTTTTGACTTGGTGGTCAAGCGATGAAACAACATCTCGACATTCTTGGGGTAAGGCTGCGTAGTTCTCACCCCCCTGGACCTCGCACATGCGGGAGCCTTGTGCACTGGGTATGCCCTTTTTTCTATACTAAGATGTTTATTTTTTTTCTCCCTCTTCCTCAAAGAATGTTATGTTGGAAGGATGAATACATGAAGTAAAGGCAAGAGTTTTGGAAATGTGTAGACCTGATTTTCCAGTTTGATGAAGCAGTAGTTCACAAATAGACTAGTTTGAGAAATATGTAAGGCTCATCCAGGTTCACCATTTTGTGTTTCCCATGTGCCGCTTTTGCCTATGGTCGGAATGTCCTACTCCTTTGGAGTTGTAATAGCGCTATCGTTCATGGGTGGGTTTACCTATTCCATAGGCTCGCCCCCCCCCCCCCTCTTTTATTTGATGACATTTTACATGTTGACAATGGACTTTGAGTATGACTGCTTTAGCTTAGTGCTTTATGTTAAATGTCTGTCTATTCATAAATTCTTGCCTTTCATTTTAGTGGAGTGCATTTTAAATGGCTGAGAAATGAAAATGATAACTGTAGTTTGACTTTTGCCTTTGTAGCATCAGGGAATATGATAACCAGTCCTCCAATGTTAAGAGAGAAGGAAGAAGATATTAGAGAGAAGACAAAAGATACAAGAGAGAAGAGAGAGGAACTCTGGAACACAATAGGACCAAATTATTCCTATCGTGGACCAGCAAAAGCAACAACAAACTCAGCCTTATCCCAACTTAATGGGGTCGGCTACAAGGATCCATGCAAAACAATGTAGGAAAAAATGAGGTCCAAACATAAAAGGAGAAATGAAGAAAGTAAAAAAAGGAAAAGATGAAGAGGCATGTATGGAGATGAGAGATGGACAATGAAAGTAAGAGGAAAGAGGCAGAGCCCAGCAAAATGGGAGAAACTCAGCTAAATGGGGTCGGCTACATGGATCCCGGCCCTCCAATATGCTATGTCTGAGGTCATCTTAGGTACAAGACCTATACTCCTCATGCCACTCCTCACAACTTCTCCTATGGTCATTTTAGGCCTGCCCCTGGATCTTTTAGCTCCCTTAATTTTTATCATATCACTCCTCTCTACTAGGGCGTCCCTAGGCCTCCTTTAACCATAACCATACCATCTCAAACGACTTTATTGGATCTTGTCATTAATCGGGGCCACTTCCAAATCAGCTCTAATATGTTCATTCCTTACTTTATCCTTTTTAGTTTTGCCAGACATCCGTCGCAACATGCTCATCTCTACTACACATAACTTCTCTACATGACACTTCTTAATTTCCTAACATGTCGCCCCATTCATTATAGCCGGTCGAACAACAATTCTATAGAACTTCCTTTTAAACTTTAAAGGAATACATTGGTCACATAGCACTCCGGTCACACCTCTCCACTTAATCCATCCCATTTTAATTCACTGTGAAACATCATCCTCTATGTCATCTTTATTTATGGTTGACCTCAGGTATCTAAAGTAGTTACTTTACAATATATCTGAGAAATAAACTCTTAGTAGTGAAGTAATAAGAGTCAGTCCTAGTCTAACTACATGACACAAATTAAAGTAGATAAAGTAAGCAACTAATAGATAAGCACCCATAAGACTACTACTAACTCTTAACACGCTCACACTACTATAAGGGGAGACTCCCCCTTATCATGTTTACACTTTGACGCTCCCCCTCAAGCTGAAATATGTATATATATATATATATATATATGTATCACCCAAACCCAGCTTGGAGAAATCACTGAGGAATGTAGGATTGAACAATGCCTTTGTGAACATATTGCCAAGTTGATTGGATGAGTTGACAAACAGAGTAGAAATTTGTTTCAGTACTGAAACAAATTTATCACAAAATGGTAGTCAACCTCAATATGCTTGGTTCTCTTATGGAAAAACTAATTACTAGCAATATATATCACATCTTAATTATAAATATACATCTCCATAGGTTTAGTAACTTGGAATACCCACTCCTGTATCAAGGATTTCAACCGCATCATTTCAGCTATCGTATGTGCTATAGCTCTATATTCAGACTCTACACTTGATCGAGCCACTGCAATTTTCTTCTTACTCCTGTAGAAAAGGTTCTAAATCTTAGGTTTTGACATTGGTCGAGACTTGCAAAATTTCAGGGAAACTAGGTACTTTTTATGGGCTGAGGAAACCTTGGTTTCAATCCTTAGAAATTTTTTTTTTTTTTTGGTCTGATGTTTTGTGTATAACCTAATTTTGATATTTTACAGCTAATCCATTAAGTATTTTCAAAAAAAAAAAAACCTAAAATGGTACTTGTGGTGTTAAACCAAGCTTGTTTACACTGAATGATGTTGTACACTAGCTAATGCAGGGGGGCCGGTGGGTCCACAAGTTGTAAAATTGCACAAGTATCAATCGGATCACTTATTGGGCCCAACCAATCAACAAATAATGCAATTTTTAATAACCAGTGGCAATCTTGTAATAAACCAGGACTCTCAAGGGTTAATAACCATAGTTTTTAAAGCGTTGGAAAGGCGACGCCTTAGCAGTACCTTGGCGCTGATGCGGTCTAGAGATGGTAAGGCAATGCTCCGCCTTATGTGAAGTGGCTCCTTATCGGTTTTTTTTTTTTCAAATACATTTTAAAATTACTTTATGAAGATTCCAAATATAGATTTTTTATTGGTAAGTGTATGGTTTTGTTAACACTTGAGATGTATGGGATTAGCTTACTCCACCAAAAATAACCAAAACAAATAAAACCAAAACACGATTCACAAACAGGGTTTGGATTTTGTCAAGGGTCTTAAGAAAGGGCTTTGAGAAGGAATCAAGGAACAAGGAAGAACCACTGATCCAGAAGACCATTTTGCTCTGGCAATGGTGAGCTTCATTCTTCTTTGACAGGAGTAGAAATATAGTGGATGACCTTATGGCTTAGGCACTCATTTTGGCATCATAGAGGTAAGTATAATAAATACTTGTATTTTTTATGTCTTCTTTTCTTTATATTTATAATTTTGTTTCATAATTATGTATTTATATTATATGTTAATATGTTATGATGATTGATGAAGATGAACTTATTTTATTCACATTATTGATTTGTTTTCTTGATGAATATCTTACATTGGTATGAATATGAACCTTTAATATTTATTTAATATATGAGTAATAGGATTTAACTAGGATTTGAGCCAAATAGATTGGTTTTATAAAAAAATTACACAGGAACGCTTTAGTCGATAATGCGACGCTTTATGCCCACCTTATTGCTAAGACGTTCCGAAAGACCCTCAAACGCCTCCATCGCCTTACCGCCTTAGAAACTATATTAATAACAGCTAAAGAACCAAAGGGATTTGAAGGGATTACTATTTATTAGCTAGGGGTAAACTTGGAAGCATAGTTGTCACGACGTCAAATCGATCCATGGTGGTGGAGGGTTGGAGTAATTGATTTGGCGATGAATCGCCGTTTTGGTGTTGCTATGGTTGTCAAATCGCCCTTGTGTCATTTTTTATTTTTTTATTTTCTAAAATTATTTAGTATGCTACTTTTTTATTTTTCCTATTTTTTTAAAGTTATTTAGCATGCTATAAGCCTAGAATATATACCCTATAACATATAAAACAAACATTAAGTAACATCAAATCATCAAAAAATCAACATAGTCATATCATGTCATCAAAAATCAACATAAATTATTGACTTATACAGTTATACATCAAGTCATCACTCATTAAGTCTTAAAAAATCAACATGTACATCACACAAAAGTAAAAAAGTAAAAGTCTAACCTGTGACTGAAGCTTGAAAGCAATGATTGGAAGTGAGTGAGCAACCTGAACAAAGTAAAAGGTATATATGTCAATATATCATATATGAATCAAAGATATATATTTGGAAACCTAAGAATAGATCAAATGATAAGATAAGTGGCTAACCTGTTAAGCTATTAATGACTTACTAAAGCAATGAAGCTTGACAGCAAATGAATTCAACATAAAATAAAAAAAGAAAACTTAACTAATCATCCAAGTTCAAAGTTCAAGTTTAAAGTTTAAAGTTTAAAGTTTAAACAATACTTAAAATCCAAACACTCAAACAGTCAAACACAAATAACTTAATCATCATAATCATCCAACAAATTAGCAGATGATAGATTCCTTTGTTACCCACTAGAAGCATTTGGATTTTCACCAAAGTTATCTATGACATCCAAGTCATCATTCACATCATCCTCTTCTTCCAAATCTTCTTCCCCATCTGATTCTGATGACTCCCCAACAGCCCTCCCTCTACCACGGTGTGTGTAGCACATATTTCCTCTAGAGGTTGATGATTGAGCTCTCTTGGGTCGATGGGCCCCTCCATTGTTGCCCCCCCCATTGCTCTACCAGCAACGTTTCATGTGAAATCAGCATCGGGATGGACTACATCATCCACTTGCTCGCCAATCATCCACTCACTACTCCAATCCAGTTCTTCAAGCATAAGTGGATCATAATTTCTGTTATCGAGACGCTTTTGTTGAAACCTTTATTCTAGGTGGCGATTGTATTGAACATAGACTAGATCATTCAAACATTGATGTTTCAACCCATTCCTCTTCTTGGTATGAATCTGAATTCATAAACAATAGAGAACAACAAACAAAGTTATTGTTCCAAAAATAAAAAGTCTAAAATATGAAATAGATGTAATACCCAGCTATTTACAAACTCAAATGTGCTCCAGTTGCGCTCGCAACCAAAAGAGGGGCAACAAAGCCCTAGAATTCGTCTTGCAACCTTTGAAAGCTCAAAAGCATGACCTCCAAATGAACCCCACCAAGTAACTATAAAAAATAAATAGATATAAAAATAGTTAGATTAATATTTAATATATCACACAAACTGACAAACAAAACAACTAAACAATGTACTTACTAGGACTCATGGTTTCCCGTGATCTAATCGCTATATCCGAGGCAAAACCACCTCGAGAATATCTATGCAAAGTGGCTTGAGTATTTATCTTGTCTTGTAAAGCTGGTTCATGTATCATTCTTTCAATGACTTCATTAAATGCAAGCTGTAGAGAAGATATAATTTGGTAGCCACCATCATCACCTTCCTTATGAGAAAAAAATTTGCTAGGATTAAGAAATAGTGCTGCTCCACACAAAGGTCGCCCCATCTGAATCTCCCAACGCCTGTTAACAATATCTAAAACTTTCTTGAATTGCCTTTCTCTATCCCCAATTTTTTTTTTTTATTTTCTTTTTTGTCTCATCCATGGCAAATTAAACCTCAAGCATAGAAGGCCTCTCATCACCATCCACAATCCTCAAGATAGTAAGAAGTGGCTTTGAAGCTCTAAGATAATTTTCCACACTATTCCAAAATGCTACAGCAAACACTGTCTCAACCACTTTCTTCCCAGCCTCAGTCTTTGCCAAATTAGAACTAGTCCTTTCTTTAGAAATAAACAAATTTCTTAAGTCATCTTTATGTTTTGACAAGCTTTGAAGTGTCAGAAATGCAGTTGCAAATCTAGTAGCTGCTGTCCTCACAAGTTCCCTCCCATTTGTTCTAGCCCTCATTGCATCAAGAATGCGTGTGTGCCTGTAGATGAAGTTGATTACTTTTTTTTGCCTTACTTATTACATTCCTATTAGATTTTAAGAGTCCTATTTCCTCTAACATCAGGTCAATGCAATGTGCTGCACAAGGAGTCCAATATAGCTTTGTCCTTTTCTGCATCAGCATTGTACCGGCTAATTTATAAGCCAATGCATTATCTGACACAACTTGCACAACATAGTCCTCACCAATTTCTTGAACTTTGTTGTCAATCAATTCAAACACTTCTCTGCAGTTTGAGATATACTAGATGCATCAATAGATTCTATAAAATAAGTCCCCTCTAGACAGTTAACGAGGAAATTAATTAAATGCCTTCCTCTTTTATTCGTCCACCCATCAGTCATTACAGTGCACCCATACTGCTTCCAATACTCTTCATATTTATTCTTCATCGTTGCAGTTCTATCCTTTGCTGCCTTTAGCAATGGCACTCTCACTTCATTATAACTTGGGGGCTTATATCCTGATCCGTACTGTGCAATAGATTCCACAATCACCTCAAACCTTCTTGACTTAAGAGCATTGAATGGAATACCACACTGATAAACCCAGTCAACAATGTGATTATCAACTCTCTTTTTTTCTTCCGCTGATCTAAACCAGTTCTCTATAGTAGTCTGAGTACTACATAAGATGCCTCTCAGCAACCACTTGCTCAGGAGTCTGTCTAACATGAGTATCCATGGGGCCCCTTACTTGTGGCTGAATGACTACTTTCTTTCTCTTAGCAGCTGTCCCAGAGCTAGGAATAAGTCTAGAGGTTGTAAAAAAATGAGTCCTACTAGACTGCCTATGACCTTAAACTTCTATATCAGCACCAGCACCAGCACCAGCACCAGCACCAGCACCAGCACTAGCATCAACATCAACATCAACATCATCATCATCCAAAATGTCTTGCATCCTTTTTTTCTTATTGCGCATAAGAGCTGCATTCATCTCTGTAGCAATCGCTACAGTTGTCTTGGTATACTTAGCAACATCTCCATATCCACCCACCAAATGTTGCTTTAACTTTTTAATTCTACACTTGAGGTTTTTTCCACAAAGAGTGCACTTAATAAGGTTCTTGTCTTAAAGGTCAGGCCAATACCCATACTTCCACCCAGGGTCATTTGATTTGGCCTTCCTGGTTGGGTCTTTGGACGGATCATATGCAGCCGTGCTTATATTATCACCCCCACTACTACCACCAACAGTACCATCCATTATGAACTCTTAGTCCTATTATCCAACAAGTTACAAAATAGAGTAACAAAGTATGTTTAGTGTTAACCAATAACATTAACATGATAATATCAACTCATCAAGTATTGAAGTTATAATTTATAAAACAGAGTAACAAAGTATGTTAAACAGTAACATTAACATTAAGTATTTAAGTATACAACTATACAAGTTGTAAAGATATAAACACTTGTTAAACAGTAACATTAACATATATGTTAACAAAAAACCATTAGAACAACATCAAAATCCAAAAAAGATTCAAATCAGTGGTCAGAAGCAACTTAACAAGTGATACAAGAATGGATTAAAATAAGGCAGTAAAACAAGCAATCCAATACTTCGATTAAGAACTAATTCTATTTATGCTGTTATGAAACATTAATCATAGAAGGAGGAACAGAGAAGGAGAAGAACCGAAGAAGAAGAAGGAGAAAGAGAAGCAGAGAAGGAGAAGAAGAAGAATTCAGCAACAGAAGACGAAGGAGGAGAGAAATGAGAAGGAGAGAAGAAGAGAAGAAGGAACAGAGAAGGGGAAGAATTGAAGAAGAAGAAGGAGAAAGAGAAGAACAGAAGAAGAAGGCGAAGAAGAAGAATCAGAAGACGTAGGAGGAGAGAAGGAGAGAAGAAGAGAAGAAGGAAGTCACTCGTCAGGAACAGAGAAGGAGAAAGAGAAGCAGAGAAGCAGAGAAGAAGAAGAATAAGAAGCAGAAGACGAAGAAAGAGGAGAGAAGGACTGAAGAAGAAGAAGAAAAAGAAGCAAAGAAGAATAAGATGAAGAAGACGAAGAAGGAGAAGGAGAAAGATGTCGCAGGTGGCCCCTTACCTTGGTTTTGCTGCCGGAGAAGGAGAAGGAGAAGTAGGGCATTAGTAGCCAGAGAAGGAGAAGGTCAGCAGTCGCAAGTCAGTTTCGAGGGTTCAGGTTCACTGCCACTGCCGGTGCCGGAGAAGGAGAAGGTCAGCAATCGCAGGTCAGCTTCGAGGGTTCAGGTTCACTGCCGGTGTCGGAGAGGGAGAAGGTCAGCAATCGTAGGTCAGCTTCGAGGGTTCAGGTTCATTGCCGGTGCCGGAGAAGGAGCAGGTCAGTAGTCGCAGGTCAACTTCAAGTGTTTTAGACTTTCAATTTGAGAAATTGAGGGTTTTAGACTCTCTTTTGTATTTCACCTAATAGCAAGTAAAAAAAAAAGCGATTGATTAGTATAATAGGCGTGCGATGGCGTTCGTGGCCCTGCCTTGGCGACGCCTATACGACCCTGGCGGCCGCCAATCGTGACTCCCATAAATCGGTGTACTGCCATGCCCTCGGATTTCTGCCGGGACGCCAAATCGCCGCCTAGGCGATGCCGTGACAACTATGCTTGGAAGGGGCAAGATTCAATGGTAAGTTGTAAATAGGGGATTGAAGGAGGGGTCATTAATATGGGATAAGAGAAATTAAAGGGTTATTGATAACCCACGATGGTTGTCTTCAACCTCTTACCTGCGTTGTGAACAACAGGGGAGAACTCCTTACGGTGAAGGGGATCGATTAAAGCTTAAAGGGGTCTGAAATTCTGACATTCAAAGCTTCACTCATAAGCCTCTTTAACCCACTGGTAGTATAGGTAATCATCTCACCTGAAGAGAAGCACAACTCCTGAAAGTTTTCTGGCGGTATAACAGAGATCAGACCTGCAACTCAGTTTCAAAATCCCAGTTCAGGCCACTAATGGGTCCCAGATTTGGCAACCTGGGTCGCCCTAGGGTATTGGCTTAGTTCCTAGAATCTAAGATGGAAAGATGAAGAGTCAAGGGAGATCGATACCTCTCTTTTGGACTGCTAGGGTTGCAGGAATAGAACCAGAAAAGAAGGAGCAAGGAGAAAATAAGGACAGGAGAAGGGAGGGGAGATAGAGAGAAAAGCGAGATCGCAGGGAAGAGAAGAAGAAGAAGGGGGGGTTGTCTCGCTGGACTAGGAGGAGGTAAGAGAAAGAGAAGATCGCAGGGAGGGAAAAAGCAGCCACGCAGGCCTTTTGACAACTTAACTCATTATTCAATTCAAATAATCTTCCCATGAATTACATGTCTAATTTATAATAAAATAAAATTAAAACTTTCTAATTAAAATCAAAGACTAAGATAGAAATAAAATCTCCTACACCTGGGCTAACATAATTAAAAGCACATAAGGACTCAAATAGGAAACAAATATTCTCAAATAAAAATAAAATCCTAGAATATTCTATTAAACTTGGAACCCAAATTGGATCTGGGTCTTGGTCCGGGTTCTGGAGCGGGTTTGGGTCGACCCATCGGAGCGCTACTGCATCACTAGCCTTGTTAATTTGTTATATACACTAAGTCTACAAATAACTTCGGTACTAGAAATGTAAATAAGCTATGGAAACAACCAAAACATATAACTGAGATAGTGAATTAGTCATACAACACTCGCCACTCATTACCGGAGGAGTTTATAGGTGGCTTAAATCCTCGAGGTGCGTACCACTGCATATGTTGTAGCCGTTCTTTTGAATGCAACACATATGAATCCCATGATATGTTTTGGGCTCAGTTGTTTTGAAAGTGCATCACTTCCCACCTATAAGTCCCATTATCAGCATGTTGCAAGTATCCCAACCTAGGGAATGGCTTACTAAGACTGTGAGGATGTGGAAATGGCACATGGCACACATGGTTGCCTTTAAAGATATCTATGTTGTTTACTACTATGTTGAACAAAAAATTAGTTTGAGGAAAAAGTGGGTTTACCTTGAAGCTCCAAGAAATCCTCTCTAGGTTGATGTCGGTTCATAATGCAAGATAGTTGAAGAAGATTGCAAAAACTTAAGCAAAAAATTGATGTTTTGTGGCCAAATCCCCCCTTTCTTGGTCAAAACCCACAAAACTTGAGAGATTCTGTCGAAATATGGACAACAATGTATGTTTCCATTGAAAAAAGTCACTTATTTAACCATGGGTTGTATAAGTTTGGCCCAACCATACGAAACATGGGAAATTTTGTCAAACTAATAACATTTGGCTTTCAACCCCAGGTTTCATCTTGGGCTAGACCAATATCAAACAATTTCGGAGTTTTGACTGAAATTTTGGGGAGATTTTGAATCATGCCTCCAGGTAACAAGATTTCGCCAACAAATGTACAATGTCCAATAGTAGATATACGATCACCATCAGCACCTACCTAGTCAGCATCAAAGTGTCCATAATGTCAGTAAAACCATGATGCCGATTACCAGGAGCGCTTTTGAGATACCTAAAAATACGATAGATAGCCACCCAATGGAGTTGTTTAGGAGTTCCCATGAACTAACTAATTACACCCATAGCAAATGAAATGTCTATATAGGTAACAATTAGATAAATAAGTCTGCCAACAAGTTGTTGTACTAGTGTTTATCTGCAAAGCCTCTGTCATCACATGCTCCAAGTTTCAAATGAGAATCCATTGGAGTATCCATAGGTTTGGAACCTAACATCCAGTTCAGATAGAAGATCAAGTACATATTTCCTTTGAGATAAACCGACACCCGTTGTACTATAAACATAAGTGTTCACTAATCTTTCATCTGAAAATGTCGTCATAGATATGCCTTGACATCCTCAATCCTAGAGGAATCATCAGCACAAATAATGATATCATCTACGCACACAACCAGGATAACCACCTTGGGCCCACGTCGACGAACAAATACAGGACAATCAGAAACGCACTGTGTGAACCGATAACTACCAATGACCTTGCATTTGACATAAATTAAATTAGAGTAGATAAAGTAAACAACTAACAGATAAGCAGAAACCCAAACAAACACCCAAATGACTACCACTAACATTTAACTGTCTCACACCACAATTTGGGAGACTTCCCTTATCATGTTTATGCTTTAACAGACTTCACGTTACAGTTTGAGGACTGATGCTTATTAAGGTATAAGAATTTGCACCAAAGTGTCTATATCCCGTAAGAAGTGCATGACATAGTAAGTAGTAATACCCATATTTTTTGCGATAAGAGAAACATTGTAAAATCCTCTATTAGTCCATTACTTGCATGGGTATTACTACTTCCATCTAATTCACTGATGTTAATTGAGGAACTAACATGGGGAAATAAATGCTGCACCCTCCTCTGTGTTCGATGCTTATCCTTCCCATTACATATAGTGGTTTCTTTTCTACGTTCTATAGCTATGCCTTTTTGTTTGACTAGCTTTTCTGTGTTTATATTCTAAGAATGGTTTCCAGGTTTCCGACCTGTGGTTTTGCCAATCAACTCACGAAAGTTGCCCCTTATTTTTATCATTTTGTCCATATTTTACTTTTCACATAGGCTACGTTTGGAAGCCAATAAAAGAAAAGGAAAGAAAATAAAAAACTTAATGACACAAATCATGATGAGGTAATGATTTGTGTATATCTCTCTCCTCAATTTCTTTTTTTTTCTTTTTTAATATTTACTTTCCTTTTCTTTTCTTGGCTTCCAATGTAGACATAGGAAAATCCAGCCAGAGTTTAGTTGATAATATACTAAGCATATTCAAGTTATTAGTCCTAACTATACCATATCTTTTTGGTGCTTCCTATAGTACTCTTGGGCAGGGGCTCCAAACCAGTACCTATCCTGGCGAGGTCATCTTTTCCATAGCTCTTGCTATTTTTGGGCTCATCCTCTTCGCACTCTTGATTGGTAACATGCAGGTAAGTGTTTGAGCCTCCCCACCCCCTCCCCCAGGTCCTAAAAAAAAGAGCTTTCAGGATTTCCACCCTGTTGCTTTGGATTAATATTCATTATTATTGCTGAGAGGTAGAAAAAAACTTAATTGGTGTATTTGTAAATTTTTTCTGTATGGCATTGTTTACTGATTTTTATTTATCAGGACCTGATAGAAAAAGTTACATGTAGTTCAAATCAGACTGCTTAAACATTGTAGACTTCATAGAAATCTTCATCCAGTAACTGTTGTCCCCATGGAACTTATTTGTCTATGGAAGTCAAGAGGAACACTGTAAACTATGGTGGTCTTGGATCTAGTTTCAGGAAATGATAGAACTAGAGATATAAGAGGGGCAGACTTGGAGCTAATACATGCATATCTGGCTGTGAATCTGTTTATTATGACTGATATCCTACTTCGATTTATATCTGTGAGATTATTAATTGGTTGATTGAATTATTCAAATTCAATATACTGATGGATACCCAAATTATATTTGTATCTGATATTGGATAACTCAATTAGTAGATTTTGAAGATGAAGTAGGATAAAACTCTACGGTTCTTATTGGAATACTCTGGACCAGTCATCCTAATGCTATTACAAACTCTTAGAAAAATAGAAGGGTCAGGGAGGGGGTCAAGGATTAGAGTATCGGTACCGGTCGCTGTATCGGTTGGCTAAATTTAAGATACATGTCAGAGGGTATCGTATCGTATCGGAGATACGCTACGATATGCTAAAGATCAAGGATTAAAGTATCGGTATAGGTCACCGTATTGGTCTACTAAATTTAAGATATGTATCGAAGGGTATCATATTGGTATTGACGATACTTTAACCATGGGGGGTAGGAGTAAAGTGAAAATTCCTTAACGGTTAGAAAAATAATTTAGGGTTGCAGATTGAACTTTACTATGGTAGAGTTGATCTACCACTGGAATATTACAGTCACGTAACTTCCTCACAAAAATTAGTGACATACACGTAAGAACAAGATGTTGTATGAGTGGAAGAGTGGTAGCATCAAAAGATCTAAATATTGGTCTGGTATCTTTGTCCTTCCTACTGCCATCTCTAAATCCAGGAACCCCCTCCTCATAGTCTCTTTCCTCCCATCAACCCCATCTCTCCAGTGGCTCCTCCCACTGTAACCTCTCCTTCTCCCCCTGCTCCCGTTAATACCTCCACCTCCCACTTCCTACCTCCCCTCTGATGCTCCCTCCCCTTCCACCATTCCACCTGCTACCTCCTTCCCTCCCTCCGCTGATTTCCCCTCCTCCCTCTCCACCCCCTGTGCTCCTCCTTCGCCCACCAAGCCTTGGTCCACTGTGGTTCTGCCCCCTTCCTTCCAAAGTTGGGAACTCCCTTTTCTTCATTCTCCCTTCCTTCCAGAATGAGACCAAGATTGGCCTCTACCCCCTGGTTTGGTTGAGTTGGAAATCCTCACATGGAAAAATTGTGTGATCGGCCACTTTATGGGAGCCCGTCCTCCCTTTCACATTATGAAATTCTCCCTTTCAAAACAGTCGGGGCTTCTTGGTTCCCTTTCCACCTTTCTCCTTCAAAATGACCTTTTCATTTTCAACCTTTCTGATGAACAAGATAGGATCACCACCTGGAGGGAGGCCTCTGAAAAGTAAAGAAGAAGAAGCCCATCTTCTGCGACCATGGGACCAACACTACTCCCTATCCAAAGACCTTCAAATCATCCCGGTTTGGATAGCTCTACCCAATCTGTCCTTGCAATACTAGTGCGTTAATGGGTTAAGTATAGTGGGTTTTGTAATTGGAAAGCCCCTCTTCTTGAATCAACGCACAAAAGCTCATAGACAGACTTGCCTTCACTCAGATATGTGTTGAGGTTACAGCAGATTGAATATTGCCATCCTCTGTAACTATTATGGATGGTGGTGGATACTCTTTCATCCAATAGGTCGAATATGAATGGATGCCTCCCCAATGCAACACTTGCAAGATCTTTGGTCACAACACTTCCAAATGTCTAGCCACCAAGATGCTCTCTGCTGTTGATCCTCCTATGCATGCTCCTGAAGGCCCTATTAATGCCGACGGTGATTGGGATTCCATGGCTAGATACCCCTCCATTGAGATTTGAGGAAGAAAAAAGACTCGCCAAAGAGGTCACCATATTCATAGCCTCATAGTGGAACCCAAACCCTCTAAGGAGGTCTCTTTTTGCTCCCGGCCGGCCTCCATCGATGCTTCGGACCACCATGCTTTACCCATTAGTTTAAACTAGTTCTCCCCCCTTTTGGACCTGTCGGACTCTGATGTTGACGTTAGTCCACTCCGCCTCAATCTCCATCCTTGGTGCCACTTCATACAACCATCCCTTCCCCTCCCGCTGCTTCTGGTCCTAGCCGCCTTCCTCTCCCGCCTGTCCATCTAATCTCGACTCTGGCTCTCTAGATCCCTTTATTCACACAAACCCTTTTGTCCACGTATCTGTCGCTTCGAATTCTTCTGAAATCCTCCCTCTTCCTTTAGGCCCCTCCACTATCTCTTTTAACCGTCCTACTTTGTTGAACCCATCTTTCTCTTCTGTCACTAGCCAATCAAGCCTCTCCCGTCTCTAGTTCTATCTAGAGTGGCTTAACCCTTTGGCCACTTCTATCTAGCCTCCTTTCTTTCTGCATCCAAACACCCCTCTAACTTATCCTCCTCTAACAATCCCCTTATCGACCCGACCCTCCTCACCTCCTTTAACCTTGCCACCTCTGACTTGGCCCTCATAGATTTGACTCATCCATCTAACCCATCTTATACCTTTTAGCCTCCACCATCCTCCCTCTTCAGGTAATCTTCTCCGACCAATAGCCCCTTCTTCCTTGCCCGACTATTTGGCTACGACTGCTCCCCTGCTTTGCCACGTGTATGCCTCTTCTCCCCCCTTTTGTCTGGCTCATCGATCTTGGATCCCTTGGTCCTTGCTACATTGGCTCTCCCTCCTACCATGGTGTCGCTCCCTGCCGCTGTCGTCGCCTACTGTCTGCCTTATCGTGTAACCTTGCAATGTTCTCTTCTAGCTCTCTGGTTTGCTCAAGCCTCTCCTGAGCATGCTCCGATCTCAGCTAACCAGCTTGAATACTTCTCAAGCGATTGTGCCTCCCTTCATTTGCATACAACACCTTTTGTGTTAACCTCTCAAAAGTCGTCTTTTGTGGCTGATGGCTCTCCTTCTTCTCTCTAGTCCACTTAGGCCCCTTCTGAGCATGATGCCATATCTCTTGGAAACCATCCCAACTCTTACACCTTGTAAGGTGCTCCAAGGTATGAGGGTTGGGATGGTTGCCAGGAGTTATGGTCATCATAGTGTGGTATCAGGGTTTATGGTCGTCACAGTGTGGTATTAGGGTTCCAAGCTCATATTTTCGAGCTCCTCTCCGAGCTTCGCATCAACGACTTTAAATCTAATCTCTTTCTTTTTGGAGTCTGATTCCTGCCAAGCCCACCTCCTCAGTATCACTGGTTTCTCCTATGGTTCCCTCTCTATCAAGTATCTGAGCCGTCCTCTTATCTCCTCCAGGCTCTCCAACCATCATTGTACCCCCTTGCTTGATTTCTTAGGAAAAGGCTCCAACTTTGGAAAGGTAAGCTTCTCTCTTATGTTGGGCACTTGGTCCTCATCAAGTCTGTTTTGCAATCCATGTATCTTTACTGGTCTGGTATCTTTGTCCTTCCTGCTTTCATCTATAAATCCATCGAGAGTCTCCTTTACTCCTTCCTATAGAAAGGCACGTATGCCTCCATATTCCTCCACCCTCTTAGTTGGGCCAAAGTTTATCTTCCCAAATCTGAAGGAGGTCTGGGTGTGAGAAGGCTTAAAGATGCCAATAATATAGGTCTTCTTAAGCTCATCTAGAAGCTTGCTACCCGGCATAATAGCATCTGGGTCTCTTGGGTCTACTCCTCCCTCTGGACTGCCTCTATCCCCCCATGACTCCTCTTGGATCTAGAGGAAAATCCTCTCTCCTTATTGCCTTGGGTGCTATATCCATAGGAGATGGTGCCACTACCTCTCTCTAGTTGGATCCCCGGCACCTATCAGGCATTCTCCTCTCCATGATCACCCCCAGAACCATTTATTCCTTTGGCCTCAACAGAAATGCATTTGTCTCCATCATTTCTTTGGGCAATTGCCCCCCCACCCTCCTCCCCCCTCTAGCTGGTCTCTGGTCCTCCCTCCTTCCCATCCCTTCTGGCAATATGGGTAGGCCTGATAAGATCATTTGGACCTCCTCTTCCTTGGGTCTCTTCACCTCTGCTTCTGCTTGGAACTACATTCTTATTAACAGTCCGTTCTCCCCCTGGCGCAATATCATTTGGTTTATAGGCCATATTCTTTGACACAGCTTTACCGCCTGACAGACTCTCTCCAATTGCCTCCCCACGCAGTCCTTCCTTATCTACAAGCATATTTAAGTGCCTCATTCCTGTCGCCTCTGCTGGAATGGCACTGAAGATGTTGACCACCTCTTTTTCTCTTGCCCTTCTCCTCCACTGTATGGAAGAGATTCCTTAGCTCATGTTGGCCATCCTGTAGAAGAATTCTCCCTTTAAGCAGAGAATGAATCTAGGTTGGCATGACTTATGGGGCCTTGCCATTTTTAATACTGCTGGCAAGCTCACCTTCTGTGCTACTATTAACCGTATCTGGATGGAGCGAAATCTTTGTAGGACTTCCAACTCTCGCTCCTTTGAGATGATTTGGAAAGCCATCTACTTTGATGTTAGCTCCAAGTTGGGCTGCCTCTGCCACCATATAGTGCCTGATACCCCAAGGAGCAAGCTCACTGTTTGTCTCTTGTGGTCTCACCACCTCTATCATCCCCCCCACCAGTGATGTATCATTTTGGCTTGGTTTGTACTTTGCCCTAGTTGTTATTCTGGGTCTGTTCTTGTTAGGCTTCTCTTAGCCCTTGTTCTCTTCCCCACCCGCTTATCCCTTGTATATTCCTTTTCTCCTTGGTAATGAATTTACTAATTCATTAAAAAAAAAATTTGACAAATCCATGCTCCATGCTACCCTAATCCTTAATTAAATTTGAGAAGCACTAGACAGTGTATATTCAAAGTCTACATCTTAACTCTGTTTCTTATTAAATCCATGAGAATCCATTAATTGATTGGGTGAGATGCAATATGGATCAGCTAGATGACCAACTTCCGTAAACCCTGAAAGAAAGTGATAAAAGAATGTGTCTATATCTATATATCTATCTATCTATCTATTTATCTATCAATATATTTGGTCAAGAGAACCCTGTCCTCTTGCGTGGCCACTGCACCAGCACATAGGCCAATACGAGGCTGCGTGGAGCCAGTGCCATCTTTTCATGCCAGCCTGTGTCTGTGCGTAGAGACACGTAAGCGGGCAGGGTTCTTTCTCCTATATATATATATATATATGGAAAAAGATCCCTACCGGTCTGGCGTAGGAAATGCCCAGACTGAACACGCCAAACCGGCAGGGATCTTCTGCCTATATATATAGATAGGGAGAGGCGGTAGACAGCCATTTATGGGTCCTCATCGACTGAGGTAGCTCCCATTTCTAGTTTTTTGGATTTTTTAATTCTTCTTGTTGTTGCATACTATGTTATCCCATGTTGTACCTGTTATTTTCTTTGATTAATAAAATACTTTGGTACCTCTGAAACAAAAGACAAAAGATCAAAGATGGAGTTCAATTGAGCCAGGAACCATTATTGGGTGAATGCCAGCACTAGGAGAGGTAAGCGTTACAATGAGTGCCAGCAGTCTAGGTATTAGGGGCTTTAGATATTTATGGCTAGGATCTCCTCCATAGGGATTGACAAAAGGAAGGGATATTTTATCGGTTTGGGAATGGTGAGAATGAATTTCATGATTGTGTATTATTCGTATTAAATTGTAGTTATAACCTTCATGTGTTATGTTATTACTTTATGTATTGAATATTTGAATACCTAAACGGAGCAGATATTTTATGGATCGGATGGAATAGTATCCAAATTTGTTTCTGGCAACATAACGGGCGCTAAAAAATAAAAATTCTGAATTTGCTTCAAATAGACAAGTATTCAGAAAGTATCGGATTGAACAGATATCAATCCGGATGGAATATGTATTTTCAACCATTCTTTGCATCTATAGGTAAAAGAAGCACCCATGAATCATTACATTTTTACTTTTGTGGCAACCATCTTTAGTCGTCTTAGTAGTTCAATACCAATGGAGATGCATCATGATGCATGTCTAGAATAGTAACTTAAATCTTGGTCACTAGTAGCCTAATCCCAAGTATGATCTCTTGCATGGACAAAACAAAAAGCTTAACACTTGGTTCCGGCCGGAAAATAATTAAAAATCACCCAAACAGTGGGCTATCAATTGGGTCCTAGGCACAAAATGTTGTAACCCTGCAGTCACTGATAGAGGGTGAATGTGAGTCCAACTCCATATCTCAAAATGGCTTGAATGCTGACTTGGCAAACCCTATAACACCTGTACTTGTTCTCACACAATCGTATGCACACTTAGCCCCTCATTGGCACTTTCAATTGTGCACACCCATTCCATATTCCACATTCCACGCACTTCGTACAGAATATAGTATAAAGAAAATGTCAATCTCAAATTGCAGCACCCACTGCAAGGGAACACCCACTTAGCACCCAATACAGAGATATACAATCAAATGGGCTTATACAATATGCCCTACAGTCAACCTCAACCTTGCAATGTATATACATCAATATCCACTACAGCTAGCATGCATACAACATTACTAATAAAGTGTGTAAAGTAAATCTAAGGTTAGAGAATCTCACAACTAGTTGTCTTTGATGCTTTGGGAACCTTCACTGATCACTGGAATCTCCAACTTCACCTCTCAAGAGGAACTTGGTTCTCCAAGTGTTCACTGACTGACTTGATGCTCACAGAGACTTCATCATCTTCTTGAGCATTAATGTGCAAGGAAACCCTAACTTGCTCTTCTCTCTTTTCTCACTTCTCCTCTTTTCTATTACCATGATAGGGATAAGATGAACGACAATGTTTTGCAAAAATAAATGATTCACAATGAAATACATGAGAAGAAAGCAAAGACATAAATAGATGAGGTAACTGTTTAAACGTTGATGCCAAAGCATCACAGAGTTTATAGAACTACTACCACTATGGCCACATGTGGTCAGAAAAGATAATTGTTGCTCAAGACAGTAGAGTCAGCTCTCCTTACGTCCACTACCAATAATCCTCTTTATCAGAAAATCTTGAAAAAGACCGTGAGAAGGGAAAAAGTGATACAACAATTCAAGGATTTAGTCAAAGTGCTCATAGACAAAAGGTTCAATGTAAGGTTAAGAATATGAAGAACGGAATTTAGTGAAACAGAAGAGGTAATGGGAATATTTCCTTTACCAGGAACAAAGGAGAGGGTACCATCAGCCACCCGAACCTTATCCTTACCAGAATAAATATAGTAAGAATCATAATAATCAGACATACTAGTCATTTGGTTAGTGGCACCAGAGTCAATGACCCACGATGGAGCTGTGGAAGGTGCAGAGGTGGTGACATGCATAGAGGAAGCTGAAGCATCCTGTAAGGTAGATGGACTATCAAGTTGAGACACAAACTGACGAAGCACTGCAATATCATCCCTAGAGAAGGAGTTGGTATCTGCTTGTGAGGTGCCTCTAGTATCAGTCTCTGTCATAGTCATGGTTTAAAGTATCTCCGATATCGATACGATACCCTCCGAAACGTATCTTAAATTTAGTCGATCGATACAATACACATCGATTCGATACATGGAATTTTTAAAATCCTTTCGTATCGATATATATCCTACGATACATACCGATATGCACCGATACGATTTTATGGAAAATATAAAATTGAGGTGAAATGTACGTTTCGGTACGTATCGGTGAGTATCGGTGTGTATCGATCGGTACTCATCGGTGAGTATCGGTACGTATCGGTATGTATCGATTGGTACGTATCGGTGAGTATGTATCGATCGGTACGTATCGGTATGTACCGATACAGTGCGCTACGGTCATATAATGGCCAAGATGGATAATTTTTCAGAAAAAACACGATTTTTTTAGGGTTTTTGTTCCAAAATTGCTACCAACCATATTTCTCTCTAATTAAAGTGGAAATTAAGGTTGGGAACAAGGATTTTACATTTATGGGATAACTACAAACCTTGAATTCTTAGTGCGATACCCTCAATTTAGTGTTTATGCATAATACATGTTATCAATAGCTTTTTTTTAACAAATTCTTCATGCAAAAGTGTTTAAAAAAATGTTTCCTATCCATTTATATGTGATCTTTAGCATACCTCCGATATGATACGATACCCTCCGATATGTATCTTAATTTTGGCCGACCGATACGACGACCGATACCGATACTTTAATCCTTGGTCATAGTAGCATGGGTTGTAACCCCTCCTCTATGGCCACCACATGTGCCAGTAGATCCACCACGTGCACTAGGAGGACGACCATGAAGAAACTAACACCTCTCTCGAGTCTCGAGTGTGCCCAGGTTTTCCACAGTGATCACACTGTCAGGGTCTATCTCTATCATCTCCACGGGATGACCCTTGGCCTCGGCCACGTCCACCCATTTTCGGTGGGTAGTGGAAGAAAGAGTAGAGCGCTCAAGTGAAGATGTAGAATCCATAGCACCTCTCCTGGTCTCTTCACTCAAGAGGTAGCTACACACCTCATCAAGGGATGGTAGAGGTGATCAGCTTAAAACCTTTATCCTGATTGGCTCATAGTCTAAATTCAGCCCACCTAGTAGAATCTAAACACGCTCTTTTTTAAGAGATCTATAGACCTTGGCTTCATCATCAGATTGGACGACTAAAGGTCTCTATAATGATCATACTCCTCTCAGTGTCCAATAACAGAAGTATAGTAGTCAGAAATAGACTTGTTCCCCTGCTTCATGGAGAGGGCCTGCTGAAGGCACTGGTAGACCTTCACAGAGTCGCCTACCCTATCATATTTCTGGGAGACACTATCCCAAATATCCTTAGCAGTTTCCTTATTGATAATATGGAGAAAAGTAGCCAAGTCATAACAGTAGAGTTCGCAGTTTCCCATTTCTGGTTACCTAGATCTGCGACATTGGGAGCCTTGATAACCCCAGTAATATACCCTAGCTTCCCTCTAGTCCGAAGGGATAGCTTCACAAAATGTGACCAATCCAAATAGTTGGTATTATCCAACTTCACAAGAGAAATCTTAGTATTGGGATTATCAAAGACAATCGAACTAGGGTTAGTACTACTGAACCCACCCGATGTAGCTTCTATAGGTTCTGTGAGAACACACATGATGTAAGGATGCTCCTAAAAAAACACCAATGGGGATCCAAACCAAGGGGGAAACACAAGTCTAAATACCATCTTCTCAGGATCCAAACAAAAATTCCAGCAAGCTAGTAAACCATGAAATCTTGATGTAACATCAGTAAAACTCACTTCTAACCATGAATTTTCATCCCAATAGCATAATAAAACTTTATAGAGTCAAGTACATCCATCATAAGTAAGCAACCAAATCACATAGTGCTAGCCATTATAGATCAAACAACTCATAGAGACTGATAAATTGATACCTGGCAGCAAAGGGAGATGTGGTTGTGTTCAAACATCACACCAAATCACGAGGCAAGGTTTGGGGGGGTTTAAAGAGGACCCTAGGGCTTCTCCAAAGAACTTGATTCCAACTCCAACCGACCTCAGTCCAGGAAGGAACAAGAAGAAAAGGTCCAGATCTGGGTACTGTTCACAGAGTTATTGTAGCAATAGCAGAAAAAAGGAGTTGCAGACCTTGGGCTTCCCTCCTTTGCAATCAAGCTTTTAGGGGCTTAAAAGGGGGCCTAGGGAGACTCCAATGGACCAGGTCCCAGCTCCAACAAAGCCTTGATGAGGAAGAACAAGGGCTGGTTCAGAAATCTGGTTACTGTTCACGGGACAGCAGATCAGGTTGAGTCCTTCATGTAGGGAGCATGAATAGCTTCAATCTTCACCAGCAGTAGCTTCTGTACAGTGTATTTATTGATTCATCACTATGGCTTGTACAAAGTATTCCCTGCCCTATAGCTAGACAGCCTAGGTTACAAGATCCTTGATCGATTCTCAAACCCACAGCTCTGATGCCAAGTTGGAAATGAAAGAGATTGAGTTTAGAGATGAGAGGAAGGAAGTAGGAGAGATTGAGAGGAGAAAGAGAGTGAAGAGTGCAAATCGTGAGTGAGCTATTTGCTCTTTTCACCTATATTAGGTTCAAGATAATATCTTAGAGAAATTACATAATCCCCCATAGGGAGGTAAAAGGTAAAAGAAGGAAAACACAATTTAGGATGACTTAATATAATGACAGTTCCTAAGTACCCCTATTACATAAACTCTAACACGAAGAGACTGCACGCTGCCACGTCACCACTTTCGGCCACGTCACTTAAACTGGCCACATCATCATGCCATGTGGCCCAGATTTGCCAACAAGGTCAAACAGCAAACAACACAAAATACCCTCACACATCTGCCTCACACATTTAAGAAGCTATTCTGTCGCAAGATGTCAGGACAGTATGCTGACTATACTGTCTGTTTTTTTTTTTGGGTAGAGCTGACTAAACTGTCATCAGAACAGAAATTGAACAAAAATGTAAAATTAGTGGCTGTTGACAGAGTTATTAACTAGGAAAATCTGAAGGGACAGGTATACCTATAAAGGGTCGGCCTTTTAGGACTGAGTGAGTGTTCAAAACCTCAGTCAAATATGATGGTTAGATGCTAAGATATGAAAGTAAAATACTAAATAGCAACTCACATCCTGTAGTCACTTTCATCTATTAGGTCATGCTCAAATCAAAATTGAAGGAGGTCCAAAGGGATGGTGTTACACTGCCAGGGGGGGGGGACATGATCTGATGGTTGGATTTGTGATAGATAGGGCTGGAAGTCTTGCTGCAGAAACATCTCCAACACTAGACCGGCAAGTTGTATTGGGTCTTCAAAAACAAAGTTCTTCTTCAGATGGAGAAACACTAGAGCAGCCTTCTAATGATTAGTAGGATCAATAGTAGTAGACAAAGTGAGTTTCGGTATCTCTAAGATGATGGTATACTGGATAATACTAAAATAGAAAGCAGTGGAATAGATGGTGGAAGAAGCAGAACGGGATAGGGTCAGTCTCTCACAGAAACATGGTTGACAACACAAACTTACTAATTTCTCAAATCGTGTCTAGACACCAAAGACTCGTTAAACAATATACTTGCTGCCCTACAAGTTACAGAAGGAAAGAAGGCTTGCACATGGCAGTAAGGTCGTACTTCATGGAAATAGAAACTATAAAGCAAATAGCAAATAAAGGAAAAGGAAGAAAATAAAAATAATATACTGGTAGATTCTATTCTAGGATAACAATAAGGGAGGAAGTTAGGTATGCTGCCGGCTTTCCTGGAGCTAGTGGCTCAACCAATGGGAGGGATTACAGGGGCATAGGGGACTTTTCCAAGGGGAGGAGGAGAGAGAGATACAGATCTGGGTATACTGCCTTTTACCTAACAAAAATTAGCAACTAAAATCTTCTAAAGGTACTCCAAGCAATCAGCAACTATCCCAAGAACAGCCTTCACACTAGTTCTGAATGGGTCCCAATAAGCTGATAACATTTATCCAATTCTTCTCCAAGCCAGCTGGCTATGGGACCCACTAAATCTGTAAAATATCTCTTCTTATATACTGCTGTTCGATGGCTACTTAGATGCAGAATATGGACTCAAATATGGGCCCAATTAATATCAGAATATGGGCCTGTGCACCCCATGAACCAATGGGCTGCCTGGTGAAACTGGTTCATCTTCATAACTTTGATCTACATCAAATAGTGTTATTTGTTTTGTGTACTACCATCTTTAGTCCTCTCAGTAGTTCAATGCATCATAATGTTATACGAACTTCTATGGGAAAGAAGGGCAGTTATCTCTTTATCCCACCTCCTACTCATCCGAAAACAATCACTCTTTCTCCCAAGTGACTGCTTTATTCTGGTAAGAGTGTATTCTGTAGATTGTCATTTTATGTAGATTTTCTGTATTACAATGAAGATATCTTTAAGTAGCTCCTATGCTGAAATGTAGAAAAATGGGTAGAGGTTTGTTCTTTGGTTTCAAGCATTTCAAGGGTCCGTTGTATTTGATCGGAGTTCCTTTGCTGCTGTATCATTGGGTCAATTAACTAGATGCTCCCTGAAGATTATATTAATGCTTCAAGTTCTTATCCTTTATTAGGTTTGGCCATCTTTATATAATCATGATTTGTAATGGTTTTAGTAATCAAGCAAAAATTGGATTAAAAAATTAAATGGTTCCTGCAGAGAGGATAACCAAATCAATGACCTTTACTTTTCCCAAATAGGTAGTTGAATAGTGGTTTCTTTATTTCATTTTATGGGTAATTTCTTATTGTAATTTTTGGGCATGCATATTCATACTGCAATTCTATTGGATTTTGTTCTTGTTCATGATTGTAAAGAATAAGGAGATGGTAACATGTTAAAAGATGGTGAGAATCCTGATTTCTTTTCATGTTGTTCTATCACAACAGACCTATCTTCAATCTCTTGGTATCCGACTTGAGGAAATGAGGGTCAAAAGGCGTGATTCAGAACAGTGGATGCATCACCGTTTGCTTCCACAAGATCTCAGGGAGCGAGTCAGGCGGTATGATCAGTATAAGTGGTTGGAAACACGTGGAGTGGATGAAGAAAGCTTGGTTCTGAACCTGCCAAAGGATCTCAGGAGGGATATAAAACGGCATCTGTGTTTGGCTTTGGTGAGAAGGGTAAGTGCTTGTTTATCTTATCTGTTCTTCTTCTAGCCTTTTTGTTCCTTTGTGGGATGGGATGAGTTGGGGTTGGGGCATGATTTTTTGTATGGAGGCTCTCACCATGGAGATGTTAGTATGTTACCATATACCTCTAAATTGAACTTTCTTTTTTAAACCAACACAAATTTATCAGCAAAGGAAGAGATCTATGGAATTGTTTACTTTCAATATTTCCTCTTTTTAATTTCCATTAGCTTCACTGTACAGGTTCCTCTGTTTGACAATATGGATGAACGGTTGTTGGATGCCATTTGTGAGCGGCTGAAGCCTAGTTTGTACACTGAGAAAACTTACATTGTCCGGGAAGGAGATCCAGTGGATGAGATGCTTTTCATAATACGTGGTCGCCTGGAGAGTGTGACCACTGATGGTGGCAGAAGTGGATTTTTCAACCGTAGTCTACTGAAAGAAGGGGATTTCTGTGGAGAAGAACTCCTTACCTGGGCATTGGATCCGAAATCTGGTTCTAACCTCCCATCTTCCACCCGAACAGTTAAGGCTTTAACAGAGGTGGAGGCTTTTGCCCTGATAGCTGAGGAGTTGAAGTTTGTTGCTAGTCAGTTTAGGCGCCTCCACAGCAGACAGGTTCAGCACACATTCCGTTTCTACTCACAACAGTGGAGGACATGGGCTGCATGCTTTATCCAAGCTGCTTGGCGCCGTTATTCTAAGAGGAAGATAGCAGAGCTTCGGCGTCAAGAAGAATTAGAAGAAGATGAAGTAGAACAAGAAGGAGATGATTTTGGTGGAGATGATGATACTTCTTCGATTGGTTCATCCAGTTTTGGTGCAACCATCTTCGCATCCCGTTTTGCAGCGAATGCTCTTCGGGGAGTACATCGCCGTCGGAATTCCAAGAGTGCTATAGACTTGGTGAAACTACCAAAGCCTCCGGAGCCTGACTTTGATGCTGATGATGCAGAATGATTTATCATATTTGATTTTCTTATCTGTGAAAATTGTGGACACAGGCATATCATTTGTATCTATTCTCAAAGAGAGCAAAGAATAGCCTAGAATATACACACAAAATCATCGACTTGGAATTCAATTTGTACTTGAAGTTCCTTGGAAGCAATTGTAAGTTTTATAAGCCTGGGTTTGCTGGAGTTCATGGCTCTGCATTGTACTGTATACTAGTATCATCCATTAGTAGATGGATATCCACTTTTGTGAAAATCTCATCTTTGCTCCTAGGAGTGGAAGTAGAATTAGGAGTGCTCCCTCTTCCCTGGTGCCACAAACCTTGGTTAGAGGGCCCCAAGGATGAAAGCAGAGACTATTGTCTCAAGCTGGGAATGAAATCCCATTTGAAGTCAAATCCTATTAGCACCCAGCTATTTCACATCTTGCTTTAGTTTGCTCATGGTATTACTGTATTAAGGAAAAATATTTATAGATCTTCTTGGTTGGAAACTTGGAAAACAAACTTAAAGATGAAGTGCATGTGTTCAAACCTGTGGATTTTAATCTTTTTCCACTTCCAAAACAGACAAGGAAAATGAAATTTCTTTTGCTCCTCGTTTGAGATTTTAAATGTAACTGCAAGCATACGGATCAGTGTAGCTACGGGTCGAACTCAGGGAGAGCAGCCACTTTATTTTTTTTCTTTTAATAATACGAAAGTGAACCTATTAATGGTTGTGATCTAATTCTAACTACCGTCCTAAACATATGTATTTAAAATAACGTCCTAATCATTCGTCACTAAGAATTTAAAGACGCAAGCCACGCAATTAAAATTAAATAAATAAATAATTAAAAATAAACAACCCACGCAATTAAAAAAAAATAAAGGAAAAAAAATGCTGAAATAAAAATAAAGTAAAAGAAAGGGGATAAAGCTAGAGAGAGACTCACAAGTAGGTTTCTCTACTTAGCCCGAGGGATGCATCATAATATGAGCTTCCCTACTTGAACAGAGAGTCACTCTTACAAGGGTTACTCTACTTGGCTTAGGAAAAGGGAGACAGTTAAAATAAAAACAATAAATTGATGGTTCTATGGCTAGGAGGGGCAAAGCCAACACATATCCTAGCCATGAACCTTGGGGGAAAGGGATAGCAATAATGTAACGATTGAAATTAAAATCCTAAATTAAGAAAAAAAAAAAAACCAAGGAGTATCAGAAGAGGGATGAGAGAGGCGGAGAGAAGATTACTCGAATGAGCCTATTTACTTGAATCAATGCTTGAACTTGAAAGCTTGGGTGATTTGAGATACTACCAGTACTAAAATCCAGATCTGGAATAAACCAAATCTGAAATTTCTAGTACTAGAGAAAACAAATCTTGAAAAAAAAAAACTGAACTTGAAAAAAAAAGATGCTCCACGGCTCGTGATCTTGTCACCTAGATCTAAGCCTATAACTATAATTTTAAAAATTACAACTCAATTGCATAAATCATAAACATAAAAGGTTGAATAAGAATAAAAGAATGCTTGCATTAATTGACATAAAAAACTATTACAAAATTGATTAAAGCAAAAATAAAGAAGAACTAAAACTAAAGAGAGTGAGAGAGGGAGAGAGAGAAGAAAACTAAGCACAAACTAGAAAATAAACTAAGGGGAATAATATTAAATAGGAGGGGGAAGGAAGGGGCTTTTATAGGGCTTTTGTCTTGCCTCCTTCCTTCTACAAGTCTTCTTTAAGAAAAGAAAGAAAATTAAATTAAATTAAATCTTAGTAAAAATCCTCATTCTCTGAGATATTGTGAGAGGAAAGAGAGAATCTGTTTCCAAAATTGACAAATTCTATTCCTTCCTTGCAATATTAACCAATATCTTGCAATATTGATTAAATCAGAAAGTAATCTCTGCATAGCATCTTCAAGATCTTTTTTTTTTTTTGTAACAGGGTAATTTATTAAGAAGGGAAGAATATCCAAAAAGAAGAGAAAAAAGAAAATTACAGCTGACGCCATTAGCCCAACTTGCTGTCTCCACCTTCGGCATTGCCATCAGCAGAGAAAGCAAGCGAGCATCCTAGCCAAATCTAAATCTGTGCATATTTGCACCATCATTCACAAGCTCTGCTACAATGCGATTAGGAAATTCCACTGAAGTCTCGGACAGGCCAGATTTAGAGGCCTTTTTAGCTAAAAAATCTGCAATGGGGTTTGCTTCCCGAAAGCAGTGAGTTATTTTCCAAGAAATGGATTCCAAATAATGAAGGAAAGAAATCCATTTTTGGAGAGCAAACCAGGGGATCTGCCTTCGTTGAATCGCAGACACCACAGACGCCGAGTCTGATTCTATCCACACATGTGTCGCATTATGAGTCTGTGCCATTGCGATTCCTTCCAATACCGCTTCAAACTCAGCCTCGTATATCTTCTTAATACCCAGAAAAATACTAAAAGAATCACAAACCTGGCCTTCACTGTTTCGCATCACACCACCTGCTCCAGCTTTACCAGGATTGCCCAAGGAACTACCATCCACATTGATCTTTATCCAGCCAGGGGCCGGTCGACACCAGTGCACCTCAAGGGGTGGAGAAGAAACTGAGGGAGAAATCGATAAGCCCAGATTTCTGCAGCATAACACATCTGAAACTGCCTTAACCTGCCATGGCATAGAATCTAGCCTGTCTGATGGATTCAAAAATAAAATTAGCCTGTCTTGCCTTAGCCTCATGCCTTCTTTGATTTCTCTCCCACCATAGATGATAAGTAATTACAAGAAATCCCATCTTCCATGGCTTTTTAACGTTGAGGCCAGTAGCTCTTCTCTTCCACCATACAAGGAAGTTAGCAATCGACACTTGGTTTTTCCACTGAATCCCAAAACAATTAAAAACAATTTCCCATATAGAAATAGAGAATGGGCAATGGAGAAAAATATGATCAATATTTTCTTCGGCCATCCCACAGAGATAACAGCAAGAGGCCAAGTAGACACCTTTGCTTTTAATGATCTCGTCTGTAGGAAGCTTACAGTGAACCAGCTTCCATCCAAAAGTAGAATATCTAGGGGGTAAGTCCTTTTGCCAAATTAATGAGGCCCAGGGCACCTTAGGCGACTCCTTTCTGATGACCTCCCAAGCTGACGCCGTGGAAAAATTCCCCATAGGCGTTAAAGACCAAACACATACATCTTCCGTTTGCACACTGGGAATTTTAATCTTTTTTATTTGATTAAAAATCTGCTTAAGCAAAGGAGCATTTACCTCTGGAAGATGCCATTGTCCCTCTTTAATAAAATCTCCCACTGTAGCAGAAGTGATTAGAGAGTTGGAATTATATAAGTTGATCTCCTCCATTATAGATCTCTGTCCCCACCATTTATCCTTCCAAAAATTAGCAAGAAGACCATTACCAATAATCCATCTTTCCTTGTCGTCCACAAAACTCCACATTTTTTTAATTCCTGAGGCAATAGAGGAGGGACGACAGTCTTTAAGAGTTCTTCCATCTTTCTTGACAAACCTAGCTCTGAGAAAAGCAGCAGCAGTAGATTTCTCCTTTCTCATTCTCCAAACAAGCTTGCAAAGCATGGCCTTGTTAGAATCTCTAAGCCTTCTTATTCCCAGACCCCCTTCCTCCTTTGGCTTGCACAAGGTGTCCCACTTTACAGTGATTGACCTCACCGTGTCAATCTCCCCTGTCCAAATAAAATTCCTCATCCATCTCTCCATTAGAGAGATGAGGGATGTAGGCCACCAGTAAACTGAAAAACTATGGGTAGGCATTCCAGAGATAACAGTTTTAACCAGTTCCACCCTCCCCGCCATTGACAAGAGCTTGCCTTTCCAACCTGCCAGTCTACTCTTAATCTTGTCCATGATCGGAAACAAGGCCTCCTTCTTTATTCTTCCCTTGAAAATTTCTACTCCCAGATATTTGGTAGGGAAATTACACACCGGGATGCCCAGAATGTCAGAGATGCACTGCTTTCTGGCAAGAGGAATTTTCCCCAGGAAGAGTTTGCTTTTTTCTAAACTCATACATTGGCCTGAAAATTCCTGATATTTAAGCAAAAAATCCTTTAAATTCCTGACATACCTCATAGTGGCATTGGAGAAGATAAAAATATCATCTGCAAAGAGGATATGACTAGGGGGAGGGACGCCTCTTGGACCCTGAAGCGGCTTCAATTTATTCATGTGAATCAAGGACTTAATCCCTCTGGACAAAACCTCTTCCGCAATAATAAATAGTAAAGGAGAAATAGGTCCCCTTGTCTTAAGCCTCTCTCAACATGAAAGTACCCCTGCGGGCCTCCATTGACCATAATTGATATCTTAGTCGATATCAACATCTGATGCAGCCATGAAATCCATTTCTCAGAGAATCCAAACTTACGAAGCACGAGAAATAGGAAATGCCACGAAATAGTGTCATAAGCTTTTTTAATATCAATTTTAAGGCCAAGACCACCCCCTCTTGTAGAAGCAAACATCATATTAGCAAGCTCTGATGCGAGACTAATGTTCGAATGAATTAATTTCCCTTTTTGAAAAGCCCCTTGTTCTTCCGAAATCAGACGAGGAAGGAATTTTTCAAGTCTCAAAGCCATCACTTTTGATATGATCTTGCAAAAAAAATTCCCCATGCATAAGGGGCGGAATTTGTCCAGAGAGGAAGCACCTTCCACTTTAGGAATCAGCACCAAAAAATTATTGTTTATCCCTCTAGGCATATGACTAGAGCTAAAGAAATGGCGAGTTGCAGAACATACCTCCCTTTCAACAATATTCCAGCATCTCCTAAAAAAAGCTCCTGTAAATCCATCTGGTCCTGGAGAGCTGTCCGGGTCGAGCTCCCATATTGCCTTCTTTATCTCTTCATCACCCGGGATAGAATCCAAGAAAAAATTATCATTTTGTTGAAGAACCGTGGGAATGGAGTCAAGAAGGTCCACATGATCTATAGTAGGGGTGGCTTTGTGAAAATCCTCATAAAATTGCACAATGTACTCTCCCAGCTGTTCGCGACCTTCCACAATGGTCCCATCTTGTTTCTTGAGGCATCTAATGGTATTTCTAATTCTTCTCATTTTTGCAGACAAATGGAAGAATTTAGAATTCCTGTCCCCCTGCTTCATCCATCTGATCTTAGCCTTTTCCGCCCAAAGCTTTTCATGCAAATCCAAGGCTTTAATCAAAGAAGTTTTTGCATCTGCTTCCCTAGCAAAAGAGTGGTCATCTAACCCGTTGGCTTCAATGTCTAACTGCACCTGCTTTAATTTTTTTTTTGCATCTTCAAGAGCTCTATCAATGTGTGGAAAGGAGGTCTTAGCCCATATTTTCAAAACTTCTTTTAATTTTTTCAACTTGAGCATGAGGACGAAAATAGGATTCCCTGAAATCCACTCACTCCAAGATGAGTTAACCACAGTTTCAAAATCTGTATGGTCTATCCAAAATTTGTGAAACCGAAAAGGGGCATTAGGCGGTCTCTGAGACAGGGCTGAAGTGACCATAATAGGGGCGTGATCAGAGGCAATTCGATCAAGGACTGTTTGGGCACAATCCTGAAATCGAGATATCCATTCGTCATTACAGAAACTTCTATCCAACACTGCGCGAACATTACCTCTGCGGCGGTTGTTGGACCAAGTAAACTTCAGTCCAGAAGAAGGCACTTGAGCCATTACACAAGCATCAACCATGGCTCCAAATTCAGCTGCCGACCCCATACTGAAGTTGCCCGGCCCTCTCTTCTCATGAGATTGCAAGGTTGCATTAAAATCACCCATAATTACCCATGGAGTAGGGGACTGAGGAGAATCAGCCAACAACTTCATCCACAAAGTTCTTCTTTCAGCTCTAAAGCTACTTGCATGAACGAAAGATACTTGAGCCGTAATTGATTCCCATGTAATAGAAACCGAAATATGCTGCTCGGACTCAGCAATAATTGTAGGAATATTTAAATTCCTCTTCCAAACTACCCATAAATTTGGGGCCTTTCCGACCCGAGAATTATGAATAAAATTGCAACAGAAACCCAATCTATTAAAAAATAAATTAGGGAATTTAGTTACCTCGATCATTGGCTCCGCAATGCAAAGAATATCAGGATCCTTTTCTTTCACAAGAACACGTAAGGCGTTCTTACCAGAGGTCTTCTTCATACCCCTGATATTCCAGAATAGCAGCTTCATTATGTCACTTTTTGGTATAGGTCTGATGAGCCGACTTGGATGTCTGCTCCTTTTCTAGAACTTTGCCTTTCCTTGCTGCCGCCTCCTCTGCGCGTAAAGCATTATCAATAGCAGCAACCTCTGGATGTTGAACAAAAGCACGTCCTCCCTCCAGCTGGGTGGGAGGAAGTCCCTTTACAATATGCTCAGCCACCACCCCTTCCTCACCTCTACCGCCTCTACCACCTTTAGTTGATCCTCGACCAGCATGACCTCCATTGTAATTAATATTACGTCGAGGCCTTAAGTTCCAAGCTGCAAAAGGTTCCCCCAAATTGTTTCCAACCCTTGGATTAGCATCATCCTTTCGCTGCTCGCTTTCCACAGAGTCAGATTCCCCGTCGGATACCGTATTGAAATGGTCCGACCCATATTCACCCTCAGCCAATGGATTATCCACCATATTTGGCTCCAGATTCTCCCTGCAGTGATTATTGATAGAATTCGGTCCTCCCAAATTCTGTGAAAGTGTATTTCCATCATTAGAGATACAAATATGCTTGAAGATTTGAGACTTCTACAACTCTTCAAGATCTTGTGAGGTGGCAAGGAGAGAAAATAATCTTCAGGATTTTGTACGAGAGAGGATGTGGTACCAATGAGTGGGTCCTACCTTTGGACTGGTTCTTGATTCACTTTAAGCACTTTCTCTTGTAGACTTGGAAACTAAAAAAAATAAAAAATAAATAAAAGTAGTACTATCCAAAGTGGGGCAAAATATACACTTATATCACTAAGATTTCATACATTATTGTGCTCATCAAATTCCCTCATACTTGACTTTTGCTCGTCCTCGAGCAAGACAAATTAATAAAGAGATGAAAGAAAAAGCCTAACTCACTTTCGTAGGAATCACGGTTGCATTTAGCACGTGCAACAAGCCTTTAAACCCCTAAGTTATCCTAGTGGATGAGTTGTGTCTCGTGGGTGTTTGAAGTGAATATACACCCAAAATTCAAATTAACTTCAAAAATTACCATTTAAAGTTTCCAATAACTACAAAACACACACCCTCTTTCAATTAGAACACATTAACCGAGGAACCCCCACACTTAAACTTTATTACTTCATCTAGATTGAGGAACAATCACACATCTCAAATAGAGACGACCCTTATATCTTCTAAACACGACCAATCCTAAGGCAAACCACATTGTAAGGTAGGGACCATGAACTAGGATTTTGGAGCGTTAACCAATCATAAACAACAAGGCATAATGGTATCTTTTTTTTTGTTTTAGTAGAAAACTCATTCTACTCCACTACATTTGGCCTGAATAACATGGTGGAGCAAACATCAGAAACCCAAGTTACTAAGTAGCTTCGCTTTATGCATATGCCAACAAAGACAGTGATGCTAAGTTCTTTTCAGAAGTGTTCCTTCCTAAGAAATTCGATCAAAACACCCCGCTTCTTGAGGCGCAATATTCTATCTAGCTCCTAGAGATTCTATACTTACTTTCTACTTTTTGACCAATTTTCACTTTCTTTGCATATTCATATCATATATTTTTATACCATGCTAAGAATATGGTCTCAACTCCTAACCTAAGAACAAGGACACCAACTAACAAATGGTCCTACACCTTAAGACAAGTATCTCCAAATCATTTAAGCGAGGTCCCACTTCAAGACATAGATTCATTACCATCCTCCCAATAGGGATTATAGTACCAAGATGGGTTCTAGATCTCAATTTCCTTTTTTTTTATAGGGTGTGTATAAAGCACCGGAAAACTCTTAAAAGCAACCTCAAGTTCTAAATAGTCAAACCCTCCCCCATACTTAAATTGTGCAATGTCCTCAATGCAGAAAAAGAAAAAGAAAAAAATGATAAGACAATAGAACAAGAAGGACAAAGGAAAGGAAATTATCAAATGGAATCAAATATCATCATAAAGAAGCTCATGGAGAATCATGACCTCTGCATCATGTATTGAAGGAAACTCAAGAAATGGCTTCAAACGGTGCCCATTAACTTTGAAAATTTCCCGAGTGGATAGATTCATAACCTCTACGGCACTATGGGGGAATACTGTTTACACAAGGTAAGGACCTTCCCACCGAGAACGAAGTTTTTCTGGAAAGATATGCAATCTAGAATTGTACAACAAAACTTTATCACCAGGCATAAAAGATTTCCTAACAAGGTGTCTATCATGAAAAGCTTTAGTCTTTTCCTTAAAAATTTTTGCACTATCATAGGTATCATTTCGCAATTCCTCCAACTCAGATAGTTAGAGGTCTCTGTGAGCTCCTGTGGTAGACAAATCAAAATTAAATTTCTTAATCGCCCAAAAGGCACGATGTTCTAACTCAACAGGAAGGTGGCAAGCTTTCCCATATATCAAATGGTATGGGGATTGACCAAGTATGGTCTTGTAAGCAGTCCTACACGCTCACAAAGCATCCAACAGACGGTTAGACCAATCCTTTCAATTTGGGTTAATTGTCTTCTCTAGAATTTGCTTGATCTGTCTGTTGGACACTTCTACCTGCCCACTGGTTTGGGGCTAGTATGGGGTAGCCAACTTGTGGGTAATACCATACTTCTTCACTAAGGCCTCAAAAGGCTTATTACAAAAGTGTTTTCCCCTATCACTAATGATAGCTCTAGGGGTACCAAATCGGGAAAAAATATTTTTCCTTAAGAATTGAATGACCACCTTATGGTCATTGGTCTTACAAGCACGAGCCTCAATCCATTTGGACACATAGTCCACAGCCAACAAAATATATTCATATCCACATGACTTAGGAAAAGGGCCCATAAAATATATTCCCCAAACATCAAAAACCTCAACCACGAGGATTGGGTTGAGAGGCATCATGTTCCTTCTACTGATTTTTCCTAAAGACTGATAAGAAGGACAAGCCTTACAATAAGCAAAGGTGTCTTTGAAGAGACTTAGTCAATAAAATCCACATTGCAATACCTTAGCTGCAGTCTTAGTAGGCCCAAAATGGCCACCACAAGCATGATCATGGCAAAAGGAAAGAATAGAATGGTGCTCATGATCAGGGATACATCTCCGGATAATTTGGTCAGGGTAAGATTTAAAAAGGTAAGGATCATTCCAAAAGAAATACTTAACCTGTGAGTGAAAACGGTACTTCTCTTGGGAAGACTAATGATCCGGAGTCTTGTTTGTAATTAAAAAATTTACAATATTTGCAAACCAAGGTTCACTAGATGCTGCAAAGAATTGCTCATCTGAAAAATACTCGTTAACTAGAGTATTCACAGTCAAAGAATTGGGTAACCGGGACAAATGGTCTGCAACCAAATTTTCACTGCCTTTCTTATCCTTAATTTCTTAGTCAAATTCCTGTAAAAGCAAAACCCAACTGATAAGACGTGCTTTGGCATCCTTTTTCTAAATAAGGTATCTTATAGCTGTATAGTCAGTGTAAATAACTACATGAGAACCTATCAGATATGTACGAAACTTTTCTAATGCAAATACAACAGCTAAAAATTCTTTTTCAGTTGTGGTGTAGTTCAGTTGTGCATCATTGAGAGTTCTACTGGCATAATAGATAACACGAGGAAGTTTATCAACTCTCTGCCCTAAGACTGCCCCTATAGTAAAATCAGATGCATCACACATTAATTCAAAGGGCTCAGTCCATAAGGGAACTTGAATAATGGGGGTTGTAGTCAACACCTTCTTTAATTGCTCAAAGCACATGAGGCATTCACTAGAAAATTCAAAGGGTTGCTCTTTAGGCAAAAGATTGGTGAGAGGTCTAACCATGTGACTGAAGCTCTTGATGAACCGACGATAGAACCCTACATGACCTAAGAAGGAACGAACGTCCTTAACTGACTTGGGAAGTGGTAAATTAGAAATTAAGTCCACATTAGCTCTATCGACCTTGATCCCTTCTTTGGAAATGACATGACCCAACACTATGCCCTGTGTGACCATGAAATGACATTTCTCCCAATTGAGGACTAAATTAGTCGCTTTGCATCGTTTGAGTACTAAAGAAAGATGATGCAAAGAATTAGAAAATGAGGAGCCATGAATAGAAAAATCATCCATAAATACTTCTAAAAAATGCTCCACCATATCAGAGAAAATGCTCATCAAGCATCTTTGGAACATGGCAGGGGCATTACAAAGCCCAAAAGGCATACGCAGATAAGCAAAGGTTCCATAGGTGCATGTAAAGGTGGTCTTGTGTTGGTCATCTAAAGCAATGGAAATCTGGCTATAACCGAAATAACCATCAAGGAAACAATAATACTCATGTCTGGCTAACCGCTCTAACATTTGATCAATAAAAGGCAAAGGAAAATGGTCTTTCCAAGTTGCCGCATTTAACTTCCTGTAGTCAATGCACACACGCCATCCTGTTTGGACATGGGTAGGGATCAACTCATTTTAGTATTTTGGACTACTGTGACCCCTGACTTCTCTGGGACCACGTGCACTGGATTTGCCCACTCGCTATCAGAAATAGGGTTGATGATACCATGATCCAAGCACTTTAGGATCTCTTTCTTAATAGCTTCTTACATCATAGGATTAGCCATTCTTTGTGGTTCCCTAGAAGGTTTTGAATCCTCCATAAGGTGAATATGATGCTGAAAGATTGAGGAGCAAATTCCTATAATGTCTACCATGGTCCAACCTAAGGCTTCCTTGTTTTCTTTTAAAACTTTGATCAACTCTTCCTCTTGACTTGAAGTTAAATCTGAGGTGATAATAACTGGTAGAGTTTGATCTTCTCCTAAGAAGGCATACCTTAATTTAGAGGGAAATTCTTTCAAATCAAGCTTAGGGGGCTCAACAATTGAGGGTTTAGGAAGAGAATTTGATAGAGGACTAATGGGCTCCATGGGTGTATGAAGGCTCCAAACGTCAGAGAAGAAATTTTCAGTATCATCCTCTAATTCTTTTATACACTCTTGAAATTTTGAATCAAAGTCAATGTCAAAAGTTTTAACAATATCATCATAAAATTCTCAAGCATATTAACCTCTTCATCAATATCATCAGAAGAAAGTATGGGTTGCTTGCCCAACCTATACATGTTGAACTCCATAGTGTGGTTGTCAAAAGATATCCTTAGTAGACCATTCCGACAATTGATTAATTCATTGCTGGTAGCCAGAAATGGTCTTCCTAGAATGATAGGGATCTTATCCCTAGTGGTGAAGGGTTTGGTGTCCAAAACAATAAAATCGACTGGAAAAATAAATTCTCCTATCTTAAGTAGGACATCTTCAACCATCCCTTTCAGAATCTTGACAGAACGGTTGGCCAACTGGAGAGTTGTCCCTGTAACTTTCAAATCTCCTAATCCAAGTTGTTGNATCAGAAAAATTCTCAAGCATATTGACCTCTTCATCAATATCATCAGAAGAAATTATGGGTTGCTTGCCCAACCTATACATGTTGAACTCCATAGTGTGGTTGCCAAAAGATATCCTTAGTAGACCATTCTGGCAATTGATTAATGCATTGCTGGTAGCCAAAAATGGTCTTCCAAGAATGATAGGGATCTTATCCCTAGTGGTGAAGGGTTTGGTGTCCAAAACAATAAAATCTACTGGAAAAATAAATTCTCCTACCTTAAGTAGGACATCTTCGACCATCCCTTTCGGAATCTTGACAGAACGGTCGGCCAACTGGAGAGTGGTCCCTGTAGCTTTTAAATCTCTTAATCCAAGTTGTTGATAAACATGATAAGGTAGAGGGTTCACACTTGCACCAAGGTCAAGTAAGGCATGATCAATACGAGTGTTGCCAATGACACAAGAGATGGTGGGACACCCGGGATCCTTATACTTGGCTGCTATAGGTTGTGTGATCATTGAACTGATATTAGCTGCCAAGAACGCCTTTTTGAGGACACTTGTGGTACGCTTGTGAGTGCATAAGTCTTTGAGGACTTTGGCATAGGTTGGGATTTGAGTTATGACATCCAAAAGAGGAATGTTTACCTCTACCTTAAAATTTTTTTCCATTGAAGCTGTCTTCTTCTTATTCATCAAACGGTTAGGATAGGGGACGGGAGGAACATAAACACTATCAAAAGTTCTCTCATTAATAGAATCATTTTTTATGGCTTCTACCAAATCATCCTTAATCTCTTCAGGTCCATCTGGCTAACCTGGAATGGGAAGCACAGTAGTAGCCTCGATAGTTGGAGGGTCAACAGAAAGGTCAGATGGTGAAGAATGAGTGGTACCATTCCGTAGATACTCTTGGCCATTCCATAGGGCATATACCGCATTACACTGGTTAGAGGGCCCTCGGTGTTGACTCTGTACAACATTGAGCTGAGGAGCAGGTAGCCCTTGTGGAGTCAGCACCTGATGTCTAGGATTCGGCTCAGCTGACTAGGCAATTTTCCTTATTTCTTCTCATGCATGATTGTGACAAGTTGGGTGAGTTGTCTCTCCACATTATTGTGGCTTGTCATGAGAAGGGCCCTGCTTTTCTCTAGCTCACTAATTCTTGCCGCCTCTCCAGTGGATGTAAACCCCGGGGGTTGTTGATAAGGTGCTTGGAGAGGGGGCCTAGCAAAATTTGACTGAAGACCTAGATTAGGCCAAGGGAAAGAATTAGGTAGTGGTGCAAAATTGGGCCTCTGGGGATTAGGCTGCCCTTGGTTGTGAAAGTTGGATGGACCTCCTTGATTCCCTTGACTCCATGAAAAATTAGGGTGATTTCTCCACCCTGGATTGTAAGTATTGCTAAACGGGTTGTTCAGGTAAAGAGTATTAACACTTTCATTGTCCCCAGAACTGTTGGGGCATTCTTCCATTACATGTCCAGGGGAGTGACACCAATTGCACATAGAGACCTGATTTTGGACTTGGTGGACTGGGGCATGTGCTTTAGGGACAACGGCTTCTATTCTCTTAATGAGGCTATCTAAATGGGCCTCCTTGGCTACTATCCCATCGACATAGTACCTTTACCTCCTATAGTTCTCTCACTTTCCTGAGTAGACTCCCATTCTCTTGTCTTTTCAGCTAGGTCAACCAAAAAGTTCCAAGCTTCGTTTTCGTTCGCATAAGCTATGAAGCCTGTAGGACACAGACTCTAACATCTGCTTGGTATGGTAGTCTAGTCTATCCCTTCATAAATTATTTGGCAAAGATGCCATTTGTCAATCCCATAATGGGGACACTCTTGGAGAAGGTCTTGGAACCTTTCCATGAGTCTAGAAAATGACTCTTGAGGTTTTGTCGGAACTTCATGATCTCGCTCTTAAGTTTGTTTGTTTTATAAAAGGGAAAAAATTTTCTTAAGAACGCTACCATAAACTGATCCTATGTGGTAATGGAATTAGTTGGCAGCCCATATAACCATCTTTTTTGCTCCATCCTTGAGCGAAAAGGTAATGCATCTAAGTTTAACAGCATCATCACTGAGCTGTTGTATCTTAATGAGGACACAAACCTCTTCAAATTCTCTCAGGAACAAATAAGCATCTTCGGAGGATAGCCCATGGAAGTAGGGTAACATAGTGATGAATTGAGTTTTAAGCTCATAATTGTTCCCTGTGGCAGCTGGTAATCTAATGCAAGAAGGTTGGGCTGCCCCTGGCTGGGTAGAATCTATCCTTTAAAGTAGGCTTAGGTTGTTCTGCCATTCTTAAAATAGGTACTCTTACTAAACGATTGGTAGAATCACGGGTCCACACACTCATGCAACAGAAAATATCCACAACTAGAGTAAGACAAACACAAAAGAATGGAAAGAAAAACTCTTTTTTCTTATTTGATTTTTTTTTTTGATTTTTTTTTGGCTTTTTGGGAGCTTACCAGCAGCGATCCGGGGTTGCTTAGGTCATTTCCTGAGGTACTGCTACAGGGCGAAACCTGTCTTTATCATACTGTGAGGTATGGCGACCTTCACTGATACAACTATTATTGCAAGTTGATATCTTCTTAGGAATTCAATAAAAGAAAAGAAAAAACAAAACAAAGCAAATAAAGCACTCCGATTTACCAAAAGAAAGCGAAAAATAACATTAAACTGTCTCCCCGGCAACGACGCCAAAAACTTGTTTGAGATTTTAAATGTAACCGCAAGCGTATGGATCAGTGTAGCTACGGGTCGAACACAGGGAGAGCAACCACTTTATTTATTTTTTTCTTTTAATAATGCGAAAGTGAATTGATTAATGGTTGTGATCTAATTCTAATTACCGTCCTAAACATATGTATCTAAAATAACGTTCTAACTATTCGTCATCTAAGAATTTAAAGACGCAAGTCACGTAATTAAAATTAAATAAATAAATAACTGAAAATAAATAACCTACGCAATTAAAATTAAAAACAATAAAGGAAAAAAATGCTGAAATAAAAATAAAGTAAAAGAAAGGGGATAAAGCTAGAGAGAGACTCACAAGTAGGTTTTTCTACTTAGCCCGAGGGATGCATCATAATATGAGCTTCCCTACTTGACCAGAGAGTCACTCTTACAAGGGTTACTCTACTTGGCTTTAGGGAAAGGGAAACAATTAAAATAAAAACAATAAATTGATGGTTCTATGGCTAGGAGGGACAAAGCCAACACATACACTAGCCGTGAACCTTGGGGGAAAGGAATAGCAATAATGTAATGACTGAAATTAAAATCCTAAATTAAGAAAGAAAGGGTAGCCAGAAGAGGGAATGAGAGGGAGGAGAGAAGATTACTGAAGGAGCCTACTTACTTGAATCAATGCTTGAACTTGAAAGCTTGGGTGATTTGAGATACTACCAGTACTAAAAACCAGATCTGGAATAAACCAAATCTGAAATTTCTAGTACTAGAGAAAACAAATCTTAAATTTAAAAACCGAACTTGAAAAAAAAAATTGCTTCACGGCTCGTGATCTTGTCACCTAGATCTAAGCCTAGAACTATAACTTTAAAAATTACAACTCAATTGCATAAATCATAAACATAAAGGGCTGAATAAGAATAAAAGAGTGCTTGCATTAATTGACATAAAAAACTATTACAAAAGTGATTAAAACAAAAATAAAGAAGAACTAAAACTAAAGAGAGTGAGAGATGGAGAGAGAGAAGAAAACTAAGCATAAACTAGAGAAGAAAACTAAGCATAAAGTAGAAAATAAACTAAGGGGAATAATAATAAATAGGAAGGGGGAAGGGGCTTTTATAGGGCTTTTGTCTTGCCTCCTTCCTTCTACAAGTCTTCTTTAAGAAAAGAAAGAAAATAAAATAAAATTAAATCTTGGTAAAAATCCTCATTCTCTGAGATATTGTGTGAGGAAAGAGAGAATCTGTTTCCAAAATCAACAAATTCTATTCCTTCTTTGCAATATTAACTAATATCTTGTAATCTTGATTAAATCATAAAGGAATCTCTGCATAGCATCTTCAAGATCTTGTGAGGTGGCAAGGAGAGAGAATAATCTTCAAGATTTTGTAGGAGAGAGGATGTGGTATCAATGAGTGGGTCCCACCTTTGGACTGGTTCTTGATTCACGTTAAGCACTTTCTCTTGTAGACTTGGAAACTGAAAAAAAACAAGAAAAATAAAAGTAGTACTATCCAAAGTGGGGCAAAATGTACACTTACATCCCTAAGATTTCACACATTATTGTGCTCATCTGTGTCTTTAGGATTCTCACAGTTCAAGCAGCTAGCCTAACTGAAAATAGAACTCTTACCTAAAGAAGGATTTAAAACACTGAAGCTGCATGAAAAATCTGCAAAAGGGCCTGTACTCAAGTGGTACAGTGTAAAATGGAGAAGAACAATCACATATGTAAGATGTGCTGAAAATCTGCCTTGTTATTCAAAACTTGCACTCACTCCAACTCAAACTACTCAACTGAAAATAGAAACTTCAATCTTCAACTTCTGTACATCATGCTTGCTATATAATTGCTTCCTATTTTGTGGATCCAAGGTTGTAGTGCTTCTTCAAGGACTTAAATTTGCTACGAAGGCTTGGCATGTCTTGTATTTTGGTGGAAGGCATTCCAAACATGAAGGTTTTAACTAGATGATGGACTGGAAACTATTTGGAGGCCATCACATCTGACCAAAGATGTAGAATTATGATTCTTCTAAGAACATCTTGTGATTTTCTCGTTTACCATCTGTTTTTTTTTTTTTTTTGGGGGGGGGGGGTGGTGGTGGTGTGGGTGGTGGGGGTGAACACCATTTGGATGTTTTATTTAATTCTTTGAACATTTCTCAAACTTACATGTTTTTTATTATAACTTGAGCTGCATCATGATAAATTTTGAATCATGAGATATGGTTTTAGCTTGGTTTCAGGTTGTTTACTTCTGCTACCTTTTGCCCTGGCACAATCAAGAAAATGCATGCTTCTGTACCACTCTTGACCTCTCATTTTCTCCATCTCTATTTCTGAACTTATCTCAGCCTTCTCTGTGATGCATATTTAATTCGATTGTGTTTTATTTTTTGAGCTCTTCAAACCAACAAAATTTTTTAGTATTCCATTCCACATCTATATGGTTCTACTCAGGTGACTCAGTGAGATTGATCTAGCTTTCAACAATATGTAGCTTCTCTGACATGCTAAGAACTGTGGCACATTAACTTATGGAATTGGAAAGAGAGTTCAAATTTGAAGGATGTTAGGTAGCTCAAGATCTTGGTGGTCTGGAATCGGTGGAAATACTGGATTTGATTCAGGCATATCTTCGGAGAATCCAGGTCAAGAATGCTATTGTCGTTTGAAAGAAATTCAACAGATTCACTATTTAATGGTTTTACATTAGGTCTATCAAGTTGTCCAAGATTTCTGACCTCGAAGTTAAATGCTATTGAGATTGCCCTAGGCCCCCTTGTGGCATGTTTGTGCCTTAGAAATGGATACCCTGGTGGTGGCCAGAGGGATACAAATGGTCTCCTCACCATTGGTAAACCTAGAAGAAATATTGAAGTATTAGAACATGAAGATGCTTATTGGGCCCTACATTCTACAATGGTGCTGTGCCACCCTTTCAGAGAATTAAAGAAATAGAAAAGAAACACTGGATTTTCGTAGACTACCCCCATGAATCATTTTGATCAAGTGTGGCTTGCGTCTAGTAGTTGCTAGACTGAAGGAAAACTTGTCTTCTGTGTGGCCAAATGGAATTGCCATCACTCTTGTCCATTGCTCGCTTGAGTGTTATTCAGGTTGCAGTTTTGAGTATACAGGTTGGATTGGAGAGGAGAGAGAAAGATGGGTTCTCTACTTTACTGAATCCAATAGTTTACTGAATATGTTGGATTATACATGAAATGGAATGGTCCTTAGCACCTGATAGAAGTCGGGCACAAATGTGAATGGACGACAGATTTGAATTTTCATTAAAAGAAAGGGTAATTTATAGCGTCATCCCTTGGAGAATGCCACAATTATAAGAACACCCAATCTATTTTATCAAATTAGACTCAGACCCCTACTGTCAGTCACTGTTAAAGAATATACCTTATATGTTGATGTCAATAACAATATTCTATTTTAAATACTAAAATGCCCTTATTAAATATGAAGTATCCAAAATACCCTTGTAATAAGTTCCTATTTCACGAAAATCCATAGATTTGGTCCTCCTTCCACGACCCCATTCCACGGGCAATCATTGAGAGCAGCGGCGACTGACAGCGACCTGCAGGACCTCGTAGTGACCAGGCGAAAACCCTTTGTGCTTGAATCGTGAGGGTGGTCTGGAGGTGCCGTCGTCGAGGGTGGTCTGGGAGCAAGTGAGGATAGAGTAGTTGGCCAGGAAGCATAGGATTCGATCCAGCATCACTGAAGAATCTGAGTTTTGGGTGGGCAAGTGAAGGGCGATCTCCGAAGGAGAGACCTGTGTCCTAGCACCAGCCTCGGCGATGATCTCCAGAAGGTCGAGGTCGATGGCGGATTTCAGCACCATGGGCAGCACCGAGAAGATGGCCTTTTGCATCTCATACAAATATGCTTCCTCCTCCTGTTGCTTTTCCTGGCTGGGCGACCTCGTCTCCACCTGCTCTACTGACTCAAGCCAGTCAGGACGATAACAAAAGACAGACATTGAAGAAATTATCTGCAAGTTCTCATCTTCCTTGACAGAAAGAACGGTTCCAGAATGAACAATCAGAGGTTGAACTCGCTTGTCAAAAGCAATCATTTGGTCAACAAGGTGCAGCCATGCCATCCTAGCCTGCGATGCAACACCAGTGACACTATCCTCCTCCAATTGGCCAACATGAGAAGGGAAGATTTCTTTTGCCAAGTATTTTGATAGTGAGGCTACCATTGCTGATATCCATTCTTCTCTACAACTGTAACCCACAAGCCTAGCTTCATCAACCAATGGTTGCAACAACTCATGGATGGAATCAACAAAATCCCTGGTAACCTTATATACAAAAGCAAAAATAAATTCTGGTTTATCTACCCATTTCAAGAAATGGCGTTGGGATAATAATGAGATAGGGTTCACTAGTTCCTAGATTGCCGAAAGTGGTTGGTGCAGTGCAACTTCTCGGTTATGTCCCTCAAGTTGCTGACATTTCCGCTGCCCTTGCACTTCCTACAAACTGCACAAGGTAATTTGGTGAAATAGAGGGGGTGTGGTGAAAATAGGTAGGGGTGAAAAGGAATTGGGTTAAAATGAGTTTTAGTGAAAAATGGTATAATTGTCATTTTACCTCTTTGACTTAACAGTGACCGACAATGGGGGGGTCTGAGTCTAATTTGTTGAAACAAAAGAGGTGTTCTTATAATTGTGGCATTCTCTAGGGGGTGGCGCTGTAAATTACCCTAAAAGAAAAAGGTTATCTGTAGAGGGTACACAACAATACAATACATCGTCTCACATGTTTCTTTTTTCTAAATTATTTCTCTCCTCACCTGAACATGTGGGTCCCATGCAAATTGATGTGGAGTTTGAGATTCCCCCCTACACTGGCAACATGGGCCATGCCTGCTATGGGGTACCTCTCGGACTTGGATCCTCTAGTGCTTAAGTGCGATCAGCGTGCATTAGACAGCTAGCAACACTCGGGAATGCACCACTGGAGACTGGAGAGAATCTGGTTTGATTAAGAAAAAAAGAAAAAGAGAATTGAAATATTACGAACTAAAGGACCATTAAAATTGGGATGATAAAATTGTGTGACGGCCCTCCCTTCTTCACACTCCCAATCGTCAATTCAGTATCAATCTTGTAAGATGGCAAAGTTTTGATCAGTTATTTAACAAATTTTCTTTAGCTTTCATTAAAACCGGGTTAGAGAAGGATGGCTTGGACGAATTCCACACTTTTTGGACAACTTGGCCTGGTTTAAATTCTCTGTCCGGGAGTGTAGCTTTCACCGCATTTTCTCATAAGGGAGAGAGAGAGAGAGGTTCACAACTGCAAATAATCTGGACTCTTCATTCTACGGTTAATCGGACAAGAATCGAGTCCGAGATTGAGACGAGGATGGTAAGGATGGTGGTATTTTTGTAATTTTACAAACAACCTTGAAGCATATTTTAATTAGGTAAAATAGCAAGGCTGGCAGGGTAGGGCATTTCCGTACATTGGGAGATCGTCTACTGAGGCCCACTAATCATTGGAAGATCTCCACGTCTGCTCTTCTCGCATCAGGCGTAGTCCTTTCGCTGCTATGTGCTGAGATAATCGCCAAAATACCAGCCTTCTATCCAATAGTATTCCATAACGTGGCATAATCAGAGTGGAAAAGCCGCCTCAACCTAAAAGGCCAGCCAGCTCTTCTGCACGTGCTGAGAAGCGTCTCTGTGAACTATACACCAACCTCATTTTAAAACCGTCCGATCGATATCTTTGGGCATCATATCTTTCCATATACAGTCTAACGTTCGGGATGGGCACATCACCATAAACGTGAAAAAGCAACCTCTCTTTCAGTGTAATATGTTTCTGAAAAGCGAAAACTTCGCCATCCCTAATCAGACGCTGAAAAAGGTTATTCTGAAACGCATTCACTTCTTCTTTTCCTCTTCTCTCCCCACTTGTCCTTTTTTGGTTCCTGTTTGGATGGCCACCGCAAGAGGGAGACGAGCCGCCATGATAACTCTCGCCTGGTCTTCCATCTCGGTGGCCATTTTGTTAGCGTTTCTATGCCCATTAATCCAAGCTTCTCGGCCCAGTAAGTCTCTCTCTCTCTCTCTCTCTCTCTCTCTCTTTTCTTCCATATCTTTGTGTGTGTCTGTTTATCTTAATGGTTGACATTGGAGTTGGTGTTCTTTATAATCAGGTTTTCATGGTGAAACGGAGATGGTAGAAGACAAAGTCTCATCACTGGTATTAAACCGTGAAAACTGGACTGTTTATCTATCAGTTGCTTATTGCTTGTTTCACCACAGAAATGGGTTTTCTGTTTCAGGTTAGTAAAACTGAAACCCTCCTGTTTCAGAGGCATCATCAAAACAGAGGATCTTCTTCAAGCTCTGTTTTAGACTCAGCAAGGCAAGTCCCAACTGGGCCTGACCCTCTTCACCACAACGGCTTCCCTTCAAGACCATGACAGCTCTCATGACGCTTTTTAAGATATCTGTTAATTTATAATGAAACTAATGTGGGTTTTGCATTAACTTATCAAATGTGGGTTCTCAAGAGTTTTCCATTTCTGTGTCTTTTTATCTTTTCTTCTCCTTGTACAAATGAGATTTTACGGGAGGCAGAATAGGTTTAATTTATGGATATTTATAGAAGAACTTATTCTTTTTAAATCTGAATTTCACACATGTTCAGTCTACGACTCTACAAATCTTCTTCTCCCTTTTCTGTTTTTCTTGTGGAAATGGTTTGATGAGCTTGCTTGCTGCAGTGTTTGTGTTTATGGTGATGTCCACTAAAATACGCCCTGGGCTTTTTTTTTTTTGCTGAGAAGAGGTGGGCTACTTGTTACTTTACTCGTGTTGCCTTTTTTTTAATCAATTTTAACTGGAGACGGGATATTTCCGTCATTGTATTTCGCGTGAAGGATGTGTGTTTCTCTCTCGGTCGAATTAAAGTTTTTCTATGCGATGGTATCAATTTGATTGGATAATCAGAAAAAGGAGACTCTGATGAGCCAGAACTCTCTCTCTCTTGGCAAGAAGGGTGAAGTGTTAAGTATTGTTTTACTAAAATTGAGGAATGTGAACTGATTAAAATTTGAGCTCAAGGCGGGTTCAGGAGGCTTCTTGGGCCAAACTAGGACAATTCGGAAAAGAACAAGAGTTCTTTCTTTAATCATCTCCCATTTGTTTGATGGATAAAAAGGGGCGAAAAATATTTGAAGGTGGATTTCGCATATTATGGGTTGAGTTGACAAGGAAAGGAAAAGAGATGAATTAATGGAATATGTAAATTTTAGTAGGATAGGATTCTATGAAAAAGAAAATAAATGGAGATGTTGTGGAATTTTATAGGAGAGAGGAAGTAGGAGGAGTCAAATAGATACAAAAAAAATTTTCCAGACTTTGAAAGTGAGTGAGGTGGGAAAAGTAAAGTGTTGATAACAATCATTACATTTAAGGGTAATTTATAGTGTCACCCCCTAGAGAATGCCACAATTGTAAGAACACCCCTTATGTTTTACCAAATTAGACTCAGACCCTTTACTGTCAACCACTGTTAAGTCAAGAATTAAAATGATTATTATACCCTTTTCACTAAAACTCATTTTAACCCAATTCCTCTTCACCCCTACCTATTTTCACCTTCACACACACACACACACACACACACACACACACACACACACACACACACACACACAGAGAGAGAGAGAGAGAGAGAGAGAGAGAGAGAGAGAGAGAGAGAGAGAGAGAGAGAGAGAGATGATGGATCCATCGTTCCTCTGATGCTGTCAAACCTCCATCTCTCCCCTCGAACTCATATGCACCAAGCAGAAGTACCACCTCCTCCCCGACAGTAATCCTCTCCTCCACCTCTGATCCCTGTAATAGCCAAGCCAATGGTAGCAGCAGCTCAAACAAATACTTGAAAGTGAGATTGCTCCACATAAGCCCATTTCGTTCCCCCTCTCAATCTCTCCACTTTGATTCTCGTCATCTCTCCACTATGTTATCGGCTTTGTGTAGCCGTAGAAATCCAAAGATCCCTTTTGTTTCCAGAGCTTCTTCTCTATTAGGCCAATATTTTGTGGATTTTAGGATCGGAACCCCACCTCGAAAACTCCTCCTTGTGGCCGATACCAGCAACGATCTGATTTGGGTTAAATGCTCTACTTGTCACAACTGTAGCAGAAACACACCGGGCACCGCCTTTCAAGCTCGCCATTCTACTACATTTTCACCGCTTCACTGTGTTGAATGTGAGAATATTTCTTGTATTTCATTTACTAGGTAATAGTATATATACATGAGTACATGAGATAATAGTTTGATTTAGTTACCTATGGAAGATCGGATTACAATCTGATTCTTCCAAGAGTAACAATACACAATTTCTATGTTTCCAACTATAGAAGATAGGATAATAAGAAATCTGAGATCTTGTGGAACTTGATATCACATGTGAGATTGCGATGCTGATATGGAAATCTTATCACCGAAGTAATCTTATTACCCAAGTATCTGTGAGCTGGAGCGTTGATCAATACTGGACAATACACCCCCTCAAGTTGTAGGTAAAGGAGACTGAACCTTCAACTTGTCCCTCAGGAATTGGAATCGGGCGGTGGAAAGAGGTTTAGTGAGAGCATCAACGAGCTGATCAATTGTGGAGATAAATTGCACAGTCAGCTGACGGTTGGCCACATGCTCGCGAACAAAGTGGAAATCAATCTCTACATGTTTGGTGTGAGTATGGAGCACCGGATTGGCCGATAAATATGTGGCACCTATATTGTCACACCACAGGATTGGGAGGCCTTGAATAGGAAAGCACAATTCTTGAAATAGAGATTCCAACCATATGAGTTCGGCAGAGGCATTTGCTAATGCTTTGTACTCAGCTTCAGTTGAGGAACGAGCCACAGTTTTCTGTTTGCGAGAGGACCAGGAGATCAGGTTTGGCCCAAGGTAGATGGCGTAAGCACCAGTGGACCGACGATCAGAACAGCTATCAGCCCAATCGGCATCTGAGAAGGCCTGGAGCGTGGCCTTGGAAGAGCTCTCAACCAAGAGACCGTGGGAGCAACTTTGCTTGAGATATCAGAGAATGCGCTTGACATGACTCCAGTGATCCATAGTTGGGGCATGCATATGTTGACACACCCTATTCACAGCGAAAGCCACATCTGGACGAGTAAGGGTCACATACTGTAAGGCGCCCACAGTGGAGCGATAGCAAGTTGGATCATCAAAGGGAGCACCCCCTGAAGGTGATGTCGATTCTGTCATAGCCAGAGGAGTGCGAACCGGTATGCAAGCAGTCATGCCTGAGTGTGCCAGTAGGTCATGGATATACCTAGACTGAAAAAGAAGAATACCATTGGGTTGTGATACTGCCTCAATGCCCAAAAAGAAACCCGAGGGGCCAAGATCTTTGATAGAAAATTTAGCCGCAAGTTTGGTAATTAGAGCAGTGACATGTGCTGACGAATTGCTTGTGACAAGTATGTCATCAACAAAATCAAAAGATATAGGAGATGGCCATTAGACTTGTAAATGAATAAAGATGGATCATTCTATGATGCAACAAAACCCAAATGAAGGAGGAACGTGGAGAGCCTGTGAAACCACGCTCGAGGGGCCTGTTTGAGGCCATACAAAGCCTTATGTAGGCAGCACACATGATTGGGCCGATTGGGGTCTGTAAAACCCTGGGGCTGAGTCATAAACACCTCTTCTGTGAGGCGACCATGCAGAAATGCATTATGGACATCAAGTTGGCGGAGCGACCAGCCTTGAGAGACAGCTATAGCAAGTATGGAACGAACAGTGGTAGCCTTAACCACTGGGCTAAATGTATCGGTATAATCAATCCCGTGCTACTGGTGAAACCCTTTTGCGACTAACCGAGCTTATACCATTCCAAGGACCCATCTGCTTTGCGCTTAATGCGGTATACCCATTTGCATCCGACAAGGTTCATGTGGGGCAGGCGTGGGATGAGGGACCAAGTGCCATTTTTTATGAGTGCATTAAACTCCTCAGCCATGGCAAGGCGCCATTGAGAGTGCTTATTTGCTTCAGAGAAACAAGTTGGTTCAGGTATGGCAGGAGCGGTAGTGGACAAAGCATGTGGGGTAGGGGGTTGTTTGTGAGAGCGCAGGTGCATAGGGTGAAGGCGTGCTGGGTGAGCAGATGGTAGGGAAGGTGGGGCCGGGTTAGGATTAGGGACGGTGGAGGTAGAGGGTGGGAGAGAAGGATATAGTGTTGGGGCATTATAGAGTTCCCTTAGTGGTCGAGTGCGGGTTGTGGGGGTAGGGGAGGGCAATAAAGAGGAAGTGTGAGATGGAGGGGTTTGGGGTGATGGGGGGGTGATAGGCGAGAGAGGCAATGGAGAGAGGGGGGGCGGTGTTGGTAAGGGATTACCATAAAATGGAGCCTTATTGGGGGCAGAAGCCCAGGGAGAAGATGGTGGGACCAAGGGAGAGGGAACCACAAGAGGCAGAGAAGCAAAGGGAAATACACTCTCGTCAAAACGAACATGATGAGCGATGTATGTCCTATTGGTAGAGAGATCGAGAGACCTATACCCTACATGAGAAGGAGAGTAACCAAGAAAAACACATTGAACAGAGCGAAAATCCATTTTATGGTGATTATAAGGATGGAGATAAGGGAAGCATAGACAACCGAAAACACGAAGAAAAAAGTTGTCAGGTGTCCTGTGATGTACCAATTGAAAGGGGAAAACATTGTTTGAAATCCGGGTTGGCATTCTATTAATGAGATATACTGCAGATTCAAAGGAAAAATGCCAAAAGCGATGAGGAATGGAGGCTTGAGCAAGCATGGTAAGGCGGGTCTCAACAATGTGTCTATGTCGGCATTCAACAAAACCTTGCTGCTCATGCGTGTGAGGGTAAGACAAGCAATGGGCATTGCCAAAGGATCGAAAAAATTAGGGGAGAGAGCGGTATTCCCCACCCCAATCAGTTTGAATAGCCTTTATTGTTCTAGAAAATTGCCTTTCAACCATCACTTGAAATTGTTAAAAAACCAAGAAAACTTCATATTTTAATTTAAGAGGATAAAACCAAATGAATCTACTATTATCATCAATAAAAATAACAAAATACCAGTGACCATCAACAGATAAAGTGGAAGATGGTCCCCATACATCACTATGAACCAGATCTAAAGGAAATAAACTACGAGAGAAAGTTTGCTTTAAAGGTAATCTACTGGCTTTGCCCAATTGGCAAGCGGGACACACAGAGGGAAGCTTGGTGGAGAGACACGGCAAGTCATTAGTGCCAATCATGAATCTGAGAAGGTCAGAATGAGGGTGACCAAGTCTTTGATGCCAACCATGGAGAGAGGTGCGTGTAGCGACGTGAGCAGCAGGGGAAGAAGGCAGAGAAGAGAGAGTGTAAAGGCCGCCACTACTTGGTCCTGAAAGAAGAATCCTCTTGGTTACCTGATCCTTCACAAAGAAGTGAGAGGGGTGAAACTCAAAAAAGACATTATTGTCACGAGCAAAGCACTGAATAGAAAGGAGGGGTTTAGTAATGGAGGGAACATGTAATACATCACATAAATTAAAGGAATGAGAAGAAGAAAGAGAGGGTAGGAAGAAGAACCAATACTGGATATGGTGAGGCCCTTACCGTTACCAACTTGTAGTCAATCATTGCCATTGTAGCCATCATAAGAGGATAGAGAATGGATGTTAGGAGTCACGTGATGGGTCGCGCCGATGTCGGGTACCAAGTGAGGGCGATGGATGGTTGATAGTATGGTGGGTGGGAGGGAGTAGGTAGTAGGGGCGGGTTGGAGGTGAAGTGAGCAGCTGGCCGAGGGGTGGGATTAAAGGTATGATAGGGTTGAGGTAAGGGATAGCCAGGGTAAGAGGGAGGACGATAGTAACAGGTATTGGTGTTGTGATTAGTTCGGTTGCAAATGGAGCACCACATACGTGTACCTTGCTGGTGAAAACGGCCACCACGACCACCACGTCCACGTCTACTGCGACCACCACATCCACTTTTCCCAGATAGAGAGGAGGGAGAGGTGGAAGGGGTATCACGCTGAGCGGTGTTTACTGAAGCAGAATCCGTGGATGGTGGAGGATCAATGCCATATGTTGGGCGAGCAGAGACCTGATTCATGAACTCATGGCTGAGAAGCATGCCAAGGAGATCAAAATAGGCTAGTGGTTCAGAACGCACGAGCAGGGTTGGAACTATGTCACGAAGATCTTTGCGGAGAGCACGTAGAATATGGAGACAGAGGTCAGTCTGTTTCAGAGGGGAGCCAGCAGCAGCAAGCTTGTCAGAGAGAGATTTGGATCGTTGCATAAGACTGGTGACAGATTCGTCAGACTTCTGAGAGAGATCCTGAAGTGCAAGATTGAGTGACATAATCCGGGTATTCGATGCAGAGCCATAGGCAGCGCAGAGAGAGTCCCAGATTTCTTTGCTCGTATCTTTGTCGATGATGAGAGGGAGAGCTTCATTGGATAAAGAAGAGATAAGAAGACTCATTATCAAAGAGTCTTGGTCATCCCATTCAGAGGCAGTAGGGAGATTTGTGGGTCTGGGTTTAGTGCCGTCGAGATGGCCAAACAATTTTTGTCCCTTGAGAAAGGGCCGTATTTGAGCACGCCAAAATAGAAAATTATTGGACGTGAGTTTTATTGAGACAAAGTGATGAGCACCCATGATTGCAAGTTGGGAGGACTTGGGGGAAGTTCCTGCGACATGGTGATGAGATAGAGGAAGAGAGGAGAGAAAAAAAAAAAGGAGAGAGAGGGGCGATGGCCTATTAGGCTCTTGATATCATATTGAATGTGAGAATATTTCTTGTATTTCATTTACTAGGTAATAGTATATATACATGAGTACATGAGATAATAGATTGATTTAGTTACCTATGGAAGATCGGATTACAATCTGATTCTTCCAAGAGTAACAATACACAATTTCTATGTTTTCAACTATAGAAGATAGGATAATAAGAAATCTGAGATCTTATGGAGCTTGATATCACATGTGAGATTGTGATGCTAATATGGAAATCTTATCACCCAAGTATCTGTGAGCTGGAGCGTTGATCAATACTGGATAATACACTGCTACGACAAAGGCATGCCGACTCTTCCCTCACCCGCTCAAACACTAGCCCTGTAACCACACACGACTCCGACAAGTGGGTTTTTCTCCAAAGAAACCACTACATTGAACACAAGCTCCAGACGAGCAGCTAAGCGGAAAAACCTTATTTTTGGGAGTGGATTTCACGTCTCTCGTCCAAGTTTGTCAGGTTCGAGCTTTAATGGCTCCCATGGAGTGATGTGTCTAGGTTGAGGGCCAATCTCCTTCTCCACCCAACTGGGTAAACAGTTCGGCAACAAATTCTCTTACTGCCTCATGGATTACACCTTATCCCCACCTCCGATGAACTATTTATTGATCGAAGAATCACCAGAGTCAATCACGAAGAAGAAGAAGATGAGATACACTCCATTGCTGACCAACCCTCTCTCCCCAAACTTCTACTATGTGGGGATAAAGAGCATTAGTGTCAACGGAGTAACATTGCGGTTCAACCCTCCGTTGGGCCATCGATCAAGAGGGTAATGGTGGCACCATAATCGATTCTGGAAAACATTAACCTTCTTGGCAGAACCGGCTTATCGACATATTCTGAAGGCGTTTAATAAGAGGGAGAGGTCACCAAGAGCAGAGGACCCAAGAGGAATCTTGGATCTCTGTATAAATGTGTCAGCCGTGGCGAATGAAAGGCTACCTAGATTGGAATTCAAACTCAGTGGTGGGTCTCTATTTTTGACGCTGGTGAGTAACTACTTCATATATACTGCGGACCAGGTGAAGAGCTTGGCTCTGCGAAGCGTGGACATGTAGGAAGGTGGGGTTTCGGTGATAGGGAACCTAATGCAACAAGGGTTCACGCTGGAGTTCGACAGGGACAGGTCAAGGCTCGGGTTTTTTTGGCATGGGTGCGCCCAACAATAAACCCGCATAATAAACAAGTCAGAACATTTTGGTATTTAAGATAAAATATAATTGTTGACATCAGCATATAAGGTATATTCCTTAACAGTAACTGACGGTAGGGGGTCTGAGTCTAATTTGGTGAAATAGAGGGGGTGCTCTTATAATTGTGGCATTCTCCAGCGGGTAGCGCTGTAAATTACCTTACATTTAATGATCTTGTCTAGTAAGTTTCTCACTCTATTTATCTAAACACTCATATTTGTGGTAGTATGTGGGATTTCCATTTACTTTTTCTACTTTTCTCCGTCATACGAACAAGGCTAACAAAATTCCGAAGTATTCAATGAAACAAACAATGGATTGCCAACCTATCAAATGTGCCAATTTAGCAAATCCCTTGTCAACACCACCTTAAATTCCACAAATGGCTTCTTGAAGCTCATGAATGATGATGTTCTGAGGCTAGACAACAACTACATCACAAATTGGAACATCTAGAGCTAGCCCAAAAAATGCATCCAAAGCCAGTTTAATTGTATGAAAGTAACCCATGTACATATTAACTAATCACCTTATTAAGGGCTTTCCTTGAAGGGCCTGGATTCTCTCCAATGCCTCAGTGTACTCAATATACATCGAATGACTGATAGCACCTAGACACACACACTAGCCATTGGATGCGCACTGGGCGCATTGACGCACCTGAGAGGATCTGAGTCCTTCCTTGAAACCAATTTGGAAAATGTGGACATAAAATTAACAATGAGAAATGAGCCCACGAAAAGTGGCTGATGGGCCTAGTTGAATCCCTCTTCATCCATTAATCCATCATTTGGACCACTTCCACCACTTGGATATTAAAACCATTCATTTTGAACTTCGGCCCATTTCTTCATGCAGCTCTTCCTTGTTAGACCCATGTCCACCTTTCCAGTGGATGGACTTCTGACCGAAGTAGCCAATAAGGTCTAAATATAATTTAGATTACAGAAAACATGGAAGTTTCACTACCTTTACAAGAGGCATGATATCAAGCGGTTAGTGAAATGCATGCATTTAATGTGAACAATTTATACACACAATTATTACACATTGTTGCATATTATTATTTATAAGAACTCATTGTGCTAAGATAGTCATTAGACATCATTTTCTTATTTTCCTATCTTGAGCATGATGTATGTTGATATGGCAATGAAACATCGCAACTTCAAATGTTAAGACTAAAACATTGGAGGAAACCAATGATCTAATAAATTTGAAAGTGAAAGCTATTACCGTTCGCAATTGATAGACCGATGCATTAGTGTGTATTTTTGGTCGTGTGAATCAATGATGTGATAACTTTGAAATTTGAATATTTAAGAAATGGTATACATTTTATGATGTTGTCTAAATTATTGATGTGTTAAATTTTGGTCTCAAATTCACTGATTAGGCTAAAATTTATGTGTGAATAGAGAATAATGGAGTTTACTTGTCAATAATATTTCGACTCACCTCATTTACTACAGATTAAATCTGGCATGAGAGCACCGTTTTTACCCCATGGTTGTTATTGATCCGTTTCAATCACATGGTAGTTTATTCATCTTATGGAGCAATTAATTCTAGGGAGAGATTGTAAATTTAAGTTCGCAAATTTTGATCATCTAGTTTTTGCTTGCCACCTTTCAGGTTTTGTTGCGGTATAACATTTTGCTTCGCACTATCTAGATTGCTTTGGACTATTATGGCGATCCATTATAAGTTCTGCTTGAGTCTTAGACGATGAATAGTCAAGTTTTTGCGTAATTTCAATCCGAAGTAAAAATTCCACATGTCTTCAATCATCCTAAAAAGGAAAGTATTTCAAAGCATTATGGATCTCATATTGCTAAAATTTGTGGGTTCGGTAAAAATAGTCACCCAACTGATATGTTTGAGTATTACAAAATCCTGGGAATGAAGAAATCCTTGTATTTTCAAAATCTCTAACAATATCACTTCTATTTGTCCATTGTTTTTAGTTAACTAGACTACCATGTTCAGACTTCAGAGCACATGCATGGCGTTGCCTATTCGAATTGCCTGCACACTGATATGAAGATTTCTTATTAACTGAACTTTTCAGCAATGTTATGGTCATCTTTCCATATTTCATAGCGATTAATCTATTAATGCAAGAATGTCATAGTCTACAATGAATAGAAGTGGGGAATTGATTTTCTTAAAAAATAGGCAAAAAATGTAGTAGTGAGACTACTGAATGGCCAGAAAGTTCTCTTGTACAATGAAACCTCGACTACATTGTCTAAGCTAGAGGCTTGTAGGTGCAGTGTTGTAAATTCAGTGGTATTTCAGCTAGCAGTATAATTTTTGGGGGAGAGGATTGAGCATGGTTTTACCCATATTAGCAGTTCGATCAACCAATGGGACCTGGGATGGGAAAGGCATGTGGGTCATTTTCAATGGGACGGAGAGAGAGTGACATAGGCTGGACACCCTAGCATCGTGCTTAGCTTTTTTCCAATTTTTTGTTCCTTTAAATCCATATTTGTCGACCTAGAAAACAAATATATCACCATATTAAATCACTTGAAACAACAATAAAACCCATAGTGTTTTGTTTTTACTAACGACAATAATAACAACAACAAACTTAACCCTATCCCAAGTTAATGAAGTCGGCTACAAAGATTCATGCAAAACAAATAGGAAAACACTGAGGTCCAAACATAAAGGGGCAAAAAAAAGGCAAAATGACATGAGAAAAAAGGAATGATATCAGAGAAGTGAAAGAGAAATGAAAGTAAAAGGAGAGAGAGTACAACTTAGCAAGTCAAGATAAACTCAGCTACATGGATCCTTGCCCTCCAATATACTCTATCTGATGTCATATGTGGGACAAGACCTAGGCTATCCATATCATTCTTCATAATTTTTCCCTTGGTCATTTTAGACCTACTCCTATGTATTTTGGCTCCATCAATTGTAATCATATCACTTTTCTTTACTAGGTCATTTCTAGGTCTCCATTGAATATAACTATACCACCTCAAACAAGCTTGTCGTTAATCAGGGCAACTTCCAAATCAGTTTTAATACGTTCATTCTTCATCTTATCATATTCCTAATTTTACTTCGTATCCATCTTACGTCCTCAATTCTACTATACATAATTTTTTTTTTTGTGAAAACGAATCTATTGATTTCGTGTGGGGCACATGGGGGTTGGGGAGTTACAACTTTCCATTAACCATAGAGTGGAATTTGGTAGACTATCTTACATGAATTTGATAGTGCCTTTTGAGCTAAGGAATCCGCTACATGATTTGAATCCCTAGAAATAAAGGAGAAAATACAATCATTGAACCAAGTAGAGAGGTGAATGATATCTGAGAGAATAGGCCGAATGGCTAAAGGAGCTTTGTTGGCAGATCTCTATATATAATTGATGACCTCCTTGGAGTTAGACTCCACTTGAAGAGCTTCAACTCCCAAGAAGATTGCCTCTAAAAGTATGCTACGCATTGCAAGGGCTTCCCCTTCCAAGATGCTTCCAAAACTTGAAACTTCAGACACCGCCAAGAGAACTAAAGTGCTAGAGTCTCTAATCACAATACCCAACCCACATTTGCTATAATCTGGGCTCCAAGACGCATCACAATTTACCTTTATGGAAGGAGTCGTAGGAGGAGCCCATTTGGTCTTCTCTATGTTGTGATAAGCAGCCTGTGAAATGTTGTTTTGAGGGCAATCTATAACAGAACAAAATTCATGAAAAGCTTGAGACGCCACTGATATGACCTCACCTGGATCCCATTTTTTCCTGCCAAAGATAGTATCATTTCTAGCTTTCCAGATTATCCAAGCAATGAAAGAACTAAGACTCACTGCTTCCCTCCATTGCTTCTTATCCATGTTTTGGGGCCTACACCATCCTTCAATCCATTTTGGAGTAGAGAAATCTAATCTTTGAGGAAGTCTAATGGATAAGGGACACCCAAACCAAACCGCTTTAGCAAAAGGGCAATGGAGTAGTACATGGTCAATAGATTCTGGCAGTGTGCCACAATGTGGGCAACGGGCATCACCTTGGATCCTCCTTTTACAAAGACTATCTCTAGTAGCTAAAGCTCTAGCACATGCACGCCATAAGAAAGACTTAATTTTAGGCAAAGATTGACATCTCCATGTGGATCTCCAAGTGGAAGAGGCAATAGAATCCCACATGTTCACATGAGAAGAGGATGCTTGATCATTGTTTATTTGTTGCTTGATATTGCATTGGAGGTGGTAGGATGATTTAACAGAGAATTGACCATCCTTGGAGGCTCCCCATACTAACTTGTCATGGTCAGGGAATAGGGGGAGGTGAATTTTTAGGATAGTAGCTCTATCTGTTGGGCTGAACCATCTCTCTAGCATCTCTAAATCCCATTTCCTTGTAACATGATTTATGATATCAGAGACTAGATGGAGAGGCAGTCATCTGCACAAGGGTGTTATAGCTGAAATCTGGGAAGGGAAGAAACCCCCTTATCATGCCAAATACTGATTTGATCACCATACCCTACCTTCCAAAGTAAGCCTTCCTTAAGAACTTTCCTCCCCTCCAATATACTCCTCCACGCCTAAGAAGGGTTATTCCCCTCTCGAGCCTCTAAGAAGGTCATCTTAGGGAAATAGAGATCTTTCATAAATCTCGCCTTATGGTGATCAGGATTAACAAGTAATCTCCATGCCACTTTGCTTAGTAAGGCCTTGTTTTATAGAGCAGTCTCTAAATCCAATACCATTGGAGTCCTTCGATTGGCAGAGCTTTTCCCAAGCTAACCAATGAATTTTTCGCTTATCTTCCTTATCCCCCCAGAAAAAATGGGTTGCTTCTTTATGAACTAGATCATGTATGGATTTTGGTATCTTGAAATGTGAAGCAACAAAGTTTGAGAGAGGAAGGAAAACCGATTTGAGTAAGACTTCTCTCCCTGCATAATTGAGGAATTGTTTAGCCCATCCATGAGTTTTCTTTGTTGCCTTATCTCCAATAGTATGAAAAAAGCTCCATTTTTTATAAGCCGAAGTCTGTAGGTAACCCCAAATACTTAGATGGTCCATCCCCATAGATAATCTTTAGAACTCTAGAGAACCATCTCTTCAATCTATTTGCCATGTTAGGGCTAAAGCAAAAGGATGACTTCTTCAAATTTATAGATTGACCGCTGGCTTGAAAAAATAAATCCATACAATCTTGCAACCTATGAACCTCCTGCAACTTCACCTCCATAAATAAAATGCAGTCATCAGCAAACAAAAGGTGTGTAAGAGGGTGGGGTCTATTCTGAATTTTTAGGTCATGAATCTGCTTAGCTACCTCAGTTTCTTGAAGAACACCACTCAAACCTTGACCACAAAGAATAAAGGGAGTAGGGGAGAGGGGGTCTCCCTGTTGAATCCCTCTACTTGGTTGAATAGTGCATCTTTCAGCCCCATTCACAAGGATAGTATAGTTAACAGATGTGACACAAGTCATGACCAGATTTACAAACTTATAGTTAAATCCCAGTCGAGATAGAATTCGAGAGAGGTAAGGCCCTCTATTCTGTTATATGCTCTTCTCATATCAAGCTTGAGCGCCAGAAGACGTTTCTTCCCCTTCTTTTTCCTTTTAATGTAATGGAAGGCCTCATGGGCCATGAAAATATTGTCTGAGATTGATCTTTCAGGGGTAAATGTTGATTGTGATTCTGAAATGAGGTGGGGAAGAACTGATTGAAGACGGATAGCTATGATCTTTGAGATAACTTTAATTGCAACCCCACAAAGGCTGATCGGACGATAGTCTTCCACAACTTCAGGGCATTGCTTCTTTGGGATTAGACATAGTAATGTATCATTGCAATGTGGGGGTAAATACCTTGTAGAGAAAAATTCCACAACAAATACAAACAAATCCGAGCAAGTTAAATCCCAAAAAAGCTGAAAGAAAAGAGGGGGATAGCCATCGGCACCTGGAGATTTTAGCGGTTTCATTGCGAATAAGGCTTGTTGAACTTCTTCTATGGACGGAATGGAGCATAGCATTTCATCCTCCTCATTAGAAACGCCTGGTCTTAAGGTGTGGAGAATTGATTCCAAGGCTGCATCGTTGATCCCCTCTGATTTAAACAGATCTTGATAAAATTCATTAATTTTATCATAGACGCCTTGTTCATTCGTAGTCCGATCACCCGAAGGAAGTCCCAGCTTAAGAATGCAATTCTGTTGCCTCCTCTGTATAGTGCATGCATGAAAAAATGATGAATTTTGGTCACCTCCTTTCAACCAGTCAACCTTGGACTTTTGCCTCCATAGTTCTTCTTCACAGGCAAGGGTCTCCTCCAGCTCTTTACTAATCTGATTTTCTTTTTCTTGGGTTGCAGCCATTATTGGAGATGATTGGAGTTCAGCCAGAGTCAACTTTAGTTTCTTGATCTTACTTTGAATGTGTCCAAAGCATTTGTTATTCCAATCACAGAGAAGGCCTTGGCAATGACTCAATTTCTTGTGAAGAAAAGTAGCAGGTGGACCTTGTTGAGGACTATCCCATGCTTTCATAATCACTTCCTTACAACTTGGGTGTCGGGGCCACATTGATTCGAATCGGAACGGACGGGGTCCTTTACTTGGTCGACCATTAGTGTCAATAAGAATTGGAGTATGGTCTGAGCTGATTGCTGCCTTAACCAAAACCACAGCCTCTGCAAAGGACATACACCAGTCAGCATTTGCCAGTGCTATCAAGGCGGATTCAAATATTTTCCAATCCCAACCGTTTATTACTCCACGTATATACTGGGCCATGAGCTCCCAGGTCCATGATACCACATGCTTCAGTCATGGTATGAAATTGATAGACATCTCGCCCTCCTTTGCAGTTGCCACCGTCCTTCTCCCTCCATGAAAGGAAGGAGTTAAAATCACCACAACACATCCAATTTCCTTGACGAGTGTGGCTAATATCAATTAATGCATCCCAAATCTTTTGAAGGAGGGATCTCACCGGGTCCCCATAGACTAGAGTAAGATAAAAATCAAGGTGGTTGGTTGAACTGACTAAACAATCAATAATTCTGGAATTTCCAGTTATCACATTCATTGAAACATGATCATTCCATAGAACTGAAAGTCCACCTGCTAAACCTGAACAGAGAAACACCATTTCATCTTCAATCTCTTTTGAATAGAATGCAATTTGTCATTAGAGCTCCTAGTTTCCATTAAGAAAATTATATCTGGTTTATCCTCTTTGGAGAGATTCATTAGTGCCCGAATTGTAGGGGGCCTCCCCAAACCGCAACAGTTCCAACTAAGTAACTTCATGATTCTCCGTGGGGCTGCTTCCCCCCAGCCGCCATGGGGTCCATCAGTAAAAAATCCTTCTCACCCTGATTATCCTCTACTAGGCTTTCAGTCCTAGATGTGCTTGTATTCCTCTGCCTCTTTATGTTAATCCTCCTTAAAGCCGGCTCAATATTGTTCCGTTGCTAACAGGTTTAGGAACAGAACTTGGTTGGGGTCTAGCTTTCACTTGGGCTGAGAAAGTTGGGCTGGAGATGGATTGGTTCATTTCAGGAATTCGCTGCTAGGCTTGGATATGGTTGGTTTGTATAGGTGAGTCCATGTTTGGCCTTAAGTCTTGGGTAGGTGATACAGTAAGTGGAGATGGGTTAAGAACAGTTTGTTGGGCTGGAGTAGTGGGGTTTGCAATGAGGTAATGGGTTGGATGTAAAGTGGGCCTAATAACATCCATAAGGGGTCCTGGAGTAGCTTCTTGGTCATTCCCTGAAAGAGACACATTTGCAATATGGGGTAGAAGGGATAAGAGGAGGGATGGCACATCAATTGGTGGTAATCCGTGTGATGTAGAAGGGAGGTGAGGCAAGGGGAGTTGTGCTAGGATGGATGTGAGGTTCTGTGATGAAAGGATAGGTGAGTAATGTTGAGGTAATGACTGGGGTGGGTTAATATCAATATGGCTTGGGTCCAAGGAAAATGATTGGGTTGAGGGTAATGGACAAGGTCGGGGTAAGCTGTTATTTGCAGAATTGGCAACAGATATGGTGCCAGTCTGGTCAGTTGGAGGGGTATACGCATGCAGAGCCTGGTGCAAGCTGGTGAGGACATGTGGTAGGGGAATAACAGACGTGTCAGAAGCAGTACTTGTATTGATCCTACCATCTTCTCCGGGTAGAGAATAGTCTGTGTGGCCATGGGTGGTAGAATCGTCGACCGGTGATGATGCATGGCCACTCTGTCCTCCTTGGTGTGCGGATGCATGATTTCTTTGACGGTTGGCCAGATTTGAGTCCTTGTAAAGCATGGTCGGAGTCGACTCAACTAATCATTTATCCGGTACCGAGCCCCGTATGTTGGGACCAAGTCTTTCAACAGCTCTAGCTGACGAAGGTTCACCAGATTGATTGCGTTGCATAGTGAAAATCTCAGGGCAGCGAGAGTCCCTATGGCCTATTAGACAACATCTATAGCAAAAGATGGGTAAACGCTCATACTTAACTTTAATCTCCATCTTGGCATCGGATCTCCTTTTACTCAAGATAATTTGCCGAAGAGGATTATGAATATCTATTTGAATCCGACACCTTAGATATTGAACGCGAGCTCCAAACTGAGTACCTTGAATGGCCATGGACTTCCGAGGGGTGCCAATCATGGTTGCTAGTTGAAATGAAAACTCCAATGAGAAGAGATCTAGCGGAACATCATGAAATTGCACCCATAGTTCCGTGAACTGGAATAGCCATCCACCATTGTCCTTCCATCGTTCTAGCATCAGAAGATTACCATTTACTGCCCATGGTCCTTCCTCGAGGACGTTATCTAAATCAGTAGGGTGTTGGAAATGAAAGAGATACCGATTCAGGTCTATAGGGGATATCTCGATAGGTGCTAATGTGTTCCATGCTGTTGGTAGCGCTTCCATTACTGCCTGCTTGCGAAAAGGTTTCCCTGGAAGTATGTAACCAACAAGGGTATTAGACCAAATAAGGGTTGCCGTATCTTCCACTGTGTCATCTACTTCGAGAACTTCATCCACAAACGGGTCCGAGGGTTCTGGATGTCGAGGGCTTTGGCCTCGGCCACCGCCTCTACCATGGCTTAGATGCATATCTCCAATGAAACTATGCAACACAGAGACACCAACAGATAGGGAGAATAGGGCCAAAGAGGAGGAAAAACGACACTCACGGAGGAGGAAAATAAATTGAAAATCTCAGTCCATTAACAGGGACCAACACAGAGACGCCAACGACTCCTCTGAACCTTAAGTTAATATCCATAAATAGAGAGTCAAGTGAATGACTCATTATACATAATTTTTTATATGACATTTTTTTATAGTCCAACATTCTATCCCATATATCATCATAAGTAGTCAGAACAACCATCTTATAGAGCTTTCCTTTTTTTTTTTTTTTTGGTAAAAATAGAGCTTTCCTTTTTAGTTTTCTCTTTTTTACGAATGCATCATAAGTGAAACAGCAATAAATCATTTCTTATGTTTCACAAGT
>NC_056570.1:16242756-16249217 GCF_013358625.1 Macadamia integrifolia
CACACACAATAAAAAACCCCCCTTGTGTCTAAATTTGGTTTTTCCTTTGGGGGGGGGGTGTGCAGGCGGAGTTTTATCTTTCTTGATGACCTTTATCGAATGTCTCCATCTATGCTGATTGCCATAACTGTCAAATTGATCCAATTAAATTGTTGAATTTGGCTTATAGTTCCAGCAGGACCCATTACCCAATGAGGTTAGAGCATGTTTGTTCAATTTTATATCTTCATGTCAACAAATGACTGATGTCCCTGGCCATGCCCCACTTCCCGAAAGAAATTCTCCTTACAAAAAGCGTAGGGGATAAAAGAAAAAATAAAAATCCAGGTGGACTTAGGATGAACTCTTTTGGGAAACCAGCGAAGCAAATACAGAAATGCTTGAGAAATAATCCTGCTAAGAAAGCACCAAGCTTCCCCAACCCAGTAGAAAGAACCCTCAAGAACCAGCACAATATCCCAGATCATGAAAAACTTTGAAAATAATGTTGTGAGCCCCCCCAATATGCATTCACGTGTCAAAATACTTTACACTAAAGGAAATGGGGGCATGGGGAATTAATTATAAGATCCATCATTCATTGATACATTTTGTGCATTGGTTTAAATTCAGCAAAGAGACCACACAGAGGCTACAAAGAGGTGCAAAATTGTCCTAGTGTACTTAATTTATTGGAGTAATTGGTTTATTCATGCAACATTTCTCATACGCTGCACGGGAAGATATGGAGACATAAACAGGATCTTGAACTTTCTCTAGATGTCACAGGTGATCCCTTGAGAGTTGTGTCCCACACAATATCTTTGACCTTTGGGGAAGCACTATGGTTTTAAATCATCTTAGGAAGGATTACCGTGGTTGATGAAGATTAAAATAACATTAATCGACTGTTATTTATCTTTCATTCAAATTTTGGTGCTTATAGACAGTATTTCATGCTTTGGAGCTGGTTAGATATAGATTGTTCCTTCTTTTTTGCTAGGATATCGGACTTGTTGATCCCTATAGCAAACTGCATCAAGATTGATGCCTGGAGAATAGGGAAAAAACTATGGACCACTATCTTGTGAGGTAAGGTTATGGGGTATATGGAGGGACACATATTTATAGAGATGGTGATGCAGTGGCATGCTCGCAGCTGGACCGGTTGACTTGATCTGGAAATCTAGACCGAGGCGAACCCAGCCCAAACCAGGATTTTGGTCTAATAAGGGTTTGTGGAGAATTATTTAGTTGTTTTGGGATATTCATGTAATTGCATATTATTCTATTTTATTGGAAAATACTTGCATAGGAGGTAGGAGATTGAGTCCAATTTTCTTTCTAATTCACTTTTTGTTAGTCTTTTTTATACATCAGTACTAGGAGATTGAGTCCAATTTTCTTTCTATCAGTTTCTGTTAGTCTTTTTTATACATCACTGTATACATCAATTAAAGGTGAATAAGAATATTTAGGTCTTGTTTGAGTTATGCTATGGTGTGAGTGCGTGACATAGCCATGTGGCTTGTTCCTCTATGATTTGAGTTATTTAGTATTCTTGTGGGCCCACAACACAAGAATAGAGCTGATTGGAGGGCAAGGATCCATGTAGCCAACCCCATTTAGTTGGGATAGGGATAAGTTGTTGTTGTGAGCCCACAACGATCCCAAGGTAGGGTTTTATGACCGAGGAAGGATTGCGTCAGATGGAGCCTTGAAGGGGAAAGAGGTTAACAACAACATCCATTTTGAAATAACCTAGAGGGGGGGTGAATAGGTTATGCTAGTGAAATTTAAACCTTTTCGATTTATGATTCTCAAATGTGATTGTAAATGAAATATTGTGGAATAATAAAATAAACACAATCACACCACGAAGATTTATAGTAGTTCAACTCAAGCTGAGTCTAGTCCACTCCCTACAAGTTCCACTTGTAAGGTATTCCACTAGCTCTTCCCTTTTAGTACAGTAGGTGGGGAGGAAAACCTTTACACAATCTTTAAGGATAAGAGAATTCGTCCAATCTCTTTTACAGGTAGAGAGGGACCTTTACAATATCTTTCTAGGTAGAGAGGGACCTTACTATTCTTTTAAGAATAAGAGGATCCTACACAATAATTAAGTAAAATCTAGTGTATTGCGTACTTATAGCTGTCCAACTTAGAGTTACCTAACTCTGGGACAAATAAAAAATAAGAAGTAGTGGAATAGAGTTACCTCTGTGTGGTGCAAATGATTTGCAATAAAGTAAAAGAATGATGCACCTTCACTTGGTCTTCAACGTCTATGCAATAGATTGACAATGAAGAAGACCTTGTAGATTCTTGTTAGGCTTTTCCTTGTGTAGAATAAATCACCCAATAGCTTTAGGAGAGAATGATTTTAAGTCACCTCAAATGCTTTAGTATTCAGTCTTAGTTTCTTAAGAATTGATGATCTTTAATTACTAGCATTGACGTATTTATAGGTAAGATTAGAGAGCTAAAATAGGTAAAAAATCTCATCCAAACGGTCATTTTTTAAGTGTGCCGGTCAACCTCCAAAAATAGCCATTGAAATAGCATTGGAAGGTGATCCAAGCAAACCAGTCATCAGCCAGTCGTCCGCCCTGCACTTGAGGTGGTCGACCTGCTGATGATTCTGCCAGAATCATTTCTGCAGTCATTCTTTTGGGTTGATTTTGACTGAGCAGACTTCTAATGACCATAACTTGGTTATACGGACTCCGATTGGGCTGATTCCAAGTCCGTTGGTTCTGTAACTTGAAAATCTACAAATCTCATGAAGAGATTGTATCTTGATACCAGCTCCCTAAATACCCAAAATCCCCTTGAACACAAAAGTAGTGTTTTTCACAGTAAATGAAGGGGCTTCTTAAATCCGATGTGTTCCTTATAGCTACGGGTCTTGGTACTTGCTAGAGTAATATGACCTAGGGTTATTCTAAGCATGATGAATGCATATATGATGCATGACTGCGTGTGTACAATTACAAGTAAATAGGACTACAACTTAAGACATCTTTTGTATAGTCTTCATTCTTCTTAGCTCCATGTCTTTTAATGACTTCATTTCTTCATCTTGTCCTGAAGACTTAAGCTTTGCTTGAACATGCATGGTTTATGGAGCTTGATATTCACTTCTGCAGTTGATCTTTCCGTCCTGGACTTTCAACATGCTAATCAATGCTTAAAAGTAACTTTGTTAGAAATAGACCATTTGCTTGTTATCATCAAAACCACTTTAGGTTGATTTGGAGTGTGGGTATGTTCCCCAACACATTTTAGGGGTGGAGTTTTCTGTTTGCTATTCTTCAAGAAAAAAACTCTTTGGTTATCGTAGTTATAATTATATCATCAAAGACATAAGAGACTTGCTACTTGTAACTTGATTGCAGGTAGATGTGGTGGTTACTACAGCTGGTGGCATAGAAGAGGACCTTGTAAAATGTCTTGCACCCACTTATAAAGGTGATTTCTCTCTGCCTGGAGCTTACTTACGTTCGAAAGGATTGAACCGTATTGGTAATTTGTTGGTGCCTAATGACAACTACTGCAAATTTGAGGATTGGATTATACCGATTTTTGACCGAATGTTAGAAGAACAGTCGACAGAGGTACTATCCAATTCTTCTACTGTTGCATCATGCATATTCAGTGGTTAGTAGTCATTTATGAGTGTTTGTCGCTTATTTTTTACCTAATTGTATGAATTGTTTGCGGTGCCTATTGTGTTCAGTAACAGAAATACCGTTAAAAAGATCCCATTGTGATAAATAACTCATATAGCAGTTATTTTATTTTATAAATACAACACATTTATGGCTCTAAGGGAACAAGAAAGGTGTCAGCTAGTACAGCTGGTAAGGGCAGTGACCTGTTGTCTCCTTGCCCTAGGATTGAATGCTTTTTTGCTAGGGGAGTTGTTTTGGGTTTTGGTGGGTGGGGGGGGGGGGTCAAGGGTTGGGGGTATTTTGCTCAAAAAAAAGAGGAAAAATCATGTTAGTTAGGTTCAGTCATTCCGCGTCAGGACAATCACATAAAGGAACATGTTATTTTTTCTTTACTTTCACAAAGTTTTTATTCTATATTCTGCATTCTGAGTGCATCTCCACAGGTGCCATTCTGGCAAATCGCCACATCAAAGTTTGAAAGTGGCTTATAGCTACCTAATTTGTGTTTCATGATGAAAAGGCTGTTTTGAAAAGCCAGGGGGCCATTTGTGCCGGTAGGACCACACCAGTCCACTATCAGGCTAGGCGTGAAGCGATCTCATACTATACTAAATGACTTACACTTACTAGAGCAAAGGTAAGGTGCCTTTAGCCTCTGGAAGTGACTGAAGCATTAATCTGCAAAGTCATCCAAAACTTTTTCAACTTAAAGTGGGGCTCTTGATCTGGGAAGGAAGATCTTTTGCTTTGTGTCTCTTCGATGAAGTTTGTCCATATCAACCTGATGATCAGCAGCCAACATCTTCAGGAGGATCTTCCACTCCTTTTCCGGTTATGGTGTAGGGGACAAATCGAAAATATAATATTTTGTATGCTTGAAAAGGACACTTAAAAGAACGCTTTTAAGCCACATTGAGAAGGGGCAGTGGGTGGGTTAAATAGCCAAGGTAGTTAGGTGCATATCCACAGGTGCCATTCTGGCACATCAACACGTTAGAGTTTGAAGTTGCTTATAGCTACCTTATTTGTGTTTTGTGATGAAAAGGCCATACTTCCCTTTTGATAAAGCTCCTTTCATTTCTCTCATTGTCTCATTTTGAAAGAGTTAGCAAGTGATTGTCTTATGTGGATTGTGGTACAAAAAATTAGAAGTGGGATGCTTTGACCATTTTCTTTAACTTGGGATGATACGATTTCTAGATTTAACTCATTTGGCATTGCAACCTGTGCTATTTTTCCATTTTATTTTTGAGTGTTTAGCTATAACATGATCATCTCCACCCCCACCCCCACCCCCACCCCCACCCCCAACAGAATACACTCTGGACGCCATCAAAGGTGATTGCTCGCCTAGGGAAAGAAATAAATGATCAAAGTTCATACTTATACTGGGCTTACAAGGTAAATTATCAAATTCAAGTAGGTGTGTAAGCATGTGCTGAAATATTTGTGGTTCCATCATTTTTTTTTTCTTCTAGTGATCCTCTGCCATCATCTTTTTTCTTTAGCTTCACTTTCTCTGTTCTGGCAAGTCCAAGTTTTTTTTTGTTTATCTTCTTCATTCTACCCTAAGTATATTCAGTATGGTAAGAGTGACTGTGATGGAAAAAGGGTATATCTTAAATCGTTTGAATAATGTGCTATTTTCGTAAATTATTTTTCTTCTTCTTCTGGAGGGAATGGTGTTTGGAGAAAATGTCGGATCCAATGTTCCAGGTATATTAGGAAGTACTTAAAAAAACTCAACTTTGTAAGTGCTGGTAGGTGGAAAATAATTGGCATAAACAAAATCATCTATTTTTTTTAGAAGGTCAATTTGTTTGTAACAAAGTAGCTACTAGCTACAGATTTCTACCCCAAAAAGAATGTAGCTACAGATGAATACTGTAACCTTACATTTTTGCACCTGAATTTTACCTTAGTACCTTATCTACTCTTCCTCCTATGGTGTCAATTACCACTGCAACTTTTTCAACAATGGCTACAATATTGTTGCTGTATCAATCATTTTTTTCCTTCGGTAAGTAGCGCCTCCAAATATGTCCTAGCAGATCTCTGACGTTTTTAATTGTCCTTTCAGTTCGTGCACTACTGATCAGAGGTGCCTATCGGCTGACTGTGCCGTTACTCCTGATCCTGTCTAATCCTTCACTATTGGTGTATTGAAGGCCAACAATTCACTGTTTGCAGAAGCAATATACCAATCTCCTGTGCTGAGATTAATGGTTTCCATCGCCATTTTTCTCCCTTCCACCATCCACTCTTCCTGTGCTTCTCACAACAGAGCAATAGTGCATAAGATGAATTGTGCAGATAAATCACATAATGGGCCTAATTTAGTCAAAACAAGCCTTTGGGTTGGGTTATACATTTGTTGGGTTGGGCCTTTGGCCCATTTGGGTTTTCTTTGTAGTAGGCTACTTGTAGGCCTAAAATATGGGACGGAGGAATAAATGCAGGATTTAGTTAAGTTAGGTTGAATTAGGTGTCTATGAGTCAACCCCAAGGGGGTAGCCGAGTTGGCAAGGGACCTTTGCCTAAGGAAGCGTGTGGTTCTGAGTTCAACTCCTCTTTCCTCCTTGGGGCCACTCACACAGGGGTGTTTAGTGCTCTTCACTGCTTTCAGTGAAAGTTGAATGGTTCTTATTCAACCCCGGTATGACCCGATCCATGCGGTTGTGAGGTCAGTATGGGCCTGCGGGACTAGTCAGGCCAAAGGCCTGGTTACCCGTCGTTAGTACAAAATAAAAAAAAAAGGTGTCTATGAGTCCAGCCTTGTTTTAAGTTGTTTTTTTTTTTTTTTTT
>NC_056570.1:16249237-16261620 GCF_013358625.1 Macadamia integrifolia
TTTTTAGACCAACTTTTAGTAGCAAAATAGCCTATCCCTAAGGCAGCTAATGGTTGGAGGAGTTTTAGGCTTACTTCTATTCCTACTACAGCCCTGCAAGGTTGCAAATGAATTTGATGAAACCAAATTAATGTTTGAGCAGTTGATTTGAGGTTAAACACCCCCATCTAATGGTTATGAATGCAATGATATATGACAGGAATAAGTATGCCAAGTACAGGGCCTTTTGTGTCACCCTCCTATAGTAATACATGCAGCTCGGGAGAAAATTTCTATTTTAAAAGTCTCCAAAAGTTCCATGCCATTTTGGTTTCTATATGCGTCGTCGTTGACATTCCTTCTCAATGCTTTCACAGAACAATGTTCCTGTCTTCTGCCCAGGCTTAACAGATGGTTCCCTAGGGGACATGTTATACTTCCATTCCTTCCGGAATCCTGGATTAGTCATTGACGTTGTGCAAGGTAGGTCTATCCATCTTCATTTTTCCTTAATGCTAGTCTTTTGTATCATGGAAATTAATCCTTACCTGATTAACAGATATAAGAGCCATGAATGGGGAAGCAGTTCATGCAAACCCTAGGAAGACGGGCATTATAATTCTTGGTGGTGGACTGCCCAAGCATCACATATGTAATGCCAATATGATGCGCAATGGTGCGGATTATGCTGCTTTCATCAATACAGCCCAAGAGTTTGATGGTAGTGATTCTGGAGCACGTCCTGATGAAGCTGTGTCATGGGGAAAGATACGGAGTTCTGCTAAGACTGTTAAAGTATAATCTCATTCATATTTATATTATTTTTGTTTTCCATTGCTGGAATTAGTGAAACTACTTGATCCAGGCCGACTTTGATCTTCATTCAGTCATTCCATTTCATCTTTTGAATTGTTCCCTTTATGCTTGTGTTTTTCAGTTTAGGTTGATGCATGTGACTATTTTGCTTTTACCTGATGATGGAGTGTCTTCACATGGCCTGGTGCCACATTTGATTGGTTGTTGACATTGATTGTTTTGCTCTGGTTTAGTGATTGCAACCCCAAATCCCACTTTATCCAGATTGAGCCTGTCATCAAGTGCACTAATGTTTTTCAAATTTGAATTCTCTGCCAAATGTTGTGATTCTTATTGTCTTCTGTGTCTTGTCTGTTATATTGAGCAGGTACATTGTGATGCAACAATAGCATTTCCTCTACTGGTAGCTGAGACATTTGCTAAGAAGGCAAAAGAATTTCTCAAGACAGATATCTAAGCAGCACTTGCCTGTCACCAGATTCATTATAAAATTTCAGATAACCATGAAGTTCACAGAAGGCAGATCATATTATTTAGGCTTCCGACGTGCCCAAATTGGATTATGGATTTGGGGAAGGGGATGGGACAGAAAGTCCCTGAAGTCTTGAAAGGTGTCAAATATACATTTTAGTCACGTTTGGTGCAAGTTTGTATACCGATTGGTCACATGTATGCAACAGACATGGTGCATAAGTGAACTGGATGTTAACGTTATTGCCTTTGATAGAGTTTTTGTTGTAGGTGTGTCAAATCGGTTGGTTTCGTCTGGTTTCAGTTGGGTTGAATCGGTTTTGATCTGGTAATAAGTGAATCTGAAGCCGCACCGGCAGATAACTTTCAGTTTCAGATTTAGTCTGGTTTGATTTCGGGTTATTTCAGTTTCATGTTATCAGGTTCATATCAGGACTGAGTTGTTCAGCAAATATGATATGGATTAGGCCATCAGCCTTCCCTAAGTAAATGAGAACCTCCAATGGCCTCTACTGCCTCCAGTGGAATTCTCACACTTTTATAGCAACATCATACGAAAGCATCAAACCATTTATTAAACGATTTGATGGGTTTGATGGTTAAATGGTTTAAAACATAATCAAACTATTTATTAAACGGTTGCACTTCTCCAAATCAGAATCAAGTCATTTATTAAACTGTTTGATGGATTTGATTTAGACAGTTCGAATCAATTTAAGTGAACAGGTTCATTTTACATTTAGCACCTTTAATTGAAGTTAACCATCTAAAAACTCATAATGGTGAATAAGCATACACTAACAACAATTAGAGAACCAGTAACCCATGACAGAAGTCACAATATTGTAGTAGGGGAAGTCTTGTATACCATTAGATTCAAATCGGTTCGGTTCAGTTTCAGTTCGTTTCCCATTTCAGTTCACCATTCGGACCCGGTTTGTATTTGATCTGGCTCTATGAGCCAATTTTAAACATATTATTTACCAACAAAAATCTGAAAATGAATTAGAGGAAATCACAAAGAGTGAAATACTGAAGGGAGCATGAGCTTCGATTAGAACACAGAAGGAGAGAGTTTGAAGATGGATTTAGGTTATATTGTCAACGCCATGATCCCTACATGGAACTCTGTAAGTAAAACCCAGAAGCACCCTCATTGTTTTGATTTGAAAATCTTCTCCGACTGAAAATTCAATTTCTGATATGTATGCTTGTTCCATTACTGATTTCTCAGGTTGTTATACTTCAATCTTACTTCACTTATTTGGCTATCGCTGGATCTCTTCTACCTGGGAAGATCGTTCCTGGCGTCACCCTATCAGATGGCACTCGACTTCATTACTGCTGCAATGGTCGGTTACTCTATTCTCTGTGTGTGTTCCGCTCTCGCTACTTATGATCGACAATAAGATTCGAATTAAAGTTATCTTTTCCTAAATGAGTGGGATACTACTTTGAGCTTCCAGCGTCATGTTTCCGGCATTTTGCAGGCCTTGTGTCACTTCTTTTACTGGTTTCCCTCTTAGGGATCGGCGCTGCCTTGAAGCTGATATCACCATCGGTTACTCTCTCTCTCTTCCCCTCTTTATGTTGCTTGTATCATCCTATTCATTTTGTTATTGAACTTTGACAATTCTTCCTCTCGGGAGGAAATTGTTGGTGTTTCAATTTGCAATTATCATTTGGAAAAGGGAGCAGGAAATTATCAGGATTCGGTAGCGCAAGAGATCAAGTTGTGCAATTTCATCTATGAAATGCGACTGTTCATATCAGCATTTGAGTAATTGCGTTATTAGTTTCGGTTGGATTATCAAGTTTATTCTCTCTTGCAAAGACAATCAGTTTGTTTCGTTTCTTTTGACTGAGTTACCTTACTTCTTTGTTTATCTCCAAAATGCACTGAACTGATCAGTGATCCAACTCCTATGCAGTTTTTTGTCTGGTTAGAATTTGGACATATGAATTGTGGGTTGCTTCCCATTGTAGGAACGCCACGTCTATATGTGTCCTGTTGGACACTTGTGCAAATATGCTTCCATAATCTGAGCATCAACCAAATCACAGAGTTAGGGCTTTTTCACTTTAGAGAAGGAACTACGCATGGTTGATCAAATCAAATTTTCTTAGCCTAGTCTTTTTCTATATTTTGAAGTTTCGCAACTGAAACTTTGGTGTTCATTCTACACTTATGTCTGTCTCCATGCCCCCAGGCCATAGTTGGAAAACCAGATACAAAGACTTCACACACAAATGTTGCTATCCACAGTTACAATTAGGTTTTCCTACTGTCATTTCCAATAGCTAGGATGTTTGTATATTAACAGGAGTCAGGAGATTGCTTGTTTACCAATTAATGAAATTGCTCATTATTTGTCACAAATCACATTCACAACCGAATGCATAATAGTGTGTTATACTGAATGTTCTGTTGGAGTTGGAAAGATTTTAAAGCGAATGCATTGGTGTACATTCTATCCATATAAGTTTTCGTATGGAGTTGGAATTATGTCCTCGAAATGATTGCAGGTAATAGCCGACAGAGGACTTGAGCTGCTTTTTGCAACTTTTATATTCAGCTTCATTGTAAGTTCAATTTTATGCTTCATTATCATGAGTTAAAAAATGGTAATATGATAGTATTGCTTGTCACAACATATAGCATACTTCCATTAATAAAATATTATCTGTTAACAAAAAAAAAATATATATATATATATATATATTGCATCTTCCGATTTTTACTAAATATATGCTCTTGTTCCAATTATTTAATCATTGATTGTAGCCATGACTTGTGCAATTCTACATGCCCCCACAATAGTCGATGGCCTTGAATGTCCTTAATTTCTGTCTTTTGTCTATGACAGGTGACATTGGTACTTTATGCTGCTGGTTGCAAATCTCATGATCAGGGATCCTCTTTAAAACCACATGTCACAAGAAACTTTATACATGACTGGTACTTCTTTACAAGCCCTGTATCTATCTTAATTAGCATCCCTTATGGTTTAAATTTCATTTCTTGTGTAAGGCCTCTTTATATGAAAATTTGGATTGGCACAAGTAAATTTCTCAGTTAAAAAAAAAGAAAAAGGAAAAAAAAAGAACAACCTAGTGCACAAGAAGAAGTTCAATCATTATATTTGTTTTTACAAAAATGCTATTTTGAAAATTTTAATCATGGATACATGTGTTAAAATGCCAAGATACTTCTACCTAGGGTTTTAAGTATTGGCTGATACATATCGGTATTGGTGGGTATCGATCTAATACTTATTTTTCAAAAAAACTTTGTATCGGGCGATACAGATCAATATAGAGTGATAGGATCCGATACGGGAACGATATGATCCAATAGTTGAAAGTGTGTGAGGATCGACTCAAGAGAAGAGAGGAGAAGGTAAGAGGTGAGAAGAGAAGAGAAGAAGATGAGAGGAGGAAAAGAGAAGAAAAGAAGGGAGGAAGAGAAGTGCAACTGAAAGTGGGAGAGAAAAGATTCCTGTCCCCTACTTGATTCACTAACATGATGTGAGAATTACATACACCTCCCTAGCGAGATAAAATGTAAAAAGGTAAAATTACAACATAAGACAACATGATAGAAAACTAGTGGCTAGTGCTCATACTACCCTTATTACATAAACTCTTACACTCCTCCTCAAGCTGGGGAATAAATGTTATACATTCCCAGCTTGCATAGAAGGTCCCCAAACATTAGTATGCATAATATGAAAAAGAACAATTGATCTATTACTATGATAAGGATAAGAAAAGCGACAATTTTTAGCAAATGAACAGGGTTTACACTGAAATACATGGAAAGTAGAAATAAAAGAAAACACTGAGATAACTGTTTTTTCACAACACCAAAAGAGCGATGGCCTAAGTGTTGATGCCAAAGCATCACAAAGTCAACAATGTTGTGGTCACTACGCCCACACTCATAAGATTGGGCTGTCGTAAAAAAAATATGTGCGGGGCTCCAGAAGGTAAACTCCTTTCTCCTCATGTCCACTACCAATAATCCTCTTCGTCATCGAATTCTGAAAAGTACAATGAATGGAAAAAATTGTGATACAACAATTCAAGAATTTCGTTGAGTGACTATCAAATAACAGATTAGTGGCAAAATTGGGAACATGAAGAACAGAATCAAGGGAAATAGAAGAGGTAACCTAAACACTACCCTTACCAGAAATGGAGGAAAGGGACCCTTCGGCAACTCTAATCTTATCCCTGCTAGAGCATATAGAATATAAATTATAACACTGAGACATACCAATCATGTGATCGGTGATGCCAGAGTCAATGACCCAAGAGAGAGTAGTTGAAGGTGCTGATATTGAGACTTGCAAAGCTGAAGCAGAAGAAGCCGGTACGGTGGTAGATGTGAGGAACTATCCAAATGTAACATGTTCAGCGAAAGGCTGCAAGGTCTTCCCTGGTGAGAAGACTATGATTTGTTTGTAGTCCAGATGAGGGCTCTATATGCTCAGTGTCAGCCATGACTGTGTGTGCCTTGGCTCCCCTTTATTGCCACCACACGTACTAGCAGGTAGAAGTCGAGGTGGATGCTCATGAAGCACCCAACACCTGTCCTTGACTCCTTGGTGTTCCTGGGTCTCCCACAGTGGTCACATCGGAATCTATATCAGTCATCTCCATGGTGTGGCCCTTGGCCTCTACCTCCACTACGCCAATCTGTATGGGAGCTAGAGGAAAGTGCATATCTCTACAATGATGGTAAGGTGTCCATGACTCCATGGTAACTCTTTGGGTCTCCTCACTTTGTTAGTAGCTACACACTTCATCGAAAGATGGGAATGCAAATTGATAAAAATCTCTTTTTACTACAACTTAAAGACAGTTGGAATTTTGGAACCTTCTTTTATTAAGAAAGTTCATGTCACTCTGGAATGGTGACAAAATATGAGTAGGCCAAAAGATTTTTGTACTTTAACTGGCTCCCATACGTCGCGTTTGACGAACTAGATCAAAAGGACTCAAATTACAGGTGATAACATGAGAAAATAAAAGAAACATGATAATGGCCATTAATGTCCATAACTAATGGATTATTAATGCCTCTTTTTTTCAGGGTGGGGGATGGTTGGACCTTTTACATCTTTCTAAACAATGTTTACTAATAGTTCAATTGATTTCATTAGGAGTGAGTCGAGTGACTGATTTCATTAGGAGTGAGTCGTGTGACTGATTTCATTGAGAGTGAGTTGAGTGATTGTTTCCTTAATGAAGCCCTTAGGTTTAAGAGAATTTTATTTCTGTAGTCTTTACTTTTTGTTTTGTTTCCCTATAGAATGTTGATTAATTATCATTCTTCATTTCATACATAGGTGGTTTGGAATACAGCTGAATCCTCATTTTATGGGAGTTGACCTCAAGTACGTGAAACCTTCTTCAGGTTTATAGGCATTCTGTTCATTCAGTTTATCAAAAATCCTTGACTATATCTTCATGTTTAACATCTGTTTGATATTGTTCGATATAATTCTAGTTACCTCTAAAATACAACTGTGTTAGGAGCTGTAGAAAATAGATGATTTCTTGTGGAGGCCACTTAAGAGTTCTTTATAACATGAGGATCTGCATAGCACTTACTGGATCAAAGTTATATGGGGTATTTGGATTTGTTATGTGAGATGAAACTTTCATCCTTAGTTGTTCCTTTTGTCTATATCAGGATAAAATGTATGTTATGGTTTTTTCTCTTAATATTTATGTTTAGGAAGATTTAAGTCCAGTTATTTTTAGTGTGATTTGTTTCAGCTTAATTATATTCTTGCTTTTTGCTGGCTTTACTTTATTTTTTGAAGTCTGAATTGAGTTTGGGTTCTATTTTCATAAGTTCTCTTGATGCCTTCTTTTTTTCTGCTGGAGAAGGGTGTTCAAAATGTATTTTTTCCTTATTTGTGGTATCATTTGAAATTTTATACGGTTACTTTGCTATAAAGCTCAAGATATTGCAAATCAATTTGGTTTGCAAAGTTAACCAAAATAATTGCAGGGTGTTGGTCTGTGATGGGATGTGTGTTAGAAAGGCATAGTTCAGTTAGGATCACAGTAGTCTATATAAACCAATTGTGCTCCAAATAAAGGTGATTTAAAAATTTGGCTATTGCATTGAAGAATTATTCTCAATTGAATGTACATGGCTTACATACCCTAGGTGAATAGGTTTATCTTCTCTTTCTGATTTTTCTCGAACCCTTTGTTAAATTTTCACTGTTATCAATTAAATCCTTTATCCAATTTCCCTACTGAACCTTCTTTCTCAAGATGTTACAGTTCATCTCATTACGGTTTAGGACTATATGCAATCATTTTCTGTACTCAATCCAGGTATAATTACATATGACATTTACTAATTTACAACCATAACATATGACCTGTAATAGTGGGGCTTGGATTATAGCATTTTTATCAAATCAGGAATTTTGAACTCTGAGCTCTTGATGTTTTGGTCTAATAACTATATAATTGGTGGTCTAATAACTATATAATTGGGTCAGATTTGATAGGTCTCATATTCTGAACTTATTCTGACCTTCCCCCCACCCCTTCATGAAGCTTTCTAGATGGTGATTATTTTATCTCGGGTAGTCCTCTGTCCTGTAACAGGCTTTGTTAAACCCTAAATATGAATCTTTGGCTCTGTCTTATCGTAAAAATGAGGGTCTTACCTCTGAAATCTTTATCGTGGCTCTTGATTATCTTTAACCCTGATTCTTTTTAACCTAAACATCCCAGGTTAAGAAATGATTGACAGGGCAACACAATCATCATAATTAAATTTGCATCACTAACTTTTTCCTGCCTTTTAATGATTCAATAGCATATTGGGATTGCCATGAATTCCCTTTAATTGGTAATTACTTTTAACACCATGTAGGCATGTAGCCATACTTGCCAAACTGAATATTCAATTGAAAGCAATTGAATGAGACATTTTATTACCAGCATGCTTATTCTTACAATGCCATCTTTGGCTGTTCCACCATTTGTAGATTTTTCTTTGTTAGAGCTGGAATGATGGGCTGGCTACTTATCAATCTTTCAGTTCTAGCCAAAAGCATTGAAGATGGCAGCTTAAGCCAGTCAATGATCCTTTACCAAGTATTTTGTACGGTAATATGACCAACATGCTACTGTATTTAATTTTATATGACCATTTATCACTTGCTCAATTTTTCTCTTTGTTCTTTTTTTGTAGTGTTATGTTCTGGACTACTTTTTTTACGAGGAGTTCATGACCTCCACGTAAGTTCATCTTGTTCCGATCCAGCAATATAATTTTGATATTTAACGAGTTTATTTTATTTTATTTTTTCATCTAGAAATTCTTTCAAATTTTAATGTTTTAATGCATTCATGAAAATAGGGTTAAACATGATATCATTGTGCCAAGTTTCTTTATGAGGTTATTTGTTTCATTAGTGCCCCTCTTCTCTTCAATTACTTCATTCCACTATATGCTTTCTTCTTTTTATAAAACTGTCTCTAAATTTATCTGCCATTTCATAACTAAGGTGGTGAATTAATTTTAGATATTAGGGAAGAAAATTGCCAAGCATAGTTGTCATGGCGTCAAATCGATCCAAGGCGGTGGAGGGGTGGCTAATCGATTTGACGATGAATCACCCGTTATGGCGTTGCCATGGCGGTCAAATCGTCCATGTGTCATTTTTTATTTTTTCTATTTTCTAAAGTTATTTAGTATGCTATTTTTTTTACTTTCTCTATTTTCTAAAGTTATTTAGCATGCTACAAGCCTACAATATATATCTTATAACATATAAAACCAACATTAAGCAACATCAAATCATCAAAAATCAATGTAGCCCTATCAAAATCCCCCTGCATTTTACAAAAAATTGACCGCCTAGTAAATCAGACATGACCTGGCGTCCATGGCGGTGCCATAGCAACGCCTATAGCCAATGATGACCGCCATTTGTGAGTCACGTAAATCGTAGCACTGTCATGAACTTCCTTTTCCGCCAGGACGCCAAATCGCCGCCTAGGTGACGCCATGACAACTATGTTGCCAAGTATACAAAAATATTTGTATTTTGTATAATCAATTCTACAAACTTTGTCAGCTCTTCAATACCAATGGGATCAACTTTATAAACAGTGACGAAAAATGTTAAATAAAGGGAAAAGTGTCAGGAATAACTGACCCCATATGGTTATTGAGTCAGGAATAACTACCTTCTAAAGCGATGCATCGAGCCATCGACTCTCTTTCTATTGATTTCGACAAATTGCATGTTGTTTTATGATTGTCCTTGTTCGCAACCTGGCCACGTGGCGGTGATGACATGGCCAGTTTGGGTGATGTGGATGAAAATGATGACATGGCAATGTCCAGTATCCCCGATGAGATAACAGAGCCGTTTGGTATGCATGGAGTGGTTTAATACATTATTAATAGGTGGTGCGGGTTTTTAGGTCAAAACTGAAAAAATTGGCCTATTTATGCTCGGGGGCATTTTTGGTATTAAAAATGATATTTTTGGAAGATTGGTTCTTCATGAAAAAGATAGATTGTAATTTACCTAGTCCAGTGCATCTGATTTCGTCACATTTTGATACCGTATGAAGAAGTTACGATATTTGTGGCAGTCGAGGGCAGTTACGGCATTGAAGATGACTTTTTAAAAGGAAGTGTTCATGTAACAATACAACAAAAATCCAATCTTTCCAATGGTTCTGATTTCATCGCGTTCCGATTCCGTATGAGAAAGTTGTGTCATTGGAAAGGTCTAAGGGCATTTTTGTCTTTTTACATGGCTGAGTCAGATGATTAAGTCTTCTGGAAAGTCGTAGAGCGTCAATTTACAGTTCCAACGCACTTCGTTTCATCTCGATCGGATATCGTATGAAAAAGTTATAAGTGTTTCCGTGAATCCGGTTCGAAAATCCGAACTAGAAAATCAACAGATGCTCTCGGTGTTGGGTGGATTTTCTGGATTTTAAGTTTGAAATTTCAGGGGCTTTTGTGTAATTTCAAGGTTTTAAAGGTCTGAGTTGATAAGGGGTTTTTGGCATTAAAGTTTATAGAAGCAGGGGCTTATGTGTATATAAGAGAATCAGAGGGATCCTTAATACACGACTCAGATTGAGCCACGTCGGTCAGATTCCGATCTGACGGTTCGTACAAGAGCTTGCGTTGAAGATGTTTATCCAAGGCTTCTCATTGGTGGAGTGTATTAGATATGATGGTCTGGCGCTACACCATATTGCATTGACTACTGTGTGTCGCACGTGCATCATCACCGAAGCTTAGATTCCAATCCCTTAGATATGGATCAAGTAGATCTTATAGATCCAGATCTAATGGTCTATAAATGATTCTCCTTTATGGGTTAAGCCGACATAGATCCGGAATATACGCTGATGTAGCCAATCCGTGGTCGACAACACTTCTGACGATGTCAGCGCCTACGTCATGATGATGTCATCGAGATTCAAATCTAATGGTTTGGATCTATTGTCCGTTGGTTTAATTGGACGGCTTAGATTATAAGATCTTTTATATAAGATCTACGGTCAGATTTCGCCCCTGTGTCGCGCTCCGCCGGTGTAGCCTACGCCACTCCTACGAAGATTCCATTTCAGGCTATCTCATTGCTCCAACTTCAAATGGTCATATCTCCCTCATTTTAACTCGGATTTGGGTGATTCAAGTTGGAGATTCTTCATCTCTCCGAGCTCTACACACCAGAGGAAAGAAATTAGGCAGAGGGGTTGTTGAGGTGGTCGGAAAAATGAGTTGAAGCTCATGGAAGGCTAAGGGTTTGAATGAAAGGATTCCATCCTCCTGCACTTCATCCATAGCCCCCATTAGAGGCTTAGGAAGCTGCTGGAAACCAAGGTAGTAAACTCTATTGGTTGTTGCCAAGAGAAAGAAAAAGAAAATGGAAGAGAAGAGAAGAAGTGGGAAATAGAGAAGAAGTTTTTCCTTCTCTTTGTGTGTGTCTTGAATGCCTCTCAAGAGAGATTTTCTCAAATCCAATTAATGGAGTTTGATGGTTCTTGTTGAGAATACTATTTCCCCATTAAAGCTTAAGGAAGACTAGAAGAGGAGAAGTAGAGAGAGAGAGAGAGAGAGTGTGCGTGTGAATGTAAATGCCATTGTTGCTCTATGAAAGTAAAGACAAGGAGAAAAAAAAGAAGAAGAACAAGAACCTAGAATTTGGTTCTTGCGAGTTGCTTCAAGAAACCCAAGTGCCAACCGGAGTTGAAGCATTGGCGACACCAAGACAACGTGATTATGGTCCGCATCAAGTGGAGATCGATATTATTGCATCTCCGACGGTTACTCCTTGCCAAGGTAACCTCACTTTTGCCAAATTTCCATTATTATAAATCATTGTAGGCAAGATGTTTGATAAAATGCCTAAGTGATAGTTGTAGTCTATTTTTGGGGAAATTTGCATGTATGAGTGCTTCACTATAGGGCATTGTTATAAGCCCAATTTTATTTTGTTTGGGTGTTCAGTGGGTGCTGGACACAAGGGCTGTGTGTTCCTTGGTAGTTACAACTACCTAAACCTATTTGCCGTGGGTGCGGCCTCTCATATCATTATGAGAAAACTAGGGTGAAGACCTAGCTATTGTATGTCATTGGTGGAAACTGGGAATCTGTTCTCTTGGCTGTGGGTGCAGTCATGATTAGTATTGAGTAAATACTGAGCCCGACAGTAGGCATTACTCCGTGCATGTAGGCAACTGGCCGAAGCACGTATTTCTTGTGTTGTGGATGTGTATGCTCGTATTAGTATTGTGGATTGGAGTGCTTGGCTGCAGAATGGGTGTGTACATCTGGTAGACCTAACCACTTGGTGGTGCAGTGTGGATGTGCATACGACTGTGTATGTATGTGACAGTGATTACTGTGTGAGGTTTATGAGACAGCTCTGGGCAACAATACAGGTTATGTGAGTAAATTCTGTGCAACAGTAAGAATGGTCAATAGTATAGATAGCAGCTCTGGGCAGCATCAGTAGAATGTGCTATTGAAGTGCAAATAGTGATTGCCACATCAGGGGTACAGCTGAAAAATGAAAAAATATTTGGCACACTGATTCACC
>NC_056570.1:16264928-16297891 GCF_013358625.1 Macadamia integrifolia
AGTCACAGACAAAGAAGAAGCAGAAAAAAAAAAAAAGAGTCGTAGACGAAGAATCAGAGGAAGAAGAAGAAGAAGAAGAAGAAGAAAAAAATAAAGACGTAGACGAAGAAGAAGCAGAGGAAGAAGAGGGAAAAAAAAAAAATTCGTAGCTCGAAGACGAAGTAGTAGGGTGGGAAAAAAAAATTACAAACATACCTTTTTCTTTGTAATGGCAGAGGAAGTTGAAGAGAGAGTCGCAGAGTTGTACCCAATCGGTCGGTTGAATCCAAAGTTCTCCGATACGATTGTAAATTTGTAATGGCAGAGTCGCAGAGAGAGAGTTCACCGGCCGGTAGAGAGAACCAGAGAAACATGGAGGGTTTTAAAAAAATCCTTTCATGTTATATTTCCCCCCACCACCAAACCTTTTTCTTTTTTTTTGTTGTTCACTTGAGGAGTAAAATGATTCCATGCATCTCACACCATTTAAAAACCTGTACTTCATCAGATGAAAAATTTAGAATTAGAATATAAAAAACAAATTATTAAGTGAAAGTAAAAAAAAAAAAACCAAGGCGGTCGCCTTTCATAACAAGTCGTCCAAGGCGCCAAAGGCAACGCCTTTTGGACGCCTTGATACCAAAGGCGACCGCCTTTTATACTTCAGCAATGGCGTCCCTCGCCCTGGCCCTAAAAAAACGCTTGGACGCCAAGGCGTCGCCTTGACAACTATGGCTGGAGGTGCCGCCTTGTTTCTCTGGTTGCCTTGCACAAGTTAGTAATAAACCTTCTTCTGGATGTGGAATGATCTATTGTCCAATTATGCTACTTTCAGCAGAACATGAAGCCCAAATTGATTTCCATAATAAATTGAACATGGACCGACTTACACGAAATAACTAGCCATGATTAAACTATTAGATCTATTGTCAAAATGTAAATGATCTTCAAGGGAGTTCTTTTAGGGGGTCATGTCTCATTCATCTAGGGGAGTTAGCAAATAATTGCCCCTCAGTAATCTCCTCATTAGGGTGACCACTCACCAACTACAATTTGTATCTTCACTGCCATATCAAGTAGGTTCACAGTGCGTATCCTATGATTATACACATCTTAGCACAATTTTTCCTTGCAAATCTTACCCAATCTCTTCAAAGTGTTTCTGATAGAGTCCTGGATCCTTAGAATTCCCATTACGACCACTAGTACCATATCTCCAAGTGATGACTGATCGTTCCATTCCATATTTCTCCATCCAATTATGCTTGCTTTCATCTTTCACTGAAGGTCTCAGGTTTCAAATAAAAAACTCCTCATCAATTAACCCAGGATTGTTTGAATAATCACATCCAAAAGCCTTATGCCTCCACTGCTTCCTGTCATTCCTCTTAAGCCCTTCAATTTTGCAACCTGCTTGAATTGTAAATAGAGAAAGGAAGTAAACTGGAAGATCACGAAGGGCATTGAGAATCAGCATTAACTTTGACCCTTTGAAGAGATACTCTTTATTTAGCATTATTGTATCTCAAATAGCCAAGTCATGTAGTTGGCATCCTCAAAAAATTTGGGTCACAATAATAATCAATCTTGGGAGTAATTAAATGTGTGCAATCTTTTTTTAAATTTAAAAGTTGTCAGATATTCCAATATTGATTTAGAAGCAAACTTGGTCACCGATAGCACTGAAATTGGAGTGGTGGACTACTTAAGGTTTCATGTCAATCACAATTCCTTCTTACTGAATCGCTTCCTCTTTGCAAAGATTCGAGATCTAGTAATGCAATTTTAAATTCCAAATGGAAATTGAAGTTGTCTAATTAGCTAAAATGGTGTGTAGACAATGTCTTGGATGACTCGTTATGTTTTCTTTGTATGCTCAAGAACTGTTTTATTCACTGCAGTGATCAATGATCTGTTACCTTGAACATATCTATTTTTCATGCTTGTCAGAAAAAAAACCTATTAGGATTGATTGAGGTAGCAATTGGTTGGATGGTTAGAAAGCCCAAGGAAAGACAAGACCATAGTTGCTAAGGAGATGCTTAGGGGACAAGAGCATACCTTGAAGCCCAAGGCGACCAGGCGCCTTATGTCTTGACTCGCCCATGCGAATATGCCTAGATGATGAAGGAAATATGCCTGTAATGTGGAAAATATTTCTGAATATGGAAAATACCCGGAATATGGAAAATTACCATGTAATATGGTCTTGCCTTGGGCGCCTTGAATGGGTAGGCGTCATGTCAACTATGGATAAGTGCTGGATCCATTAAAAAACTGAATCAGTTCAAAGTTTTGTAATTAAATTAATTTCGGACATGGTCTTGTCATAAAACTTTTCTTACTATTAAAGGCATCTTGTTGGAGATGTCTGCAAATTGCTAAGGGAGTTACAGCCATTGGGTGCATGCACTTACCAGTTCTCTGTCTTTCTAGGCCTTTTCTAATTCCTATTTAAGACAATCATTATCAATGCACCATCATGTTATGTTCTTCCATTTCCTTAAGATTTATGACGACTTCTCCAACATTTTGTGCATCTACTTTCCATTTCTTTGTGTTGGCTTTGCTTTATCGCTGATCAAGACAAATCATATACAATCAATGCACCAATATTACATCTTCATTCATTTTCTTGAAGTTTATGGTTGCACTTCCAATATTAGTGTGCTTAATCTCCCTTCATTTGGTAACTGTAAAGATGTGATCCTCTCATCGATTTCATTCACAAAGCTGATGTGTTTTTATTGGTTTTTTTTTATAGATGGGACATTATTGCTGAGAGGTTGGGCTTCATGTTGGTGTTTGGAGATCTAGTGTGGATTCCTTTCACTTTTAGTATCCAGGCATGTAAACAATAGCCATAAAATGAATTTAGATTGCCCGTCTTTATTTCTTAACACCAAGAGTTCAGTCAGTGTTGAACTACAAATTAGTACTTTGAATTTTGGATACCTCGTTAACAGTAGCTCTACATTGAGTTAGAATGTCTTCTTATCTTGCGTTACTGGGGGGGGGGGGTTTAGGGTATCATACTCCATACCGCATAAAGCTTGTTATTCAAGGAATGAATTAGTAAATATCTTAGAATAGCTGCAGGGTGATATCTATGAGTTTTGTTTTTCATTAGGTTCCTGTTTAGTTCTGGTGGGTTGGCCATAACTGGGAAGAGATAATTATCCCGGATGAATTTAGTTGTTTCAGTCTTCTTTGTTTAATTGGACTTTCGACTTTCTTGAAACACATGGTGATGCTTGTTTCTTTCTTTTCTTCTTTTGATAATCTTATGGTTCTCTTCATCAATGTATATTCTTTTCTTATACATCAACATTTTCTTCAGCAAAGTGTAATGTTTTGTTACTAAATCTTGTTACTTAATTCCTTTCTATTAGTCCAAATTAGGAACTGTTTCAGACCTCATCCTCAATTGTTTTAGAATTTCTAAATATCCCTATCTCTAGAATCAACTTGAATTTCTGCTTTGGCATTTCTATTTACCTAAATGCCCATTGACAGCCTTATTTAATGGGATGCATCTGTATTTAAAGAAAAATGTTATTCATCATGTTATGTAATGCTTCATAGTGATATCAAGTTTTCAAACTCTGGACATGGTACAATTCGTACATCATCCATACCATTGCAAGATTTTCATGTGATTGATTAGTTTTTTATCTTGGTGTAGGGTTGGTGGCTTTTGAGAAACAAAGTGGAGCTAACAAAAGCTGCTATGTTTACAAATTGCTTAATTTTTCTGATTGGGTAACTCCATCTATCATCGTAAAGTGATCTCTGCACTTAACCTATAATATGAACTCTGGTCTGACGTAGCACTTATCATTTGTTGTCTAGGTATCGAGTCTTTAGAGGAGCCAACAAGCAAAAGCATGTATTTAAGAAGAATCCAAAAGCCCCCATATGGGGTGCACCTCCAAAAGTCATTGGGGGAAAACTGCTTGCTTCTGGTTATTGGTAAGGCTTACATTTGACCGTGGCCTCTTTGTAGTGAAATAAAATCGTATGTAACTTGGTTTCTTAAATTATTCAAATTTTCTAAATAAATTATTGTACGGTAGATATGAGAATGAACTTAGACTTGTCCAGTGGTTTGAAATGCAAAACCTTGTCACTATTTGGATCAACTACACTGGATCCTTTTCTACCACTGTACCCTCTATCTAGGGCCTTACCCTTTTGAAGCCATGACTAGCCCACTATGTGAACCCACTTCCTTTTGGGTCCAACTCTTGTTCTGTTAGTTCCTTTAACTTGCATTGGTTTGCTCCTTCTCATTGATGTGGTTATTGGTTTTTGTTCAGAAACAAACCATCTCAGTCAATGTCCCTCCGTGCTGTCAAATCCTGGGCTTTCTTCTGTTCCCTCAAATCATTGATTTCTATTTTCTTACTTTCATGGTTTGCTGCTCTTCTGTCCCTTTCAACCAAAAAAAAAAAAGAAGCTTTTCTGTCCCAACATCTTCATCTTTGCTTACTGTATCCTATGTATATTTTATTTTCTGATTGCTTAACATTCTACTGCATGGAGCATGGTTAGTTGTATTGCTGTCTTCTAAAAACTTTGCTTTAGTTTAACCTCTATGCATTGGTCACGTTACTCTCAAGAAAAATATCTCTACTTAAACCATCGCACTCCAATTCTCTGTGGAACTTCCTCTTTGCTCTTGATTATGGGTAGTTGTCCAAGACAACAGAAAATGGTAATTTTCTCAATATCCCTTAGCAGTTGGAGATTATTATTATTATTATTTTGTTCATGTCATCTACTCGTGTCCTCAACAACAATTTAATCTATGAAGATAGTTATTTTTGGTGTTCAGCAACAATATAATTTATCAGTGGTCCACAACAACCTTATGTTGTCTGGTTCCTAGCAACCTTATACTGAGTTTTTGTTCTCCAACTACCTGATGCTGCTACTTAGTCCCCAGCATTCTTATACTGCTACTTGGTTCACAGTGACCTATAATGCACTTTAACCTGGTTCACAACTACCAATGTTGCAATTTTATCTTTCTTCTTTATGGAGATTACTGCATATTACCTGCCTTCCTTGAGAACATGGTTTGAGGTCTCGTTTTCACCCAAACTCAACCAAAATTTGGCGAGATCTCGGCGAAACCTGGTATTTTTTACAGGAAAACTCAGGGTGGGTGTCGATAGCCATATGGCCAAGTTAGGTCTTGAAAATTGTCGACCAACCTATTTTTAGGCCTTCTAAACACTGTGGAAACATTAGATTTTAAAAATTCAAACCTAAAATGGTACTTTGACTTCGGACCCTGGGTTGGTAGTCTACATTGTATATAATCTCTACACTAGGCTATTCTGCACAATCTTTAGTACTAATAGAAGTTATATAATTCAAGTAAAACAACTTAAATAAGCATTAAGAATTAAAATACATCAAATTATAAACCGTTTAATAAATAAGGCATCATACATTATTGAATCACATATATTAGATTTACCAAGAGTGACATATATTAGAGTAGACAATAGTACTCACCTTTTGCCAATCCTAGTCTTAAGAGTCCTAGACTCTTAGTATTGATATAATTGGTGGGCTGGATCATAACCACTATATTGTTGGTGGAAAATCAAGTTTTTCTCTAATTGAATCACAAAGATGGGTTAGATTTTGTTGTTGTTGAGGAAAAAATCCTCTTGTTCCGAGATTCTTTGGGTAAGATTTGGCCAAAAAACGGGGCAAATAGGAGATGGAGGTAATTTTCTTCACAAACAGGCCAAAACTAGTCGAGATATCTGAGATTGGGTCGAAACTAGTTGAGATAGCCGAGATTTCACCCCGATACCAAAATCTCGGTCGAGATATTGTATTATCTGCATCTTGCATGTCATTTTGTCTCGAGATCTCTTGTACCTGAGATATTTCCGAGCTCTCGGCGAGATTTTGTACCATGCTTGAGAAGGGCTTGTGCGTTCCTGTTGTTGCTATGATATTGGACCACGGATTGGTATTCTCTGCCTCTTATTCATTATTGTTTGGATTTATGACAGATTTTTCTCTACTATTTTTGTTGATGATTGGTGTGCTTGAGTTGATATGCTAGCAGAATGAAGTTCTCTCTATGCTCCCTGGCGTCTACGATTGCTCTGTATGTTCAAGACTGGTGCTACCTTTAATATCTTTTCTTCTAGTTCCAAGTTGGAACCTTTGATACGTATATATATATATATATATATATACACTTCAGCTTGAGGGGGAAATGTTAAGATATATGTTGTGTTTAGTCACAATGGAGGAGATAGTGGAGTGTCCCTATTGTGATCTGTTTGATCTTCTTTAGGTTTACTAATTGGAATCTAGTTAGATTAAGTTGTGTGTGTGTGTGTAAATTGTAACCTACTCAAGATTCCGATTTTGATTTTTCTTGTTACCATAAATAGTTTACTGGCAGACCACAATAAATATGTTGTACCTATCGTTGGTTTAGCTCTCTCTTCAGTCACAGGTACTGGTTTCGTTATGCATAGAAATGAAGGTGTGAATAGCATTTGTATCTTTTACATAGAAATGAAGGTGTGGATAGTGTTTGACCAAATAAAAATATTTGTTCTTCTCTATCCTATTGGTATATCCAACTTTTTTTGGCCTAAATTTCTTTGCAATTCAATGCTGACCCCAAAATCTAACTTGGATCCTCTTTCTCTCTCTTCCGATTCCTTTGTTCGTCAACAGAGTCGACTCTTTTTTTGGTTCTCAGCTCTCACCAGAGGTAAGCAAGCAAGGGGAATGGGAAGGGAAAGAGAGATTGATGGGGGGAAGGGTGATGGATCCTTCAGCTCTAATACCAAATTAGTGGAGGGCCCGTTAGGAAGAGGGGAAATCTAGGAAAAAATCAGAGTTGCAGGGGAGAGAAAATCACATAATAAGAAAAATGGGGAGGGGGGAGAAGAATTGCACGTGCACCAGCCCACAAGCTTTAAAATTGAACAAAGCTTGAATAATATTCTTTCAGTTAGGGGCACGCTTGGTGCGATGATAAGGTACGAATGTTGCAACTTGGTGGTCAAGCAGTCGAAACAGCCTCTCAACATTCTCGAGGTTAGGCTGAGTAGTTCTCCCCCCCACCCCCGGGGACTTCGCACAATGCGGATGCCTCGTGCACTGGTACACCCACCTACGACTCTATCAACAGCAATAAAAAAGAATTACAAAGTAACAAAAACTCCAAATGGACCCAATTACAAGATAGACCATAAAGTAAAATATTTTTAATATCCTATTGAACCAAAAAGACCCAAATTAGACCTGGTTCTCGGTCCGGGATCCCAAACATGTTTGGGTCTGTTCCAGGTAGTGCACTTGCATCACCCAGCCTTTTTTTTTTTTTTGGGGGGGGGGGTGGGGTGGGGACGGGGACAGGAGGGGTGGGGTGGGGTAGAGAAAATGCTATCAAGTTTGAAATTCAATTTGTTCCTCCATTTTCCTTGACACCTTCTACAGGTTACATTGTCCCATCGTACGTAGTATAATTTTACATTTGATCTGTAGTATGTTATCTATTATACATTGGATTTGCAAAGTAGGGAGAGAATTGAACCCATCCACCCTCTGCCAAGCGGGCAGGGGTGGCTGCATGTGATATCTCATGGATTGGCTTATAGATAACCATTTATTCCTATAATGGTGAGGGTTACTTGTTCTTTATAGTTACCATCAACCAGACCATTTTAACTTTTAAAGGTCCCCTTTCTGCATCAAATATTTCTGAAACTGTTTTAGCCATTTAAATGAATCAGGATTCATCAGAAGGTTTAGGGTGGTTTGCACGAGTTTCATCTATCTTATGACTTTCAACTAATTCTAGAATGCCTCGTCTTCATCTCTTTCTGGCAGGGGAGTCGCAAGGCACTGCAATTACTTGGGGGACCTGCTGGTAGCTCTATCCTTTAGTCTACCTTGTGGGATCAGGTAATTTCCTATTACTCTATATTGCATAGTAATGAAATCGTCATTGTTAACATCACCCATTTTTGCAGTTCCCCTGTTCCATACTTCTACCCTATCTACCTTCTTATTTTGCTGATATGGAGAGAGAGAAGAGATGAAGTTCGGTGTGCAGAGAAGTATAAAGAAGTCTGGGCAGAATATTGCAAGCTTGTTCCATGGAGGATACTACCCTATGTTTATTAGAGATGCTCAACTCAGTGGTCGCATATTCATCAATCATCGTCTGTATCTTGCCTTGCTAGGTGCATTATATGCATCTTGTGATTTCCTTTAATTTTACATCCTTCTGGGTGCTTGATTAAGATGCATGGATTCTTCCAACCAAACCTTAGTTTTGTTGCCTTACATCTTGATCATGATGTGCAGCAGGGTAGATGAACAAAGCAAGCAGAAATGTTGAATTAGTTGTATTTCTTGACATAACTAAACCAATCTGCAGTTTTGAGCCGGGGCATTATGGATTCTCTGTGGTTACATTTTTATTATCCAGATTCTTCGTATACCCTCGCCTTCCGCATCCCCCCACCAAAAAAAAAAAAAAAAAAGAGAAGAAAAGACTTAAATCCTTGAATGGAGTAAAGGACATTTTCAACATCTACTTCAGTGCAGGAAAATTCATTATAAATCCATGTTTAAAGACTTCTTCTACCGTTGGATGGTTACAGCTAATGAGGGTAATGGCGTTTTGAGCAAAAAAGGCTGATGCTCATGTGTCATCCATGGTTGGGATCCCACCCGTACAGCAGCAGCGACTCCTGAATGGGGGTTACTCTGGTCATTAGCAAGAGAACAGGCAGCCAGTGCTACTGTTCATCTTTCTATTATCAAGATCGAAACTGTATAAGTTGATATAAAGCCCTTTCAAAGTCCTAACTAGAAGTTAAGGTGGCTGTCATTCAAGAACTTCTATGTTATTAGGATAAATAAGCAAGAAGCTACATAATGCTTTCACGGTATTAAGTGCTGGTGACTATAGATTGCTTGTTGCTGATTGCATTTGCCAAAATGAGCATCAAACCATCTGTGCTCTATTCTTGGTTTACCAAGCACCTTGGGGCTATACTATAGTGATGTTACACTCACTCTCCATACGAACTTATTCACAAGTCTGATCAGCTGTAAATGCTGAATTTTGACGTAGACATTCTCTTCTATCTTCAGCATATCAGATTCAATGCCAAACCCTGGCCACTTAAGATGTTGAAACCATATGTCTAAATCGTCTGCAGTGAGACGGTGAGGTACAATGAGCATCCAACGGCTGGGGTACATGGCCCGGGTCCATAACAAGGATATTAATTTTCTGAAATCAGAGATGTTACATGGTCTGAAAGCCAAAACAGTCGTGGGCCTTGTGGCAGCCCATGACAAGTCCCATAACAAGGATATTAATTCTCTGGCTATTGCACTAAATGATGATATGGACACTTGGCCAGTCAAGTGGGCGTAGGTCTCCAGTTCGAGTTCCCTCCCCTTCCCGTCCCCCTCACCCTCACCCTCACCCTCACCCAGTCAGCCTTGCGGCCGCCCTTTGGAACGCCAACCTGGAGTCAGAAGACTCAGAATTCAGAGAGAGAGAGAGAGAGAGAGAGAGGTCTAGGATTTTGGGAACGAGAGAAAACTTAATCGCAGAGGGGTGGGGGGGAGAGAGGGATAGTACATGCGAAATCCCTGTTCATTTATTCTCAACTGCATAATCGCCATCTCTTCGGGAATCGGAGTCATTGGTTTGTCTGAGGAATGTGATAATCTCCCTAAAATCGGTTCGGAAGCTGAAAAAAACCATGGTTTCTGGTAATCTCAAACATGAAGCATGCAGCCGTCAAGTCCTCAGCTCTCGCCGAACTCCTGTGCCAAACCGATGTCAACTTGAAACATGCAGCCGTCAAGTCGTCAGCACTCGCCGAACTCTTGTGTCGAACCGATGTCCGAGCATTGGCCAACCGTTACGCTGCTCAGTTGCAGCTCTGCTGCCCTCAGGGTCCCATCTCCTACTCCCTTGCCCGGACCATCCATGCCCACATGCACACCTCTGGGTTCAGAGCCCGTGGTCACATCCTCAACCGTTTGATAGATATATATTGCAAATCTGGGGACCTCGTTTTCGCCCAACACCTATTCGACGCAATTCCCAAGCCGGACATTGTTGCGCGGACAACCCTGATCGCCGCCTATGCTGCTGCAGGGTCTGTAAAACTTGCGCGTGAAATATTTGATGGGACGCCGCTAAGCATTCGCGACACTGTTTCCTATAATGCCATGATCACGGGCTACTCTCATAATGGAGACGGTTATGCTGCTATTAAGCTATTCTGCGACATGATGCGAGAGAGTTTGCCACCTGATGACTACACGTTTACTAGCGTTCTTAGTGGACTGGCCCTCATTGTAAATGATGAGAAGCAGTGTCAGCAGTTACATTGCGAAGTGGTGAAGTTAGGAACAGATTCTGTTGTTTCAGTATTGAATGCACTTGTATCTCTGTATACGAAGTGTGCGTCATTCTCTTCTTCATCAATGGCCTCTGCTAGGAGGCTATTTGATGAAATGCCTAAAAAAGATGAGTTATCATGGACAACAATGATCACGGGATATGTCAGGAATGGTGATCTTGATTCTGCTCGTCTGTTATTTGAATTCATGACAGATAAGTTGGATGTAGTGTGGAATGCCATGATCTCAGGTTATGTGCACCATGGGTTCATTTCTGATGCACTGGAGTTGTTTAAGAGGATGCATTCTTTAGGAATTCAGCTTGATGAGTTTACCTACACAAGTGTACTCAGTGCTTGTGCAACTCCAGGATTGTTCTGCCATGGCAAGGCGGTTCATGCATATATATTGCGGACAGAAGTAAAACCTGCACCTAATTTTTCATTGCCTGTGAATAATGCATTGGTCACATTGTATGGGAAAAGTAGTAAAGTAGTTGAGGCGCGGTGGATTTTTGATAACATGTTAGAGAGGGATCTTGTCTCATGGAATGCAATCTTATCGGGGTATGTGAATTCAGGGTGCATTGAAGAAGCTCAAAGTTTGTTTGAGATGATGCAAGAGAGGAACCTTTTGACATGGACGGTCATGATATCAGGATTTGCGCAGAATGGGTTTGGTGAGGAAGGGCTAAAGCTGTTCAACCGGATGAGGATAGAGGGCCTTCAACCTTGTGATTATGCATTTGCAGGCGCATTCACTGCTAGTGCAGGACTTGGAGCACTGGAGCAGGGCCGCCAACTTCATGCGTTGCTTGTTCGCATTGGATTTGATTCAAGCCTATCGGCTGGGAATGCACTCGTAACAATGTATGCAAGGTGTGGAGTTGTTGAGGCAGCCCATCAGGTGTTCCTTACAATGCCTTATGTGGACTGTATCTCTTGGAATGCCATGATTGCAGCTCTTGGGCAGCATGGACACGGTGCAATGGCACTTGAGCTCTTCAAGCAAATGTTGGAGTATGACATACTACCTGACCGGATCACTTTCCTCACTGTTCTCTCTGCTTGTAGCCATGCTGGTCTAGTTAAAGAAGGTTGTCAGTATTTTGAGTCTATGGAGAGCATGTATGCTATCACCCCTGGAGAAGATCATTATGCTCGTCTGATTGATTTGTTGTGCCGAGCTGGGAAATTCTCACAGGCAAAAAATGTGATTGAGAAAATGCCATTTGAACCAGGCCCACCCGTCTGGGAAGCACTTCTTGCTGGTTGCCGTGTTCATGGGAATATGGACCTAGGGATACAAGCTGCAGAACGGCTCTTTGAGCTGATGCCGAAGCATGATGGAACCTATGTCTTGCTGTCTAATATGTATGCTGCCATGGGTCGGTGGGATGATGTGGCTAAGGTGAGGAAAGTGATGAGAGATCGAGGAGTGAAGAAGGAGCCTGGTTGTAGCTGGGTTGAGGTTGCAAACAATGTTCATGTGTTTTTGGTGGATGACACAGTACATCCAGAGGTGCAAGAGGTGTACAACTATCTTGCGAAACTAGTTCTGGAGATGAGAAAGTTAGGGTATATTCCAGACACAAAATTTGTGTTGCATGATGTGGAGTCTGAGCTGAAAGAGTATGCCTTATCTACTCATAGTGAGAAGCTTGCAGTTGTCTATGGGCTCTTGAAGCTTCCCCGTGGAGCCACTGTTAGAGTTCTCAAAAACCTAAGGATTTGTGGTGATTGCCACAATGCATTCAAGTTCATGTCGAAGGTGGTGGGGAGAGAGATTGTTGTGAGAGATGGGAAGAGGTTTCACCATTTTTGTAATGGTGAATGTTCATGTGGCAATTACTGGTGATTTGGAAATTTTATTGTATTGATGATTTGGAATGTTGATGAATTTAAGTACTTAACATATGACTGCTGATTTGCTGCCCTTTTATTACATTTCCATGTTTCGGAAATGTTCATGATTTGGGGAAGTTCATGATCTTAGGCTATGGTTGGTAGCCAAGAAGAGAAAAGAAAAGAAAAAAAAAATACAGAAGACATAATAAGATAAAAGAATTTTTATTTTTATTTATTTTTTGTATGTCTATCTCTCTCTTCAAATTCAAAATTTTTAGAATTTTTTCTTTTCTTTTCTCGACTACCGGCCTCAGGATGTCTTCATGATTTGGAAATGTTGCTGAAATTATGATAATGATTTGGAATGTGTATCATTCAGACTTCCAGGCTCTCATTCTTATTTTCTGATATGATTAATGATTTGATGTAAGGTTGGACTGTTTCAGACTTTCAGGTTATTATATTGATTTCATCCTCCCAAATGATGGATCTCGGGCTCACGTAGCCAACAATCTCTTAATATAATTTTTGTGCAACAGAACCCTATCCGCTTGTGCTGCTACTATACCAGCATGCAGGACAATGGGGGCATTTGGAAGCATCTAGGTGGGAGTTAGTGCGGTCTTTTCACGTCCACCTATGTCTAGGCATAGAGACATGTAAGCGGGCAGGGTTATTTTCTCCATAATTTTTCATGGTAAATAATAAAAGAAAAAGAGAAAATTCATTACCTCTATAAAATGCATGACATCAAACGGTTAGTGAAATGTATGCATTACTTACCCAAAAAATAAATGCATGCATTTCAAGTGAGGAATGTATCACAAAACTATTACACATTGTTGCATGATATTGTTTATAAGTACTTATTATGCCTTGGCAGTCATTTGACATCGTTTTTCTACTTTCCTATCTCGAGCGAGGTGCATGTTGTTATGATAAGAAAAAATAACCATGACAATGCAACTTCAAATGTCAAGATTGAAACATCGGAGGAAACCAATTATACAAACTTATTTGGTAAGCGTTCACTTACCAAAGCCTGCAAATTTTTTATTTTCTTAAATCATAGATTTTTTTTTCCTTTTAATTTGATTACGTTTGCTATGTACAAGCACATAGTATATTTTATCTATTAAAATTATAAAAAAAAAAGTTTATAAGTGGTCATTTAATAGTTTGCAATTCATTTCTTTTATGCTCCTTAACTTGTGCTTTTTTATAACATGGTGGCGAAAGAGCGATGATATGCATGTTGAAGATATTCAAATACCTATTAAGATTACTTTCATTAGAGAACTGAGGCTCTTCACTAGAAAAAAAAAAAAGGTACCGCTCATTATCTGTTTCACCCCTGCCAACAAGTTGCATTTAATATCGATAAAATATTTTATAATATATCAACCCTTTATATTTAATGCCGAAATATTTTTCTCAACAAAACTAACATTTCTTTTATGAATTGAAATTGAATGGTTGTGAGCATAGCACATTGTTTGATTGATATTAGAATATGTACTGCTATGCATTACTGGCATAGTGATATTGCTCGGGAAATAGATTTTTCCAAGTTTCAATTAATTGACTTTCTTCAATGGAACTAGTGGAAAATGGATATGTGCTAACATTTACATACATCTTTCACTAATTCTAACCATTTTACACATACCACATATGGACAAGTGTCCAATCATGGTATATTTTAGGTAGACAGAATATAATAGAAAGGTGATTAGTGGAAACATACATTTTTGCTATGGTCCATCATCTTCTAAAAATATCATAAAACAAAAAAGATCAATTTATTTATGGGAGCATTCACAAAGTGGAGAACAAAATGGGAGACACATTTAGAGCATAATGATAGGCACTTTACGTCTGTGTTTGATTGGAAGGGGAGGGAAATGAAGGGAAGCAAAGAAAATGAATAAAAAGTTTTATAAACATCACCAATAATGATTTTATAACCAACCTAAAACTTAGTAAAGCTAGTAATTAAAATATACTTCATTTTGAAACCAAATTTTTTTTACTCTGGAAAGGAAATTTCATCTTCAAAGTTTAATTGTCAACTTTGAAATTTGATTACATTTTAAGTTTGTTACACATTCAAGATTACAAAAATTTCCCATTTTCCTTTTTTTAAACTAATTTCAATTCTCTTCATTCCCTTTTACTTGCAAGCAGATGGTGTCTACAAGAAAACTCTTATGGCTATTAGTTTCTTGTTTCTTATTGTGGTATTAATGATGTAGTTTGCATTTCTTCATTATGTTGTCTGCAGTGATTGATGTAGTGGGAGTTTTTCAATATGTCATGACTAAACTCCAAAGTGATTTTTGATTAAATATTGTTTAAGTTACTCATATTTGTCTTTGTCTTGTAGGGAAGACTTAGATAACAAGATTGGGAATTGGTGTCTCAGGCATGAAGTTTGATTAAAATGACTAGAGTCACGTTGATTGGGAAATTTCATTCTTAAATATTTCAGTCCAGAGCGATCTCAAGCATGTTCCGAATGTAATCATTTTGGACTATTGCAATGGTCTTTTATGCTTGGAAGTGTTTGCAAATTTTTCAAGATTGTCATCACGAAATATGTGATACATTTTTAGGGAAAAAATCATGCTAACATGATTGTTGAGGAAAGAATTGGAACAACAAACCAATGAAAGATGGATGGAGGAGGCATTAGCAACTACATGTATCAAGTATGTTCTTTGAATTTTCTTAGGCTAGTTTGAGAAATACTAGGACATGGCATTGGATGTTAAAAATCTATGCCACCTTAATATGGTAGCATGCCTAATCTACGCTAATATGGCACTATGTATAACTAAATAAAACATCAAGCCATCGGCAATGCAACAATGTATGTATATGATTTTATCTATTCACATATAGGATCCCTTTATCCCGTGTCTTTATTATTTTTAATCATTATAGTTTGGAACAATGGGAAATAGTGGAATATGTATTTTTTTAGTATGGTGAAATTCTATGAGAAAGAGAGAAAATAGAGGTGGAATTCTATGGGAAAGTGAAAAAATAAGAGGGGTGGGCACAGAACAACTTTTCAAGTGCTATCAGAATTGTTACATCAACGGACAATGGTTACTGCATTAAATGATTAAGTTTCCCACCCCACTTATCCAAACAGTCATATTTGTGGTAGTTTTTGGAAGTAGTATAAATTTTCTATTCCTTTTCCCTTACTTATTCTTTTGCAAATGACCTACGTGTACAGGATAAAGCATCAAGGGATCGATATCCTTATGCCAAAAGAGAGTCATTATGTATTTCATGGGGTGGGGTCATTATGGATCTGGTTCTTGTTCATAGATCCCAGGGACCATGGGGTGTAATGATTGGATAGGATTCCTTTCCATAGAGCACAGGGACCAGAGAATGATCCTAGGGCTGGGAGGACCTGGGCTTGGTCCTGGGCTCTAGTGGTGTCAACCAGTCAGGCCGGTCCGATTTTGATTGGGCTTAATTGGGCTTGAAGACTTTTAAAGGCTACACCGTGTCCGCCCATTTAACTAATCGGGCCTAGTTAGTGAGGGCATGGTACGCTTTATATTCGGTCGGTCAGTCGGTCTCGGGCTATAATTGGACTACTAAAATCAAGCCTTAATCAGGTTTAAAAACCGGTTAAAGCCACGAACATGTTTAATGTTAAACGGACTCTAACCGGTTTTTAAACGGGCCCTCTTTAAAATGACTGAGCAATTCAAACTCAAAAAAGACACAGAAATAGGCAGAGTGGGGTGACGCCGTGACGGGCGATGTTTGGAACCCCAAAGTGAAGTGGGGGGGCTGGCAATGGATTCGAGTGGCAGTGCTGTGCTCTTTATGAGAAGTGATGAGAATCCCGAAATAACCATGTCCAATTGTCCATTCCTCAAAGGCTAACTCTTCCCAAAGTAATTATTTTTTTGTGGACACTATTTTTTTCTTTTGGGTAGATACTAATTCATATCAACTATAAATGCAATTCAATTAAACGAAAAAGGTTTCCAATACAATATAAACTTGTGGTTGCAGCTTGGGACTGATCAGAACTCAGAAGGGATTGCTTAACGAAAAAGGCAAATCAATGTGATGGACAAACCTCTTCAATTATTGAAATTTGAAGAGGAAGGTCGAAGAAGGAGACCCACTGTAGACTAGGGTTTTTGCCTTTTTGGTTTCTTTGTTTACTTTTTATTTTTAACTCTTTCATATGGGGTAAAATAGGTATTCTACAACCAAGTCGAGCCAGGCCAGTGCAAAATAGACCGATCTCGATCGGGTATTAATTGGTCGGTCTCGGTCGGGCACTCGACTATCTAAGTATCAGGACTGAGACCGACCGTTTGTAAATGGGTCAGGCTCAAGCCCGACACGTTTAATAAGCAGGCTAGGCCGGGCCGATCTATAAACAGTCGGTTCACGAATTGACACCCCTACTGGGCTCTATGGAGAGAAATCCAATTCGGTCATTACATCTATGTGCACGTGGGGGGGCCAACACTTTCTCACGGAAATCATTTTCCTAATTTTATTTTTTCGAACTGGATTTTACGAATAATCATTAAACAAACGGATCCTTACCAAAAAGGGCAAACCATCGAACCATCGAACCATCGAACCATCGAACCATCGAACCAACGAAAACTCCAGTGCTGTTCTTTCTTAGATTCTCTCGGTCCCCTGTCCTACCTTTATTCACTCCGGCGAATTTCCTTGCTTCGATCTTAGCGTCTTGTGTGCGGCGACGGGAGCAGTTAACATTACCTCTTATCTCTCTCGTCGATGACCTCTGAAACCCTAGACCTCCCTCAGTTGGCGACACGGGGAATTTTTTGAGGCTAATAACGACGGTGTCTTCCCCCGACACGACACCGAGAGCAAATCCTCCAAAGTTCAATTCCATGTAAAGAAGCTTGAGTTAACAAAGGCATGCCTAATCCCACGAAGCTCAGGTTTGTGATAGTAGTTTTCGTTTCTGATCCTTAAAATTGTTTTGCTTTTTAGAATTTTCTTTACGATTATTTCTCTTCTTTTTACATTTTAGGCTGGATATCACTCCCGGAACAGTTCTGATTATCAATCTCTGGGAGGTTTAAGTGGGAAAGAATTTTTTTCCTAGAGCAACTTCCTTTTGGGTTGTTTCTCATTACTGGTAAGTTATCTATTTTATATGTTCATTGATTGCTGTTGTAACTGGTTTCATTTTCATTACGGGAAGTTTGCTGTTGAAGTAATAGAATTTTGGTTCGTAACTTAATTGTTCCTATGATTTTAAATGTCCTTATACATTATGAAAGCATTATTTTATTTATTTATTTTTATTTAATTTTTTTGTGAAAATTAATGTTGCATTAAGACGCATATAAATGTAAGACATGCTAGTTTGAAGGAGAAAGATGTTCCATTAGTTGGTTTTAAGCCATTTTATTCATGGAGGCAAGTTTTAGTAAAACTCATTGGTTTTAGTCTATGTTTGGTTTGCATTAGGAGTCTATTACTTTATAAAATGGTGGACATCTTTCATTAGGATCATTTTTTAATATTAAATACCGTGATGAAAAATTATAATCAGTACATATTGGGTTTATGGAATTGACAAGTTGTGTGAGACCTGTTTTGGTCTTCAAACCTGGGTCATGGCCAAATTGAGAATCTTGCTTAGTATTTTGCAATTACTTCTATTTCTTGTGCTGTTTCTCGCTCAGATAGTGCTTGCATGAGGTTTCTCTGGTGCTACTTTGCCTCTTGAATCAGGTCAGACTTTTCGATAGAGTTTCAAACCAGTCTTGTCCTGTTCAAGTTCTCCATACAGTAAACTGTTTAGATAGGACTGGTTTAAAGTTCAACTTAAGGATTTAGTTTTTAATTCGTAATTCTGGTTTTGCGCAGTTAAGTTTTCGACTCCCTTCAACCTGCAAAGATAGTCTTTCCTTTTTTTGGCTGTCCCAAATTGATCCATCAAATAAATTAAGTGATAGATTTTTACAAAATCTACCACATTAACGCTTGCATTTATTACCACATTTCATTTATTGTAGAATTTGAAGTGAGTTTTATATGAGTATTGGATAGACAATTTTGGAAAACAAGAGGGCTTTAATGCTATATCCACTCTTCCTTATCTTTGTGTTTTTCTAAATGGGATGGGCATTGCGGGAAAGAGGGAGTATATAAATATGGTGTTCTGATTTTTTTTTTTTTGTTAAGAGGGGGGAGGGAATAGATAACAAAGAGATTTGATGGATCAAAGTCTGTTCGCAGAATCCTTGATGGTATTGTTCTTAGATTAGATTGATCCAGTTCTTAGCCTGTCAAATGAGAGTTCAATTTTATTGAAATCCAAGGACTTCCAATGAGGTGTCTCTACCCAAGGGGTTATACGTTCTAAATCATGCTATGGGGAGGAAATTTCCTTGTAATCTTACATATGCTCATAGTTTTAGGGGTTTGAATTTGAGTCCTTGATGGATTCTGTCTGTTCGTGTTTATTGTATGCTTATTATCATGGAAATGGTGAGGGAAGTGTGGGGAAGAATTGTTGCAGTTAAGAAGAACAAGAAGGCCAGTAGCAAACCAAGCTATCAAATTGGTCCAAGAATGGACCAATATGTTTAATTTTGAGTGTCCAATGGAAATGGCTTGATATTTTTGGGTTTATTGTAATGGGCCAATTTAATAAGCTCAACTATTAGGGATTTAAGTCGTATACAGGATTAAATAGTTAGTTTCTGTTTAGTTAAGGTTCTATAATTCTTCCCCTTCTACATGGTTTTTCCGACCATGAATGCTCGTATAGTCTCATCCTGGAATACCAGGCCCTAACATGTTGCCATGGATCCAGTGGTGGTTAGAACATCAAGGGTCTTCTGACCACCTCCGGATGTTTGTGCGGTTTTGGTAGTCATTCGCTGGATGGTTTCAGGGCTGTATACCCCTCCGATAAGACCCCATCGACGGCGTTTGTATTTCTGAAGCCACAAGGGTTTTACGCCCCCTACTTGGACGCCGTTGGATTTTCCGGCGTTTGACGCTGTTTCCTCTGTCGCCAGGTATGGGATGTCATTCACTGGGGAGTTGCGGTGTCGTAGGGCGCTGGGATTGGCCGTATCTTGTGCCATCAGAGCGACTTGCAGAGGGCAGTTTCTTTCTCCAGTAGGAAGAAAAAGAGAAGAAGAAGAAGAAGAGGAGGAGGGGGTGGGGCTTGCCTTTCTAATAACAAAACCAAATGACATTTTTACGCTTACTTTTGGGACATATAAGCACATGCTCATTAACACTGAGCGCATAAATGGAAAAAAATTGGTTTTTGGCCAAAACACATAAATGGATCAAGACCCATTTTTTGGTTTTTGTGTTTTTTCAATCTTTTTAAAATAGAAACAAGTTCCATGAATGATACCAAATGCAACCAAAATGTTTTTTGGGACAACAATCAAAAACAAAAATGATACCAAAGAGAGTCTTAGAATATGTTCTAATTACATCCTTTTGCGAGAGCATGCATCTGCATATTTTTTTTGATGAATAACTTCACAGTTTGTTTTCTGATTTCATATATTTTGCTTGTGGTCTTTAGTGGTAGATAGAGATAAAGCCATGCAAAAGGATCACAGTGTTAGTGCCCCTTCAACTCCTACAGGTCGGCTTCGGCACCGCAGACGTTCAAATGAGGTTGGTGAATTGAACATACAAATTGTTATTTCGAGTTATTTCTATACACAACTTTTCCTGTCAAGTAGTTTATTATAGCCGTGGAAGTACTTCCTGTCAAGTAGTTTATTATAGCTATGCAAGTTCATGGAAGTTGGTTTTTCTATCACTCCTGTTATTTTAAAATCCCACCTTGCTTTTAAATCTACATTCCACACTTTGTTTCGAACTGCTGATTGAGCCTTTGGAATAAGACTCATTGGATATGTTTCTTGGTGCTGGATTGATCTGGTTTGTACAGACATTCATTCTTTGTAAATGAGGATCTATACTGTTTAAGTATCTGAGAAGATAAAAAAATGTGGGATTTACTGAACAAAGTGGTTTTTCTTTGATGCTAGATTCCTTCGGAGGTGAGCAAAGCAAATGGAAGTCACTTACTTGTTGATGATCGAAGCAAATACAGGTCAATGTTGATCCGTGCATATTCATCTGTCTGGATGATTGGAGGATTTGCATTTGTTATCTATATGGGTCATCTGTATATTTTGGTGATGGTTGTTGTTATCCAAATATTTATGGCAAGAGAGCTTTTCAATCTACTAAGGAGATCTCATGAAGACAAGCAACTTCCAGGGTTCAGGCTTTTAAACTGGTAAGGAAATCAGGTTTATCTGTAACAAAGTTATATATGTGCCCAGGTTTCTAAATGGTTAGAAGCCGAGGTCGCTTTTATGACCAAATCCAAAACCTAGTTATGAGAATGACCAATTTATGGATAATTTATAGGTGACATCCATCATGTGCCATTCTTGTATAATTGATTTGTTTTGATTTGTGTTACCAGGCATTTTTTCTTCACGGCAATGCTTTTTGTATATGGCCGCATTCTCAGTCAACAGCTTGTAAACACTGTAACTTCAGAGAAAATTTTGTATCGACTTGTGGGCGGACTTGTGAAATATCAAATGGTTATTTGTTACTTCTTATATATTGCAGGTTGGTTAATTTCTCACGTTTATTGTTTTATTTATGCACACAAAGAATCTCTTGCTATTATGCTGTTATAATATATAATCCAACTGAAGAAATTCCACTCTAACATTCGCTTCTAAAAAAATGGCTGGTTTGACAGAAAGGTGGCAGGGGCAGTAGGGACTAGTGGTGGGGGATTGGGAAGTCGGGACATGTGGGGCATGTCCACATGAATTTCCTTGTCTCTTTCTCTCCTATCATTTGTCTTCTTTTTGCTGGGTGAACTCCTTTCCTACAAATGTAGGTCTGGAGCTCTGGTGGTTGTTTGGAGATTGAGGTGTGGTGGTTGCTTGGAGATTGGGTGAGTGATCATATCAAGTTTGGGTGTTTGAGTTCCTTTTTGGTGTGGAGGTGGTTGAGATTTTTTTTTTTTTGGGGGGGGGGGGGGTTGCATATTGAAAGCTGCTTGGGTTGGTGTGGATGTTCAGTGTTCTGGACCACTTACTTGCCACCCCCACCCTTTTTTTTGAAGAAAGAATCCTTCTCTCTGGTTGGAGTTTAATTCTGCGTGAGACTGTGAGTTGTAATATTTTTCATACTGATACAATTTTTTTGTTGCGATAAAAAAGAGTTCATATGCTGTTATACATTGATTTTGATCCTTTTAGATTCAGAATTCCCCTGCCATAATGTATTGCAACTGAAGTATGATCTCTTTATTGGGTTTAGGATTTATGTGGTTCATTCTTACGTTGAAGAAGAAGATGTACAAGTATCAATTTGGCCAATATGCATGGACACATATGATTCTAATTGTGGTGTTTACACAGTCTGCCTTCACAGTAGCGAATATTTTTGAAGGAATCTTCTGGTAAAATAGGTTACTAGAACTGTGACTCCTGCTAAGTAGTTGTTATGAACTCAAAATTCATTCTTTAAGCTTTGTTCTGCCATTACTTGTTGCGTGTCCCATTTCCTTAAATCTCGTAATTATGAACTCAAATTTCAATCTTTGAGCTTATTCTGCCATCATTTGTTCAGTTGTTACATGTTTCATTTCTTTAAACTTTGTTATGTGCCCCCTGGGTTATTATCCTTCTCTTTACTTATACTCACGTGTGTAATATCTCTGATGCATGATTATGAATTTTTTGATTTGTTAATTGGTTTCCTATATCAAGTTCTAATGATATCATTTCAATTTTGTTTGTCATGTATTTCATGTCTTATTTTTTTCCTTCCTTTTAGGAGCCTGCCTTTTCCCCACCATTTTTTTCTTTATCTTTTTATCTGTTAATTTTCTAGTTGTAATAATGTGTTTTCATGCATGGTAAATATTTTTTTCCTTTCATAATATTGTACTTTTATTTATCATTTAAAAGATTTTGCTCCTTTAACAGGCCTAGCTTTATCATGCTTTACCAATGTATTTTGTTTTCAACTCCCAGCTTGGTTCTCATTTCTAAAGGGGAAATTATGTAATAGTGCATCTAGGACTGTTCATATTGTTACTATGATCTGTCTCTGTATGGTTATTTGTCAATCCTTGCTGCTTTCACCTTTCCCCTTGGCCAAAGTCAGTGGGAAAGACATGATAGTTGTGCTATCTATTTGTTCGATATTAATGTCAGATATGGGAAAGAGAGGGAATATTTTATTCATCAAAAAAAAAAAAAAAAAAAAAAAAAAAAATGTGGAAGAAGTTTAATTGAAAATGTATGGGAAGATAGTCTGGGCAGGGTTGATTAGTTCTACGAATATGTTCTATTTATGTCTGATGGTATCGGAGCAATTGAACCCTTGGTGGCTGTCATTCATGTTACCAACTGCTTATTCCAAAAGCTTGAGCTGTTAGGGGCTACGACAATGTATATCAACAGACAACACCCATCCGCATGTGCAGACCCACATACACACGGCTTTGCACGTGACACCATCATGTGGTGGTCCATCACGTGGAGCCAAGGGTACTGTAGGGGCACAACACCACATAACACAAACCCTTCACACTTACCAGGGATTGAACGCCCAATCTCCTCGCTCTGATACCATGTTACAACCGCTTATCCCAAAAGCTCGAACTGTTAAGTAAGGCTACAACAATGCATATCAACACAACAACAATTCAGACTACATTGAAAGGTTTATTGTAATATCTTATTATTAATCAGATTCGATTGAAAGGTATTTAAGGCTAAATTCTCTTCTTGGTACCTGTTGGGTTTTAGAATTGCAGTGGCATTACTATTTTCATTTGAGTGCACTTCCATTGGTTCTTATTTCTTCACATGTTGTGTTTAATCCTTTTGGTTATTCTTTGTGTTACACTTGACAAATATATTTATCTAGGTGATATTTTCTCTATATTTTCTTTCCTGATAAACTCTAGATACCCATGCAGGTTTCTTCTTCCTGCATCACTTATTGTAATCAATGATATTGCTGCCTACATTTTTGGGTTTTTCTTCGGTAGAACACCTTTAATCAAGTTGTCTCCAAAGAAAACTTGGGAGGGTTTTATTGGAGCATCTGTTGCAACTATCATTTCTGCGTTTGTGGTGAGCATGATGTGTTCTTTTCCCTGATGACTACAAAGCTTGCTTCTGAGAATCATTTGATTGTTAACTGTTCTTGGCGAAGTATTTCTCAGTAATTTTTGCTTTCCCTTCGTCATTGTTTTATTACAAATTGTTCTTGGAAAATATTTGTGATTCACTTATTTTAATTTGAATCAGTGTCACATTGAAATTTTCGCCCAAGGAATCTGTCTCAGTATGAGAAAATTGAGAGGCACAGTCCTATTCTTTGCTCACTCTGTGGTCTTTGTTTTAGGAGTTATTGGGGATCTAACTGAGATGATCATTTGGGTTCCTAAGCTGGACCATCCTCTCACTGTGCATTCTTATTTGAAATGGGCTTTCTAATTGTCTGCTTGGTTGTCATTCATACATTTAAACCTATTCTCTGTTTTCTATTTAGTTATTTATTTATTTATAGTACATGCTCTGGGCATGCTTAAAATTTATCTCTTGAATGAACTTGTATTCTTATGAGGCTTTCAGAGTTCTTTACGATTTGGTGTCTATAAAAATTAGATGTATGCTAACTTGAATTTTCTTAATGAAGCTAGCAAATATCATGGGGCGTTTTCAGTGGCTAACATGTCCAAAGAAGGTAACATTTTGAATAGATAATGCATTTCTGTGTTCTATCCCTCGCAATCTCATGCGGGTGTTTATTGTCCTAGTTTGATGGAAAAAATTGTGCAGGATTTATCAACTGGTTGGCTTCACTGTGATCCTGATCCACTGTTTAAGCCAGCATATTATTCTTTGCCGGACTGGGTTCCTCAATGGGTGAGTGAATTAGCGATACTTAGTTGTTCTTAGGTATTGCCTACTTTAAAAAATATTGAATATTTAGTGGAAATCAGAAGGAAATAATTAAAATTGCCACACAACTATTTTTTTTTCATGATATTGAAGCCATTTTACTGTATTAGTTGGCCTGATAAGTCATAACAGAATTTAGTGTTTTCGCATTGGGGCTGTCTTATTGGCAGCAGTACTTGATTATTATTCTGTAAAGATTTCAAATATCATACTGGATATACTTTTCTAGTTGCTGTATACTCTATGCATTGCATTGTGGTTTTCTGGGTACTAGAGAATGCAGTCTAAATCTGAACCTGAAAAATACAGCAAGAGAGGCTAGTACAGACAGGATTGCAGAAACAGGGGATATAATCTGAAATAGGGAAAAAAGTGTAACACTGGCCTGAGATATCAGAACAAGGTAAATTGATATAAGAACCCTAAGAATCAAAGATTGTTAAATAAATAAAACCGGCTAGTGAAAAATTCAAGCAACAAGCAAGAACTGAGAAAAATATAGCTGGGTTTGATGATATGCTTTAAGAAACGGAGCTAGTATTATTCTAGTAAGTCACAAATATCGGATTCTGAGTTCAGTTTTTATTGTTAGAAAGAAATAGTTAGGGTTCTGAATCAATATTCTGTATGGAAGAGAAGAATATTAGAAGAGATCAGGGAGAAGTAGAAGAATTAGAGGGAAATTTCAGAATTAGAGAATAAGTAGGACAAAGATGAATGAGAAAAAATCACAAGAGCAGATCAGAAGAAGAAGAAAGTGGGATATCGGATCTGGAATACCAATGAGCAATTCGGTATGCACAGCTCAACAGTTCCAGAACTCTGAAGAAAAGTCAAAATTTTTAATTCAAATCATGTCCAGTTGATGGGAGATGTGTGTATATTTATAACCTTTTAAATTTCCTTAACTCATTCTCCTAGTCACTCTCATACACCGACTTAACAAAGTATACACAGTACAAAACTCTTATCTTATTAATAATTATCCTGATTTAATGCAAACACTTAACTACTAATCCTGTGTACTAGGTCCACTCCTACTTAATGGGCTTGTAGTCAAGTCCTAATACAGTAAATAACCAATAAACAATTGACCAAAGCCTATAAACCCATTTATGAATCAAATTCTGACCTTCCTAAGCCCAATTGGTTAGTCTTGACTGCATCACTATGGCCACCAAGTTGTATTTTTTTTTTTTGGGTGGGGGGGGGGGGGGGGATGTGCAAAGGGTGATAGAATAAGAAGACAAATTGGGAGAAGTAGTTGTAGCTGCCACCACTGCTGGAAAAGTTGCAGCGGCAGCCACTGTCATCAACCATAGTAGAAGAAGAAGAAGGAGAAAAACAAAGAGCAAATGGTGGAAGAATAAGAAGATGAATGGGAAGAAGTAGTTGTAGCAGCCACCACTGCTGGAAAAGTTGCAGCGGCAGCCACTGCCTAAACCATCCAATGTCACCATCCATTGTAGGAGAAGGAGAAGGAGAAGGAGCGGAAGGTGGAGGAAGAAGTAGAAGACCACCTCTTTTGGGTTTTATTTGTTAGAATTATAACTTTGAAGAAGATATTCTTTAATTTTATATATTACCCCTCATATTTACAAGTAAAAGAAATAAAATTTTATTTTTCATATAAACCGTCCTTCAAAATTACATCTTAAAGAGAAGAAAATCATATTCTACTCCTGAAACCCCTTGGTATATGCATGCATTAGTTGCTAGGCGCCATGGTGACAAGGTGGTCACTGCTTGGGCTCCGCCTAGGCACCATGACAACTATGGCTCTTTGGGTATTAGGGATTTCCCCTTTTATTTCTCCATAAAATATCATTTCATGTTCGCTGTGGTAATATTCTTGCTATTGTAGTTTTTTGCATGGCCTTCACTGAACACTTTAGTTTCCAATATTATGGTTTATTCTAGGGTGGGAAATCGAGCTGCGTCCAAAAGTTGCCAGGACCTGAGTAGTTGTGGGAATATTTAGGGGGAATGGAGATGTGGGCAGGTGTTTAAGTATGGCAGAGTCAGGGTGTGGATTGGCGATGTGCTGTGCTGGCTGCATCTTAGACCACTTTTTACAAGTGTATATAATGTTAGTTGAACAGGGCATAGGTAAAGTTTTCTACTCAAATGGTAGCCGAATGATGAGGGAAGGCGGTGTGGAAGTCAAGGCTCCTATGAACTGCCTTAAGGCTTGCCTTGTGTGTTGCTTTGGGATATTGAACCTTGCCACCTTGGCCAGAGGAGATCAAAGAATAGTAAAAGTCATGGGGAGCGTGATGCAGTAGCATTATCGTGGCTAGACCGGTCTGATCCGATCTGGAAACCCGGACCGAGACGAAACTGAACCTACTCAGGATTTTGGTCTAATAAGGGCTGGTAGGGATTTATTTAGCTATTTGGGGTTAATTCTACAATTAGACTTTTATCTTATTTTATTTTAGAGTTGGATATATGTAGGAGATTTGATTGAGTTGTTTCCTAGTTTTAAAAGAGTTTGTTTTGGTAGGTTCTATTAGGAGTCTTTTCTTTTATCTTTATATACATTGTAAACCAACTTTTGGGGATGGAAAGAATTTTATTTTGGTTGCCTATACTGTTGTCTGAGATGCACAGGGAAAATGCCAGATGAATGGAGTTGAAGCATTGTGGTTATGAGAGAGAGTTATTGAAACCCACGAGACAAGAAACTACTATTACTGAGAACCAATTTGGTTTTTTGCCAGAAAGATCCATGACAGAAGCAATTTACTTAGGAGACTCGTGGAAAAATTTAGAGATTGCAAGTAGGATCTTCACATGGTATTTATTGATCTAGAAAAAGCTTATGACAGAATCCCTAGGGAGTTAATCTGGAAAGTACTAGAGAAGAGAAGTGTTTCAAGTAAATATGTGGACATAAATAAAGATATGTATGATGATGTGATGACTAGTGTATGAACTATGGGGATCAAGGTAGTGAATTTCCATTTACAGTTACATCAAGGATTAGCTTTAAGCCCTTATTTTTTTGCACTTATCATAGATGACTTAACTCGAGAAATTCACGAGGAGGTTCCTTGGTATATGTTTTTTGCTGATGACACTATTTTGGTAGATGAGACAAAAAGGGATTAATGAAGTTGGAGTGCTAGACATCAACCATGGAGTCAAAAGGTTTAAAGATAAGTAGAACGAAGATGGAGTATATGATGTGTAACTTTAGTTATACTAGTACGGATAGTGTGGTGGTGAAAATTTATGAGAGGGAGATTCCGTAAAGTAATTATTTTAGTTATCTGGGCTCAATCATAAATAAAGAAGGTGATATAAAGGATGATGTTTCACAGAGAATTAAAATAGGATGGAAGGCGTGGGGAGTTGCGTACCAAGTGTCGTATGATCATTTTATTCCTTTAAAACTTAAAAGAAAATTTTATAGGATAGTCATATGAGTGGCTATGATGTGTGATGCAGAATGTTGGGCAGCATCATGTAGATAACTCAGTGTACCAGAGATGAGGATGTTGAGATAGATGTATGGAAAATTAAGTAGGATGAAGTAAGGAATGATTATATTAGAGCGGATCTAGGAGTAGCTCCGATACATGATAAGCTACGAGAAAGTCGTTTGAGATGGCATGACCATATTCAATAGTGGCCTTTGTTTGCTCCAGTATAGAGGAATGATTTGATTCAGATTGAAGGAACTAAAAGAGTCAGGGACCTAAGATGACCCTAGGAGAGGTGGTGAGGAAAGACATGCATAGCTGCTTTGTATCAAGTATGACCTCAAATAGAGCTGATTGGAGGGCAAGGATCCATGTAGCTGTGGATAAGGCTGAGTTGTTGTTTTTGTTATATTGTTGTATGGGATGATTAAATCTCATTGGGAATATGGTCCTCCCCTTCTTAACCTTAGATATTGAACACTGGATTAAAACCAAACTTAAATAGCAAAAGACAACTTTAACCAGTCACTTCGTTTTCAGTTTACAATACTGCTGAGGAATGAAAAGCCATGGTTTTGGTACCCTCAAATCCATGTCACATATAGGGGTGTTGGGCGAACCCCAGGGCAACAATCATTGCCCTAACACCTTTTCTAGCATAATAATGCTAAAAATGAAAAACATAGTGTTTCTATGGTGGCTGGTTTATGCATTCAAAGTTCCCTTTTCTCTTTCTCCTCTGATGGGGCTCCTGCCCCTTGCATCCATGTTTCTTCCTCTTTCTTTAATAAATTGTTTAGTACCAATACTAGAAAGAAAAGGCCTGATTTGAACCGAACAATAAATGAAACAACTATAACCAAAATCCTAAATATAAAATTGCTGCCCAAAATATAGGAAATTAAATTCAAATACGATTGCATCTCTTAAATTATTTGGCTATGCATGAAAATGTTGTCATATCAGCACATGAAGCTTTAGGAGTCATTGTCAACTAAATTAAACCATGAGCAGACAATTTGTCATCTAATAAGAGATCAAACTTGCAGTTTCCGTGGGTAGAGATATCAATCTTGCCAGTGCAGTATCATGCCCTAGCTCTTGGTCTATTTGCATCTATCATAGCACCTTTTGGAGGATTTTTTGCAAGTGGTTTTAAGAGAGCTTTCAAAATCAAGGTATTTCCTCATTTGATTGTTCAGCTGAATTTAGATCATAGTTGTCATGGTGTCTAGGCAACCAAAACACCCGCCTAGGTGACCAAGACGACACTAGATGCCAAGGCGGTCACTTAGACGACTCCTTGACAACTATGATTAGATGGAACTTGGAATGCATTTTAAATTTGGTACTTGTTGACCACCCCTCCCTGAAAATTATTGCAGGATTTTGGTCATAGCATTCCGGGACATGGTGGGATTACTGACAGAATGGATTGCCAGGTGCGCCTGCTAAAACATTGAAACAATACTTCATTTTTTTTATTCAAATTTTTATTTTGCTCAAGGAACTTTATGTAAAAAGTCTTAGTAATATATTTGATTTCTTTTAGTTGGTTTCTTATTTCATTTCTCTTAATTTGTTTAGCCTGGCACTGATTGAAATCACAATTGCTAGCGAGCTTCTCCTCCATTCTTATGCTTTCATTTGTGCAATCCATTTCTTCAAATACCATTTGCAGAATACATTTCCAAGGCTTCTACGTAAAAATTCTACGACTTACTTTCCCCAGATGATTTTATGTTCCTTTCAATGTTTTACCTATAGATATGATGGCTTAAGGAGCACACTGTCAGTAGACTGAGTTCGGCATCAAATTTTAATTCAAGCTTAACCCAGTGAAGAGAGTGAATCAGTATGGCTGCTTCTGGCTGTGGAGGCTGGTTAGGCTTGTGGAGCACCTAGACCAGCCTTCTTTGGGAAAGCATCGACTTGAAAATTGACACTTGAAAGATAGATGGATCTGGGCATTTGGCATAGATAAGCTAGTGCCTAACCTGTATTTGTTGGCATGCATCCACTGGAAACTAAATTTTAATTCAAGATTAACCCAGTGGAGAGAGTTAATCATCTAGACCAGCATTTTTTGGGCAAGCATTGACTTGGAAATTGAAATTTGAAAGATAGATGGATCTGGGCATTTGACAAAGATAACCTAGTGCCTACCCTGTATTGTTGGCATACACTGAAAACTAAAGTTCGACTAAAACTTGAATATGAATTATTTTGTCTTCTTGAATTGGGTCAGGTCGGAGTGCAGGCTTTGGCTTTGCCTCTGATTGGTAGCAATGTCATTCGATTGTATGCCTTTGTATAGCAGTTCTTTGAATGGATGGTTTAGATTGCGGTGCATGTGTGACTATGTATTCTTGGCATCCTCATTGAATAATTGAATGTTGATATCACCTACATGTGTTGTGCTGTTCCTAATAATGGTGTGTTTGTGTAGATGGTGATGGCTGTGTTTGCGTATATTTATCATCAGTCATTTGTTGTGCCTGGAAGCTATTCGGTGGAGATTATCTTGGATCAGGTGAAGTGCTGCCCTGAAATATACATGTCTTTGTGTGTGTGTTCCTCATTTCAGGTTTGAATTGTACAAGACAAATATGTGATTGGGTTGGTTTTGTTGTTACCATGATGTAGATATTGAGGAACCTTACTTTCGAGGAGCAACTGGCTTTGTATATGAAGCTTGGGCATATTTTTCAGGATAGAGAAATTGGACGACACTAAGGTGGAATATGTTAAATGTGGCTTTAACTTGACACACTTTTTCCTTGGGTACGTTCTGTAAATGGTGTTCTGCTTTTTTGTGGAACCACATTTGAATGCATAAATATGGCTTCGACAATGAAATGGCTTATGTACAGTGCTTATTTCCAAATTGTTTATTCATGCTTGGTTAAGTGTAAAGATTTTGTAGTACTGTAATGCTTTTCTCACTTTTGTGTATTATTTTTTTGGTATATCTGTTGATGAATCCTTTTGGCACCTGTTTTCAGTTGCTCTTTTACTAAGAGAATCTGGGCAGCACTTTAATTCTTGGTGTCCTTAAGAGCAAACTCGTTTAAGGACTTAATTTGTGTCCTATCCAAAACAGATAACAGTATTTTCTATAATTCTGTATTTCATGTGGCATGAAGGAAATCAGGTTTTGAACAATAATTTTGGATCAAATCCATGGACTTCTGAACCTGATTGTCAAATGAGTTGATTGGCAGTTCATCTTAAGAAACACCATTGGAGAGATCCTAGGTTTTAAGCCCACAAGTTGGTATTAATCGTCGTCACAGATGGGAGATTTACGAAGTAAACAAAAGAAGCGGGATGTACTGTGGTCTTATCAGAAGGCGATGGAATCTATATCAAATCTTTTGCTTATGTTTATATACTAGAATCCACAGATGAAGCGGAAGGAAAAGCTATTGATCAAGGACTCAGAGCGGTGATGGTACAGGGCATCCAACGCATAGGGACTTTGCCCCTTTCAGCTAACTAGTGCATTGGCTAAAGGATGACTTCAATACCTGACCTTGGAAACTATTCTTTTTGTTGACCAATATCTCATATGTTTCTGAACATTTTGAATATGTTAACCAATATGGCTAGAATATCCAAAACAATTGGTAAGACAACCAACACAAACATTGATTTATGTTCTTTTAGTTAATTTTAAAGCATACCCCCCACCCACACCACCAATTGTGGGCTTTCTGTTCTACTATTTGCCAGGCTTCCTTCCGTCTGGGTAGCTGTGAAAAAACAATTTAATGTTACCAGAATAGAATGCCAATAGCTTTTAGGTAGTAGATGAAAAGTGGGAGGGGTAGAAGTGTAATTACACATCCCATCCAACGTTGAAAGCATGACCATGCATATAAACTTTTGCCATATTTAATTAGAGAGTTTTTATTTCACCATGGGTGAAGAGAAACTTACTGCTACAATCTCATAATTACTCCCCCATAATCCATATATGACAAATGCTTGAAGTCATAAGTAAAGAGATTCTTTCTGCATTGTGATGGAAAACTCAGTCCTATTTAATTTTGTTGGAATACGGCTGAGAAAAGGTATTTTTGATCCTTCAAAAAAGGAGGCAGGAGTTAATGATTCATTCACCATTTCGGTCCTATTTAATTTTGTTGGAAGAAAAAGTATTTTTGATCCTTCCAAAAAGGAGGCAGGAGTTAATGATACATTCACCATTGCAAGAGCAATTATAGAGCCAATTTACCTTGCATGAACTCTCTCCTAGGTTTAAACTTGAGAAGCCAGTTTGTTTTCTCTCCTTGAGGACAAAACCAGGGGTTGAGCTTTTAGTTCATTAGCAGGCTACTAAAGCAGGCAGTTGGTAGTAGTATTAGAATAAGCGTGACCCAATAGGCCCCTTGCTAGCTCCTTTATGGGTCTCTTATCTGGCGGCCTAGTGACCCTTATATTAGCCCAAAAAAAAGAAAAAGAAAAACCTTAAACAAATTGTCTGCTTAATTTTTTGGTCAAAACTAGGCTCTCTTAGAAGGTTTTTCTTAAAACTTATCTTCCCTCTCCTCTTTTACCATTGCGGTCCCTTTTTTATGGTACGTCTCATATGCTACCCTTGGTGTGGTGTGGGAGATTCCTTAAACATCAAAACTTGGTAACCCTCTCCTTTTTTTAATTTAATTGTAGACTTTGATGATGATTCATTATTTTTGGAATAGTCAAAGTTGTCAACATTGAGCCTATTCCATTGACGTTGGGGAACAATATCATTATAGTACTCCATTTTGTCTCCCATTTTTCTTCAACTTGAAAAACTGCTTTAACCAGATATGGACTAGTAACATAGTACTTCCCCATGCTCATAATTTGACTAAGCTCAGGTTACAGTTGGTATTTATTTCTTAAATCTTAAACCCTATCTTGGTGGCAGATAGGTGGTGACTGTCACTCCCATTTGAGGGCAAAATCCGAGACTGATTAGTGAATCAGGCTACAACTTTAGACCATCCGGGAGTATCTCAAGAAGCAAATGTGCCTTTGTGCTTTAACAGTCTTTTGGTGATCAATAGGGATAGGATAGGGTTGAGTAGTGGCCTTGCCAATATTGTCATACCCTTCAAGGTGTCTTTTCTTTTTTCAAAGGGTTGGGGGGGGGGTGTTTCCTTAACCTATTCTCAAAGGGTTGAGAAAAGATTTTTTTTCTTCTTAATTTTGGTGTAGGAGTTAATAGATTACCATTATGGGAGTGGGGGGGGGGGGGG
>NC_056570.1:16297911-16317590 GCF_013358625.1 Macadamia integrifolia
AGTTCATGACTCATGAGTTCTGTAGGGAGATGACATGTAAAATTGGTCTAATGAGCCATTGGCATAGCAATCTATGGTCTATATATGAGTGGGCTGATTTCAGTCAAAGATCCTGTTTACAGCCCATTAATTAATATTAGCTCCGTGGGGACTGGGGAAGCATAGGCATAGATTAATCTCATCCAAAGTTAAAAGTCAAAATCATAGATAATTTGTTCACTACAACCATCTTCCATTACCAAATTAGGTCTATTAGCAGACTTAATGCATCACTAACCATTTTTTCAACCCCTATGTTCCAGTTTAAAAACCCTTCACCTGGGTTTAATCACAGTTATAATATGTATTATGTCATTCTCAAAGTTTTTCTAATTAAACTACTAGCACTTTTTTCTTATCTAGTTCAGCTGGAGGGTCCCTTTCCGTAGCCCTCCTAAAGTCAATAAGTAATTTTTTTTTTTACTAAAGATAACTTGTGATTAGGCTCCCTTTTCCATGCATAAGGAAGAAAATAAAGCCAGCTGCTTTCTGTGATTTCTTGCTCTTTTGCAGTTCCCAAGCTAGTAAAACTTTGAATTTAATTGGTCATATGATCTTTTTCTTGGCCCCTCATATCAAAGTCATTTTGGCTTTCAAACTTAAACTAAAGCGTTGAAATCACTTAAAAGATAGGGACTTTTTACATGAAGTGTAGAGGTTTCTTCTTGTATGATTTTATGTGGCGAACAAGTAGACCTAAAAATGGAAAGGGACAAAGATGACGAAAACCAAAGGCAGTTCCAAGAGAAAATCCAATATTAGGTCCCTTTAATTCTTTGGGTTAGCTCAACAATTCAAGTTCACACTTAAAAACCCATACAAAAGTGAGTCAAAACCAGACAAAAGGGTTTGAAGAGATTGTAAGATAATTAACATCATTTCCTTCCTTGTCTAGTTAGACTACTAGTTTTGTTTGTGTTCTAATGTTCCTTTGCATTGCATGGTCCATGCATCTTCTTCTATCTTTCATAAACATGTCTGAATGTGAGGATCTTATGAGAGCATGCATAAGAGAGGATTAATTAGACATCACCACAGGTCCATTCGTGTACACTCTAATTGTTCTTCTTCAAATGTTGATTTTGACTTTCTTTAATGGGGGAAGTTTTCCTTCATCTATGGTGAAGGATTTATTCATGAATATGTCATCATAGTTACCTGTTCCCTATATATTAAACAGTTGAATTTCCGAATGCCCTTTGCTATTCTCAGGTACATATTGAAGCATAATAATGATGACCGTTGGTGGAGGGATTCCTTCTTTACCATGAACTCAATCCTTTTTTACATTAGAGAATCTAGGATCATAATTATCCCCCTTTTAGACTAAGTTGGTGTGCCTCTAGGAGTCCCATCCAATGACTGTGAAGCCAGGGAATCTCTATACCCACAGTATAGAGAAACTTGTTCTTGTTTAATGGGAGAATATAAGCTGGTATGTTAGGTGAGTGAATTCTGATCAAATACCATGAACTTCCACGGGGAAGAAAAAATCGTTTCGCTAACTTACCAAGTTATGTAGTTTACCTCTCCAAAATAAAAAAATGTGTGTCCATAAGTCAAGATCATTATAGCTTTGGCTTTTCATTCTTTCAAGAGGACACTCTTTTTTTTTTTTTTTTTTTTTTTAAATGTTAACGAGTGGACAGATCTTTTACTGTGTAGTTTTTTGAAAACACCCATAAATCCATAAACCATTAAAAAATATATATATTTACTCCATTTTTTAAGCATAATTCCTGGTCACCAAAGCATGAATAGTGCTAAAATTATATTTCAAAAACATTTTATCTATGCCAAACAAAAACTTTTAGGAAAAATTTATCACAAAAAAGGGATACGTAAACTCTTTTTTCAGAAAAATATTTCTAAAAATTATAAAAAAGTTTTAACATAGAATTTTTTGGATTATTATTATTTTTTTCATATAGTATACTTGGGATTTGTAAAGACCACGGAGATAAAGAGAGGAGATTTATAGGTTCCTCTGATCACAATTTAAATAATGGTTTTTTTTCAAATTTTTTTCTTTGACGAGTTTCGTATATAGATATTTTTCCTATAAGTGCACTCAAATTCCCACTAAAATGGAGTTTATATTTGAAGAATATTCACACTTGCATATTAGCACATGTTGTATTATAAAAATAATATGACTAGAGAGGTTTTTGCCTTTTGTCATCCATTTTTTCTCTTGCCTATGTTTACACATGATCAGTTCTACTTTTGTTGGGGGGTGGGGGACTGCTACCTTTTGAATTTTGACTTAAAAGAAATTAAAGTATGCCATAAATAATATGTTGATTGATGCCTTAATTTTAACGTTATCATCTATGGAAGGATGAAATGATACAAATATATTTTTAATATTAAGATTAGACAAAAAGTTTGAAAATCTATAAAGAGTCAAGTTACACATACATATTAAATAAAAATAAATAAATAAAAGGTAGGTGGATAGCAATTTACTATAACGTGCTGAGTTGGTTGGGGCTAAAATTTTATGGATAAACCTAAGAACACTTACTCACATGCAAAGTTTCAGGTTAAGAGAGCTTGCCATGTGAAAATTATAGTTTTAAAAAATAAGGACTATCATCAAAAGGTGTGCACAAAAAAATTTTGGATAGTCGAAGGATGCATGGATACACACATGAAGTTAAATGGTTAGATTTAGTACTAGAATTGTACATGTGGCCAATTCAGGACATTTCTACATATCTAATGGTCTTTCTATTTTCCTTTGTTGAGAGAAACTTTTTCTGTTGTAAAATTATCAAGTCTTTCATAAGTGGTATGGATGTGTAATGGAGATCTTTGAATACTTAGATAAAGAGGAGTGATATAATTCAGATTGGAGGATTTAAAAGATTTTAGGGCTGGTTTAAAATGATTTTAGGAGTAGTTGTGAGAAAAGACATACATGGCTTAATTGAGACTTAAAGACCATTATGACTTTAAATAGAGTTAATTGATGAAGGAGGATCCACGTAATTGGCATAAAGTACAATTAAATTGAGTTCATATCTATGTCTACCAAGTTGACGAAAATCCATCTGTCCATAGTCATAATACAAACTTTTAATTGTATCCAATATGTGAATAAAGGAATAAGTCATACATTAGTTACCTTCTTCCAAGTTGGTTCTTCTCCTCCCCTCGAACGAATTAAGTCATGTTAACTTGTCATGGATAAATTAAACATGTGCATGTAGACTACCTATGGAGTTATGCATAAGATTATAAAAGGATTAAGGAGGATCTATGAGAGAGAGAATAGTAGAATGCCTTCTGAGATTACTTTTTCAAACTTTGTGTACAATAAATACTAAAATATATGTGCTTAAGTTATTTCCAAGAAAGTGACCTATCTTAAATAATTCAACATTGAAATTAGATTTATTATGAATAATATAAAAAGGAAGTTAAATGACACAAGTTATCAATGACATTGAAATGCCAACATTCAAATGGCATTTATTTACAAGTAAATATGCTTAGATATGTGCATGTCAATACGCAAGGTAATGTATGTTAATTACAATCCTTTTCTTTTCAACTCCAACCACATGCAAAGGAGTCAATCTTTTCTCACTCCAAGTGTTGAATATTTATGCATTAAAGAAAGAGAGAAAAAAAAATCTTCATGATATTAAAGTGGAGATTTTTCTTATGCCCTCCTACATAATGAGCCATGGAGCTTATATTAACATTCTCTATTCAGACAAAATGTAGATTTTTTAATAATGAATCCATATCCCTCTCTTCCATTGATTGGGTTTTCCATTTTGATGTCTTGAAAAACCTTCACCCCGAAAGAAAAAAAAAAAAAAAAAAAATTCTAATAATGTTTATATCCAAAGTCAACCCCCTGAAGGGATTTTATAGCAGATGGAAACTGGTGAACCAAATCCAAACTGTCTAAATCAGAGAAGACCTGTTTTGCATTACCCACATGTATATATAGCTGTCTTACTAATGTCATCCCTGGCTATGATCAAACACCCTTACATGTATATATATTGCACTTCCACTGTCAAGTAATTGTTGAATTTTCTAAAATAAACAAGGGTTTTTGAAAGGATTTCTTTTGTGAGGGTTCTTCTATTTTGGCTTATGATTTCAGTGGCCACATCAGTTTTAAAAGAAATTCATGATTAAGAATTGAAAGATGGGTAGAGAGAAGAAATACTGTTGTTGGGGGGGGGGGGGGGGGGGGGGAGCTTCTTTTCCCTCATCTCAATAAAAGTCTGAGCTTTGAGTTTGTGGATGAAAATGTGAGATCAAAGTTGAAAGGATTTTGCATACGTCTAAATACATGGGGAAGTAAAATCAAATTTTGAAAAGATGTTATGCCCCCAATTTCATTTGTTCATATGTTTGAGCGTATGCAATACTCTCAACAAATAACATCCTTTCTCCTTTATTATTATTATTGTTTAAGTCATTAAAAACAATGTCAAATAAGGCCAACCCATGGTTAATCGCCAAAGACCAAACCCAAGCCAATTCCATCAAGCAACATTCCAACTTAGTAAGCGAAAACCATGAAGGTGTGAAATAATTGGTCAGCCAATTCCCATGCCTTTAAACTTTTAGGAAATTCTTGTTGTTCCGGAATGGGTAATCCACACATGGTTTCTAGGGTTAGGGTGGAATCGAATTGATTTCAACGGATTCAATTCCAACCAACCCAAACCCGATTCGAATGGATGCCGGTTCCTTGTCTTAAAACCCTGATAGCCACGTGAAGACAGGTCAATTTAGGTTTTAAACCATTGTCAATGCACATGAACCCAAGGGTGGGTTGCTAGCTACCCATTCCTATTTCCTCTTTCTTCAGAACAGATTGCGGCCGTCGCCAAGAATGAATGTATGGGCTAGTGGGTCAAACAAAAACAGCAACAGAGAGAAATAAATCCATTCTTCAAAGTTGTCAACTGTCAACAATGATAAAAGTCTACTATTTTTAGTATCTGGTAAAAGACCCATGGAGCCCACTAAGGTTTGGTACGTGGTAGTGATAGGCGGGAACAGAATTATTACAGCCCATGTCGCCCCTCCTCTCTGTAGTCTTTTGGTCATCTCCTCCGCACCCTATAATTAAGGGGAGGAGTGGAGGACCCTTAAAAAGTTGGGGAGTTTCTAATTTTAAGAAAAAGAACCTTATCCCAAGCATTAAATGATCATCAAAGCTGGTAACTCATATGGTTCTCACCCAACCATCTTAGCTTTTTTCCATACCAAAATCTAGATTCCGTACCAACAAGAATGGTCTTCGTGAGATGTAGCTATCCCCAGGGTCACACAAATCCCTATCGCTAACCCTAAAGAAAGCATGCATGAATATTTAGTGGCTATGGTCTCTGAAAACAAGTTTTTTCCTTTTATAGTATAGTGAGAGATGGCTCTACACAATATTCTCTCTCTCTCTCTCTCTCTCTCTCTCTCTCTCTCTCTCTCTCTCTCTCTCTACGTTGGCTTTGTATTATTAGGAGCAAGTGAGCGATCCTTTTGAATGGTATTTCTACCAAGCAAGATTATGCATACCATGCATCTTCAAGTATGTGATTATAATGTTGATAATAATCATATACTTGAAGCAAGATTATGCATACCACACAATTGTTGGCTTCTTGATAAATGAGGGGTGGTTGCGCTTTTATTGGGCCATTTTTCTATTGGTGTTGAGTTCCCAAAAGGGTTTGTCCTATTGGGGATTAGGGTTTCCTTGTGGTCCTTTTTTTTGTATGTTCTTTTATATATATTCCATTCTCTTTTTTGAGTTATAAATTTAATTTATCAATAAAAAAAAGGTGATCTTAATCAAACTTTAATCTCCAGTGCTTTATATTTTTCTTTCTTCGACAAAAAACCCCCTATTGAGTTAGGAGAGTGCACAATAATGTCTAGAATATTAAATTCTAAAATTTGACACTCGATAAATCTTGACCATGCCTCTCCATCCAACAGTAGGAATGAATACATTATCTTTTCTTGTGGAAGACTAGGTGCTTTGCAAGGTTTGGAAAAATAATAGATACTTGTGACAATAATTTTTTAGGTTTTTTTTTGGATCGTCATTTGATGGGTACTTGACTACTAATGCAAGTTCAAGAACCTTATTGTTATGGTCAACACAAAAGCTTAATCAAATGAACAAAGCTTCATCAAATGAACAAATTGGATTAATTCCCCTCTCCTCCTTGTTCAATCTTAGAAGACCATGATCTCAATTACCTATCAAGAAGGACATCTCTCTTTTTCTCTTCAGTAAATTCTCCATTTTAGGGTGGTTTTGCTCGATTGATTGGCCCAGTTTTGGTGATGTCGTGACCAAGATTTCGTAATTTCGTGATGTCGTAAATTATGTACCCTTAGAGCAAACATATGAGGACTCATGCCTTATATTCATAATAATTTAAATATCACCATTTATTAATAATCAAGTTGATTTTAAATACTATTTGATATGAAGTTGACATTAAATAAAGACAAAACAAGCATAGCTTTCTCTATTTTATCATGGGTAAGAAATACGAATAATCTAATTTCTTAGACAAAGATTCTCACCATAATATTCTCCCTTTGTTCAAAAACGTTGCAATTTGCAAATTCCCTTGTCATGTAATATTTAGATGTATCATAAGTTCCTTACATAAAATCCCTAGAAGTAATCTTAATTAGCGGGATTTCTAAAGATAACAATAGTTAATATAGCCAAGGATGGCTTACTAGGAACTTCTTTTCTTTCAATTACTAATCAATCCTTTGCGCTTTTATTTACTAATTAAAAAATGAAAAAAAGAAAAAATCTCTTTCACATAAGTTTATTATTATTATTATTATTATTATTATTATTCTCTCTCCTACTTTAAATATGTGGGTCATATATATATATATATATATATATAGCAGAGTGACATACAGAATTTATCCTAACACTGGCATCATGGGGAACCCTCTTCCTTAAAAAAATATTTAGTTATGTATGCATTGAGTGAATCACGCTGCATTTTTTAGCATAAATCTCGTTCTCTATTAGCATTGGATTGTCGTCTTTAGATCTTAAAAAGTCGACTCCACCAATGAGGAGTTGGTAGGAGGGACTTTTGATGGGTTAGATGGTCATAAAAGAAGACTTAACTCATATGATATATATATATATATATATATATATATATGAAAAAAAATTATTTTACTTCGTAGAGGTGTTCTCATACCTAATCCTTTTTTTTTTTTTTTTTCTTTCATATATTAACATAGCAATTTTTCTTTGGCTCAAGTAACATATAGAAGAGAGTTTGTCTTTTCCTTATCTTCTTTATAAACAAACCTAAATGATGGAAGGCCCACGATTATGCCGGTTGAATTAAGATTACTAATTTTTTCTTAAACTATTTTTAATGCTATTTTTTGGTTTATTTTTTATTTTTTATTTTTAATTTTTTTGTCAGCCCCTCAGCCCATGGGTTAGTTAATTCATTATATAAGGCCCATTCTTAAATCTAATCGAAGCTTGACAAATCTGATTTATGGGCAGCCGTAAGTCCAAACACCAGGAATCAATATAGATGTGGCCTAGAGAACTCCACCTGTTTGCCACATCACCTTATCTACTAGAACAATAACTAACTTTTTATGGACATTATTGCACTCCAAATTTTCACATCGTCCAATCTTTGAGGTTGTTTCCCAAACCGCGAACACTATTCGTTACATCACTGCTCAAAAAGAGAAAAGGCCAAAAAAAAAAAAAAAAACTGGTTCTGAGATTTGGTCTGGTTTGATTCAATTGATCAAAATGGATGGCCCATTATTGCGGTGGACAAAATTAATGCTTTTAACAATTGGAAGCACGAGGATTCCAAAATTTAGATTATCTTTTCTCAAATAGTGATGTAACATTATGATTGGACTTTTAATTTGTTACTAATTCTTACTCCATATTGTTTATGATGTTAAGTATCCTTCACCATTTCAATATGGGGGTGATTAAAGAGATTATCTCTTCATCAATAATGTAATCCCCCAATACAAGCACAATCTTAAAAGTAGTCATGTTTAAATAATTGTAACATTTTCTTAGATTTTGGTCAAGGGAGGAGGTTAGGCATGCCACCAATTTTCCTGGAACTAGCGGCTCAACCAACAAAAGAGGCATGGGAGACTTTTCCGGAAAGAATAAGAGAGAGTTAGACACAGATCTGGGTAACACCGATGACATACCTACCTTTTCCCTTTGGTCAATGACCAAATTAATCAGATCGTTGTCTGACTATTCCGAAAGGTTCAAAGTTCAATGGCCACACAACAAACCCATTTGTTAGTTTTTGGGTAGAAAATAGAATCATTGTTTGAGGTATTGGTCTCAAGTCCTATTTCGATTGATCTGGATGTGTATCGACACCCACAACCTTGATACTTGACTGACCTTGAGTCAATGTAAGGGTACTAACCAAGAGTAAAAACATTAAAAAGAGGAAAAACTAATTTATTCCGGATAAGAGCTGATTTGTATCAAATCATATCAATATCAGTAGATATTTGATATCAACAGACATACCCGATACCATAGACTTAAATTGTAAGTTTCCATTAAAAAAAAATGACAATTTTCCTTCAACGATCGATGAAGGGAGAGATGATTCTGATGGGACCCTCCTCTCTCACTATATAACTCTCCTTATTGTACAATATCAGTGAACCATATTAAACTGATGCCCATTCACCATGGCCTCAGAAAAATCGACCCAAAAAAAAATAATTTTAACCAGTCACTTAAACTAGAGAGATTCAGTTGACGTTTTCTTTGCTTAACACAACGGTTGTGACAGGTCCATGATTTGAGCCTTTTATTCCATGACCCGACCCAGTCATTATGGACCCGGACCAGATGGTCTCTCACTCTCTCTCTCGGCTCCCTTCACTTGGAGCATTTGCTTTGTTAAATCATCTTTAGCTGCTAGTTGGTATTTGGAGAGGGAGTTGTTGGAACCTGGAAACAGGAAGTAAAGAAATAGCGAGAAATTAAGGGTTTGGGCCCTTGCGGAGGTTCGGGTGGGGTCCACTGTCATATGTTTGACGAGGCTGAGGTTTTTTAGTATGGAGTTGGGCACTCCCCGTCGTTTGATTCAGAATTTGTTAAATCAAAAGGGAAGCTATTGAATAGTGGGTCCCACTTACCGACACCCTGATGTCCTCATCCGAGTCAAATGGAGGACCCACATGTTTACACACGTGCCCGCTTGTGGCATCTGTCATACTCATTGTGATTTTAGAGTCCTCCTAGACGGCGGCAGTGGGGGAATCCATAAATTTTCTTAGGTGGAAGCGCATCTGTTAATTAAGGGTGTTAAAAGTTGGCCGGCACCTCTAGGTCTAAATCAATCGGTTGAAACTCGAATCAATCTGATCAGTTATTAAATGTGGTGAGGATAGTTGCTAGCATAGTTGGTTTGAAGCTAATGTCATACAGCTTAGTCTCATAAGATATTGATTGATTTTTTTTTTTTTGGTAACTAAGACGTTCCGAATTTAAAAAAATGAAATAGTGATAATAAGTCAATGTTAAATTATTTTAAATATTTTTTGACCTTTTTTATTGATTAACTTTTCCGAGAGTAAGATAAGGTGAGGGAAAATAAGGAGAAAGATGCAATTTTATATTTCACCGTTTTGGTGACAACAAGATGCATCCTTTGATGAATGCAATTATTTCTATTAAACCACTAATTGATTCTTTTTGTCGCACTTGATCTTTACTACACTCAAGTATGTTTTTTTTTTTTTTTTTTTTGGTTTTATTCTTCACTCAAACAGACCTAAAATCCTCTCCATTGCATTTTACGTTTCTTTCTTATGTATTCTCTTTGTTCTTCTCAATTGCTAATTTTTCTCAAAAAGCATAGGATAAAGTATCGAAGGATGTAAATGTACCTTTTGCAGTCAGCTCATAGAACCTTTTTTCTAATCTTACTAGTTATTATTATATATATATATATATATATATTTATATTAAGTACTTGACCATCTCATCTCAACTAAACTAATTCATGCATATGTTACGTGTTTGCATATTTTACCAGTTAGTTTTAATGAAATGCATCAATCAAGCAATATCCTATAATTAAACTCCTTTCTTCTACTCTCATTGAGCACTAATTTTAGAAGAATCATTCTTTTTTAAATCTGTTGTTATATGTGATTAACCATGAGAAAATAGTGCATGGTTCTTTAAGGGTTTTTTGTTTCTCTATTGTAGATCCAACACTTGAGATTTTATCTTGGAACTGTGGGAGCTCCAATCTACTTTAATCCTCAAGTTTTGACTTCGTGAGCTATAATTTTTTTATTTTTTTTATTTTTATGACTGAACCATGATTAAAAAAAAAAAAAAAAAGAAGAAGAAAAAAACATGGTCTTTTTGGGTGTTATATTTGATTGTCAATTTTATAGATATGATAATTTTCTTTTATCATTTAAGTAATACATTATTAGTCATAAAATACTCCAATAAATCTTATCCACAATTCCATATTGCAAGAACTTATAATTTTAAATCAATGGAATTTCTTTCTATATTTACACTAAGATTGAAAAACAACCGCTTTTGGAAATATTTTTTTTGTTGTTGTCATTAATTTTACTACTCCATCTAAAAACTATATTCGATATGTTTATATTATCTTATCTCAACACCTTTTTTTTATTAATAAACACCACTTAATAAAATAATTAAATCATCTGTAAAATTGAAATGTACTACTTTATAACTACAGAGTAACCTAAACCACTCAACTATGATAAGCTAATAAAATTTCTCCAGGAAAGACAAGCAATTTGGATTGTCTCACTTATCTGTTCTTTTCATGAATAAGTGACGGGTTGAAATGTTGAACGGTGAGCAAGTCAACTAGGTTTTGTAGCGTTATCACTTTTCACTATTCATTACTATATATGTTTGTGGGGGCAGTTTAATTTCCTTCACCCACGGTCATGGGATTCTCCCATGATTGAGGGATTCATATGGTGAGCAGAGGGTGCAATCAAAGGATAGTGGGGGTATTATGGATTTTATACAATATGAAGCTTAACATTTATGACTCCAGATTGATATACTTTTCTTTCACCCACCGTTTTTCATTGATGTGCTTCTTATTTCATAAAACCCCTAGCAAGATTACAATGGACACCTTCATAAGTGGAGTGATACCAGTAGGTTCTAATGAGGAGTACTACATAATTTAATATAACAATATACAGAACCACCCCCCCCCCCAAAAAAAATGGGGTGGAGGGTTTCTGGTTGGAGTTAACAGTTTGGCCCAATTGAAACAAATTAATTTTCAAACCTAATAAAGAAATCGTGATGTAAGACTTGAATCAAGGCAGATAGGTCTAAATTTTAATTTAAAATAATTTTCATGATATAAATCTACTAGAGAGTGTATATAGAATAATAAGATTTTTTTTGTTTAATATAAATAATTGATTTAGTAGTATATTTTTTCTATAAATGATTTCACTTCTTAAAATCAAAATTCAATCATTTAATAAACGATTTTATTTTTTACAATTAAAAAAAAATCGATTAATAAACAATTTATTGATTGATTCGATTATTTCAATTTGCAGATCACACCTAATAAAGTTGCTCCCTCATAAAGTCTAAAAATCGTTTTCATTTGCCGAAATCCGCACAGCAATGTAATCAAATCAAGTGAATAAAGTAACTAGTTTGGGATATTTTTTCAATAATTAATTTCATGAGAGTAAAGAAGAAGTCTTTAAAAGTAAAAAAAGTCTTAGAGTTTAATTGGCTTTTCCCACGTGGAAGGGGGATGGGACACGGAGTTGAAACCTTAACCCGGTGTCCCTGGCCCATTAATATGGCTTTCTTTTCCCCTTCTTTTCATAGACCCCAATGGCTTTTCATATGTTGCACGCATGCGTCTCTTTCTTGGACGTGTGGAATGTTGTGATTAGATAAGTATGATGCTGCATGTTGTGTATGGATCTTCAACCATTGGATTGGCATAAATTAAGGAGCCAACTCAGACTTTGTAGAAGCCCTCACCAGATCTTATCTAAAGACATTTATTATATATATATTTTTTGGTTTATAATTATGGTTCCAAAGTTTACTAATAGATTAAAAAAGGATTATGGATTCCAAAAGTGGTTTAATAAAAAATAAAAATAAAAAGGTCTTAGGGGAAATTTGACTTAAATATACAAAGATAGAGAAGATTAGACAAATAAATAGAGAGAGGCGGTTTCCGATATAGACCCTTAAACAGCAGCTTCCACCTTCCCCCCAGAGCGGTTTTCTCTGGTCTTCGGCGGTTTTTGTCCTCCTAGAGAGAGAGAGAGAGAGAGAGAGAGACTCTTAGATTACATAGAGCTCTATCTAAAATATATTGGGTTGGTTTTTCATTAAAAGTCATAAGGTTTTGGGAGAGAGAGCAAAGAAGCTTTGTCTTTTGCTTCTCAGTAATAAATTCAATGCATTCTATTCTTCTTTATAAGTTATCATTATTAAACTCTTTCGATCAAAACCGACTCTTTCTCTTTCGTTCTCTTCCTCTTTGACGATGAAGATAAGGAAATGATCGCCATAGGTGAAAATAGAAAGTTGTTTTGGCTTTGATGGAGTTACCAAGAGCTCCTGAAGCAGAGAAGAAAGCTTATTGGGGTCCTCTCATGGCTGATAATAAAGGCAACCACAACAACTACCAAAGACAATTGCAACACCAACAACTACAACAAGGATACCAGCAGCAGCAGCAGCAGCAACAACAACAACAACAACACCTGCAACACCAAATTTCTTATGGGATGATGCAATCATCATCATCTTCCATCACCGGAAATTTCATGTAATCATAGCAAATATAGCTAAAAGAGCAAGAATTGAAGATGAAAACCCATTTCTTCATTTTCTATCAAAATCAAGTAATGATTTGATGGTGCAAAGTTAGACCCTTATTCTTCTTGTTTGTGTCAGCAGAAGCAAAGATACAGCAACTTATGACTTGGGTGAATTAGATCAAGCCCTATTTCTCTATCTTGAAGGACAAGATCAACAACACTCATCATCTCAAGAACAAAGACGTGAGTCTCATTAGTATCTTATTTTGAATATTGAAAATTGATACCATACTCTCTCTCTCTCTCTCTCTCTCTCTCTCTCTCTCTCTTATTGTTATAGGAATCAGAACCCATCAAGATACTTGAGATACTTTTTTCCACGAGAGAGGCATGGTTAGCAGATCGAATCTGCTTGTACTGTGTTTGACAGGATTCCTGCAGGAAGAAATGTGAAGGAATTCAAAAAATTTCCAAATTTTCTTATTTTTACCTAAACAAGGACTAATGAATGGGCTGGCCTTCCTCTCCTGCTTTTGTTTGAATTCCTTCTTCTTTCTGTTCTTTTGGACCGCGACCTGTAACAAACTGGCCGGTCATGAATTCTTCAGAAATAATGCTGTGTCCTGCAAAGGGTACGAACAGTTTCTGCCTTTTCTCTTTTCCTTCTTGTTTCTCTTTAATTTCTTTTCCTGTTTGGGGATGTCAGTGAGCTTCAAATGCATGACTTAGTCCTTGAGCTTCCCTCGTGAATCTTTTTCTCCCACTCCTTCTCCACCAGGTTCTTTTGAAATGATTGTGTCCCTATAATAGAATATACTCTCTCTCTCTCTCTCTCTCTCTCTCTCTCTTCCAATGGGTGTAATGTGTATGTGGGCATTTGGGTTTCGTTTGGAAGTTCTATTAATGCTTTATTTAATGCTGGTAGGATTTCATGCTTGCAGAGAACTCAGGGTTCAGACCTCCAACTCTGAACATTTTCCCTTCTCAGCCTATGCATGTAGAGCCATCTACAAAGGTATGGACTTTAATTCAATGTAAAAAGCTTCTTCTCCACCATCTCTTCTCCAAGATCTAGCTTATTGTCTATAGGAACTTGACTTGAAACGGGTTTCATGCTTGTGGTCAGGGAAGTAGTGCCGTTTCAGCTTCGCCAACAAGCAGTGGTTCAAAGAGGTCACCAGAGCCATCCATGGAGTTGGCCAACCAAAGAACTGACCATGCCCCTTCTGGGCCTGAACCAGCAAAGACGGTCAAGGTAGGATTTTGAATTTTGTTCCACACTAACGATAAAGCCCAATATAAAATAACGAGTAAAAAAATTGGATTCTGTTTTTCTGGGGGGTTCTTCCCCCCTAGCTTCCCCTCTACGTGGTCTCTCATATATAAGAGTAAGTTATATTCAAATATTTTTTTTTTCCTTTGATTCTTTCTATTTCTTTAGAGGAGGTATGATTCTTGCCTTTGGTCGTTGTAGCAGCGTGAAGGAAATCGTAAGGGACCAAAATCTACTTCAGAGCATGAAGGGCCCAAAACACCAGACCCTAAGGTGACTTAATTTAGCTCTTCCACTTCTACCTTCCTCTAGAAATCAATTATGAAATTAAATAGCCCTCTCTCTCTCTCTCTCTCTCTCTCTCTCTCTCTCTCTCTTCTCTCTCTCTCTGTTTAATGCCTGTGTTTTAATTCTTTTGTGACCAGACCCTTAGAAGGCTTGCTCAGAATAGAGAAGCAGCTCGAAAAAGCAGGCTAAGGAAAAAGGTTCGCTGCACTTATTATTCCATCCTCTATTATTCTCATACATCCACAATAGAGGATTCAAATCTGAAATTGGGTTTTGCTTAAATGGGTTTCCTTCCCCCTTTACTTTTGGTCTTTTACAGGCCTATGTACAACAGCTGGAGTCAAGTAGGATTAAGCTCACTCATCTTGAACAAGAGCTCCAAAGGGCTAAATCTCAAGTGAGTATTTATCTCATGAGTATAAAACTTTGATCTTCATATCAAGAGAGTTAATAAGTTGAGTTACTCTTTAAATTAGGGTATATTCTTCGGAGGAGGAGCCCTTCTAGGGGACCAAGGTCTCTCCTCAGGCATTAGCAACATCAGCTCAGGTATTATATATAATTCCTTTTAAGCTTCACTATATTTTTTTGTGATCTATATATAATGTTATATATGATATCCAAATGTATTGATCGATTGATCTTGTTTTATGATTCAGATGCCGCAGTTTTTGACATGGAGTATGCAAGGTGGCTCGATGAACACCACCGGCTCATGTGCGAGCTCCGAGCTGCGGTGCAAGGACACCTGCCCGAGAACGAGTTACGGCTATATGTGGACAATTGCCTTGCACACTATGATGAAATGATGAATCTCAAGAGCATGATCCTGAAATCAGATGTGTTTCATATTGTCTCCGGCATGTGGAAGACACCCGCAGAGCGGTGTTTCCTGTGGATGGGCGGATTCCGGCCATCAGAGCTTATCAAGGTTAGTACTTGAAGACCCATTCTATGAGTAATTAATCCTTTCCTTCCTTGACCCCTATTCCTTAAGAAGTAACTAAACTTGTTCACCCATGAACCACAAGTCCTACATTTGCCACCTCAGGAAACTGGATAAAAGGGTAGGTGTTAGTTAGCTTTACAAAAACGTGATGCATGAGATTAAGTGAAGGTAACATATAGGGATATACAAGATGAAGCTAGGGTTTGATGACGTGGCTCTCCATGTCATTATCCATCCCTCCAAAGGTTGTCCACGTGGAAATCCCTCTTGTCCACTTCAGTCCAAACAGCACAAAATAACTAGGAATTGTAGTGAGACAAGGCTAAAGAGAAGATATGATGAGATTCTATAGAAGGGAATGAAACTTTTAGTGTATGGGCGTAAAATGTTGGGATTTAGTGAGGATTTCCATTAAAGGATCCCTTGTTTAATCATTCTCTTCCTTGTGATAAAGGTGTATCTGTTACTCTATTATTTGGTAGATTGTAAGGAAAGAATTCTTAAGGAGACTCTCTCTCTCTCTCTCTCTCTCTCTCTCTCTCTCTCCCCTTGCAAGAAAGAAAACAAAAAGACCGTTCTGAAAGAAAGAAATCAAGGTTCATTAATTGTAGGAAAATCAAATATAAAACTTGGTTTCTATTTGTAGAAATCAAGATATATAATTCAGGGGTTGGTCAGGAAATTAAATATATATTTTTATTTGTTTGTGTTTTTTGTAGATTATTCTGAATCATATCGAGCCATTGACGGAGCATCAGATCTTGGGGATATGTGGGCTACAGCAGTCGACACAGGAAGCTGAGGAGGCTCTGACGCAAGGGCTTGAAGCCCTTCACCAGTCTCTTTCTGACACCATTGCTTCAGATGCTCTAAGTAGCCCTTCTAACATGGCCAACTATATGGGCCAGATGGCCATGGCCATGAACAAGCTCTCCACCCTCGAAGGTTTCGTGAGACAGGTATGGGTTGGAATTTTTTTACATTTTTGCTCCCAATTTATGACATGTTTCAGACACGATTATGTTGGGCTCATGCACCCATGGTTTTAAGAATCAAATTGGATTAGGGGAAATTGGCCGGTTCGAATTGGAATCGGCCCACTCTGATTTCTGATTAATGCTGATTCTCACATCCTATTTGAAAATCCGCCTGAATGCCATGTTATTTGATCATTATAACCAACGGGGGTAGCGAGCAATGAATTTGGTACGAACTGTAAACTTGGAAATTTTAAGTTCGACTCCCACTAAGTGGGACTAGTCAAGCCGAAGGCCTAGATACCCGTTGTTAGAAAGAAAAAAAAAAAACTCATTCATCTTTATTTTGACAAATTTTTCTCTCTTTCAGGTAGTAATAAAAAAAAAAATTAGAGAAAGTTATCTTTCGTAACTAAATCTACAAGGTTTTCCAATAATATTAAAAGAAAAAGGTTTCCCTAAAAGGTAATGTGGCCTTGTATATCAACATTGGGATCAATGGAATGGGGCGACCCTTCCTTATGTCTAGGTATAGAAACCACACTATTTTCTAGGCTTTTCGTTTCCTTATTTATAATGTTCATAACATGAAAATATTTTATTCACAAAACAAAACCAAAAAGAAAAAAGGGAATCTTTGATTCTTATTTATTTTTCTAATTTCTAAGGCCTTGGCTGATTTTGACCAATTTTAATCCAATTCGAATATGAATCAATAGAAAACAATTTCGGGTCAGATTCTAGGTTTGTAAACCTTCCATGCACTCATTGATTCACAATCAAACATCATTACTAGATAAAATCAAAGTTGGAATTGTTCCAATTGATCTATTAATGTGGCATCAAGTGGGTTCATGGAGGACATTTCCTAGACCTGTAGCTTGGATTCCTAACTATGGCCTGACCCAAGTAATAAGTCCCAAGGAGGTCCCGGGTTTGGGTTTTGCAACTTGTTATAAGCCTTTAACAAGAAGACCATATTTGACCTGACAATGGTGGGGTATTAATTACACTATTACTTATATATTAATTAATTAATTTTTGTTTGATCAAGTAATGGGGATTTATAGTAATTAGTGTAGTTGTGATTAACTTAATTAATAATTGTTATGTTGGTGATTACCTGCAGGCGGATAATTTGAGGCAGCAGACACTGCACCGGATACACCAGATCTTGACGACCCGACAAGCTGCGAGGTGCTACGTCGCCATCGCTGAGTACTTCCATCGCCTCCGAGCTCTCAGTTCTCTGTGGTTGTCTCGACCACGCCAAGAATAATATAGTGACTATGATATTCTCCTCATTTTCTTCTATCTTCTAAGTTCAATATTAAGGGATCGTTCTTCAAAGATCCATTTTGACTCTTCTATATAGAGAAATGTATAGATAGATTAGATTAGAAAGAACGTTAGTAGATAGAATACAAGTATTTTACATATGGGAATTGAAGAAGGGCTAAAAGATCTCTCTCTCTCTCTCTCTCTCTCTCTCTCTCTCTCTTGCTCTGTGTTTTCCAACTTGGATCAAAGAAATTAAGAGAAAGTTGATGATTTGGCAGCCATTTCTGACAAAGGAATGAGGAAGAGAGAGGAAGGGAGAAGTTGAAAAGGCAAAAATGAATATGTAAGGGGGAGCAACCATGCATGGAAGGAAAAAACTAAAGAAGAAGAAGAACATGGAACTGAAGAAAAAAACGGATCGAGGAGAGAAGGGTTACAGGTTTATTATAATTTTCTTGTAAGTCTGAACCCTGAAGAAGAGGGTATTTCTTTGGGTGGAGGGCTACAAAGGAAGGGACGAGTGTGCCTAGTCAAACATCCATGTGGCTTTCTAACGACTGCAGCATGCATGCAAGCACGCACGCACGCACGCACGCACGCACGCATTTCTATATGTGGACCTTTTTGGTGAATGTGACTGAGATCTCTTTTACATTGCTCTCACACATTAGGGTTATTCTTAGGGCAAGATTTCTCTGTCCGGGGAATCGGCCCTGCATCAATATGGGATCAATGGGAATATTGGAAGAAATATCAATAGGGTAGGAATTTCTGCTTTTTATGAGGTGGGATGATTATTTTACTTTCCTCTATGTCTAGGTGTAATAGATATACTCTCGGACAAACTCGTTTTTTCATTATTGTAGTTGCTTGTTACACTTCTCAAATTTGTATCAAACATGACATTGGAACTTTGAGAGTTTGAGGAACATGACTTGATGTAAACACACAATGCAGTCTTAAGCTAATTAATCAACAATGATTAAGTGTTTAGATCCTCTTCCCACATGGTGACCATTACACATGAGATCTCACTGTCATGGATGAGGTATCATGCCACTATGACTCATTATTTGAATACTTCTAAGCGGTGAAATCCCATGTAGAAAGGGTAACTCCTCTCCTTGCTTAGGGAGTTGATCCGAACTCAAAATCTACTGGGAAACTAGGTTCAATCCTAAAGGCGCTTTACTCAACTAGTGGTCACTCTCATATTTGATTTGCACTAATGAGCTCTGTGATCACAATCAATTACCAACCAAAGTTCATTGATCTTCAATCATATGCTTTCAGAGCAAATTGTTATTCAACTTCTTAAAAAATATATTATATATGTAAGAAGGTGACTAATTTTTTTTGTATTTGTTAAGGAAGAATCCCTTGATCATAGGCATTGGTGCTGTAAATGAGCAAGTGAATTTTTTTTTTTTTTCAATTTTTCAGTCAATAGGGAGAGGGTAGAAATATTATTGATGGGACAATGTATGATCACATCACCATTTGGTTGGTGATTCTACATCACCCACCCACGGGTGAAGGGAAACTTTTGCTTTGAATACCCTTTTTCAGATCGACAGGAGTCATATCCCTTGGATTAAGCGTTTGTCTCTTGACCTATGACTCACTCTATGGAAAATAGTATCTTAAATCCATTGCAGTATGGGATTTTCATACATTCTCTGAATGATAACATAATTAACTTCTCTTGAAATTCATGGACCGCACTCCAACGCCTTTATATATATATTTTTTTTTGTTTTTCTTGTTCAAAGTGCTACAAAGTTTAACCTATTTAAGTAGTCTAATTACATACGTTGCAACCTACCTGCCACAATTACTGAAACCACAGAAAGCTGGGAGCCCTTAAAATATTCAGACTATAATTTATTATTTATTTATTTATTTTTATTAATTTTTATTTTTTTTACAAATACGAAATGTTATCTAGACTAATAGAACATCCTCATAGCACTTGTATAGTCAAATTTTTTTTTTTTTT
>NC_056570.1:16317732-16344292 GCF_013358625.1 Macadamia integrifolia
AAAAAAAAAAAAAAAAAAAAAAATTATTTCTTCTAATAGTAGCCAACGTACATATATATTTTTTTTCTTATCATTTTATTTCTTTTCTTTTCTAGATTTTTTCCCCTTTCATTTCATTTTTTTTCTTTTCTTCTCTTGGCTTCCAAACACAGCCTAGAGGAGAGTCATCCAAGATGGAGACTCCACCTTACAAGCATTGACTTTGATGAGCTGTAAAAGTTTTAAATCAAAAGGTCCATGTGCAAGTATACCTTATTTATCTATAAGATTTTTACCAATATCTTGTTGGATCATACTTAAAACAAACCTCTCTCCTGCAAGTAATTAACCACCCCATCTTCACACCATATGGGGTGAGGTGAGGTAATACAGACTCATTTACAACTATCTTTTAAGTAGTTGTTGGATACTCATTTTATCTATAAGATTTGGCAAATGGTTCTGCGCGCGGTGAATTAGGCACGGTCATATACACAACCATTGGATGGGATATGAGGATCTACATTGCATCCCTTCACCTTCATCTAATGGCTATGTGCATGGTTGCAAATGGAAAAACTTCTCTCCAAAAGATTTTATATAGTGTATACAAGTGTTCTCCCATTAAGAAAACTCCATATACATATCTTTGAAAAAGGCAAGGTTTTGTTATCTCTCAATTCACCTTGAGTGAGAAACTCTCTAAATCCTTTTCTATATTCTTGTTCTTGTAACATATCCCTTCCCTTTCTCTTTTATCTCTTTTGTTCTTCAAATTAAGGTAAAACTCCATCCAACGCAAGTACATTTCTTTTCATGTCCATTTCCTAATTATACTAATATACTTCAATGTGATTTTGCATATCATCATATTGTTAGTCCTCAATTATATAATTATTCTTTCTACAGGATCTAAATAATTTTCAGTTATGTGGTTCTATTTAAGGATGGAATTTATTCAAAATAAGTAGATTGAAAGAAAAAAAAAACCCCTATATTATTTGATATAGTTTAAGGAATTTTCAAGTGTGTAAACTTAAAATGTTTTTAATTGGATGCCTTATTGCAAATTTTTGAATCTTCTTTGCTATTTTCCTTTTTTCTCATGCATGTTCTCTATTATAAAGTTTTAGTTGTTGCAAATGCCCTAGGTTCCCCCCCCCCCTAAAAATAATAATAATAAAAAAAAAATTAAAAATAACCTGTACAAAATGATTAAAATATACATAAGTTGTGCAAAAATATCGAAATACACTTTTTTTTTTTATAGAAAGATGAAAATACACTCAATTATCACAAAAATAACCAAATACCCAAATTTGATCAAAGTTATATACAACTTTCCATTGGCTTGTTAGGTCAACACAAATGAAGTAACTAAATATCAACATCAATATCTGCCCATGAAAAAGAAGATCAATATTACTAGTTTCCGAGTCCTAACCTTCTCCATTAAGCTCAATCCTTATGCAATTTCAAATTGTGGGTGGAAGTTATGCATTAAAAGGGGAAAATATCATTAAATTAAGCAATTAGGACTTAATTACTTTGAGCTGATTTTCAACTTCAAGTTCCAAATTTCAACCTATACTTTTAATTTTTCAAAAGGAAATAGTATATATATATATATATATATACTAACCCACGGAAATAGTATATATATATGATGGCGATGACGGCATGGCCTCACCGCCTCAGACCAAATTTAGTGGTTACATATGATACAAATTGGAAAATTATACTTGGTCCCCACCAAAGATTCAGTGTACTACAACCTACCAAACTGAGACATTCCATATGTGTGTTTTCTATATTTTGTAGCAACCTTAATACCTCGGGAGAGGGGTGTCTGGAGTGTTATGTGATTGATGGATTCCTCTAAATTTAAGGAAAAAATCTACAGGACAGTCATAAGATCAATTATGATATATGGTGCAGAATGTTGGGCAATCAAGAAGCGTAACGTAAATAAGTTGAGTATGGCTGAGATGAGGATGTTGAGATGGATATGCAGCAAAACCTTGAGGGATGGAATAAGAAACGACCAGGTTAGAACCGATTTGGGAATTGCCCTAATTTAGGTTAAGCTCAAAGAATGTCGATTACATTGGTTTGGGCATTTCTAAAGGAGGCCTTTGGATGGCCCAGTATGGAGTAATGACCAAAGGTAGATGGATGGAGTTAAAAGGGCTAAGGGTAGGACAAAAATGATCATTGATGATTAGGAAGAAGAGACATGCAAAAGTTAAGTCTTCATCCAAATATGGCATTTAATAGAGCTACTTGGAAGGCTAAGATCCAAATTGCAAATTATTTGTGAGTGAGATGTCCCAAAGTTTTTTTATTTTTAAATATATATCATAGATCTATGTAGCCGACCCCATTTGATTGGGATAAGGCTGAGTTGTGTTGTTGTTGTTACTTATTACCCCGGGAGAAAAATTTTGAATGAAATAAGATGTGGGGGAGGCCATTCTTATCTCTCTATATTTTTGGACTCCGTTTTTTGAGAGTATACAATTTATGGGCTTAGCATGGTTTAGAATTTGCTAAGATATGGGCCAAAATAGTTCAAATTCAGTTCTACACCGTCATGGACCAACCTAAAACACTAATTTTCAGCCATGAAGTTGAGTATCTGGGCCAAAATAGTTCAAATTAAGGTGAAAATCCCTATCTTTTTTTCTCCAAGGGCCCATTATCAGTATTAATGAGCGACATTAGGTCCTAATATTTGCAGGGCCTAGATGATGGACTTGGCGCAAGGAGAATGTTAAAAGACTATCCTAATAGGCCCAGAATTAAACACTAGAAGGATTAGCAGCTAAAGTTTCCCATTAGCAAATAAAGGCCCACAAAGTCTTAACTTCCTTATCTTTATTGGTTACTACTGTCTTTCAATTTTCACCCTATATGTTCTGCATTTGTTGGCTAAGAGCCTAAGACTACATATTTCCATAACGGTTTTCTTTATTAGCGACGTTCATAAGCCTTAAAAGTAGGGATAAAAGCAGGCCAACCAGACTCAGTAGTTAGATGCCGGGCCTGGCACGATCGTGGGCTGGTCTGTAAAGGTGTTCGGTTGTAGCTTGATGGGCACCTGACTAAAAACATTACCCTTTTGTTAACCAATCGGTTGTGGACCATCACAACCTGTATGGCCCAAAAATCCAATTAGCCAATTTAAAACCCGATTAGCCCCATTACCATGAGCCCGATTATGGACTCATAATCGGCCGATCGAATAGAAGTTGTCAACCCCGAGCTAAACAGGGTTCGATTATCTAACTAACAAGTAACAATGTGGGCCACTGATTAGGCCTAACCAAAACTGACCAGGCCCAACAGGTTCAGATCACTTGGGTAAAAAACTCGGGCTATTAAGGTGATTGCTAGGTTCAACCGTTTGTCTCTAAAGGTCACTTTGTAAAATTGTTGGGAGAACGTTGGCATGCAGCCCAACCCACGATATAACACACGATATCCATCCGCAAGTCTTTCCAGCCGCTGAATGCATGTTGGGTCTCACTGGCACTAGAAAGGATTTGAATCCAAGTTGTAATGGTCCAATTTCAACCTGAAAAGAGACTCTATACCCTAGGTTCCAAGTATCAAGCAATAGTGCGCTCTTAAAGCGAACCAAAGCCCAGGGTTTCAAGAATCGAGATTGGAACGTGATCAAATCAAGCCGATTTAGATTGAAATGCGGAGGCCAATCCCATCACCAGTCCGATCTGGAGCGGCCAATCCATAGGCCATTTTTAGAGTTAGGGCCGATTCTAGCAATTCCACATCAAAATCGGATTGGAATCGGATGGACCCGATTCATATCCCAATTCCGACTTTTGCATCTTGCTTTAGTCCGATACTGCTCCGAATAAATATCAAAGGGCATTAGGGATTCGAGGAATCAAGGGTTTGAGGAACTTCTTATACAGAAAGGATCTCTCAACTCCCAAGCTTCAGCAATGGCGCCGAAGGACAGGAAACCTAGGGTGACCAGAAACCCAGATCTGATACGTGGTGTGGGCAAGCACTCGCGATCGAAGATGTACCACAAGCGTGGTCTCTGGGCCATCAAGGCCAAGAACGGCGGTGTCTTCCCCCGACATGACGCCAAGCCGGCGGCACCGAAACCTGAAGAAAAGCCTCCCAAGTTCTATCCCGCCGATGATGTCAAGAAGCCGCTTGTTAACAAGCGCAAACCGAAGCCCACTAAGCTCAGGTTTGATATTGTAATTTCCATTTCCAGATCCCTGAAAATCTTCAGCTTTTCTGAGTTCTCTGTTTAATTCCTTTTTCATGTTTTTTATGTATGTTTTAGGTCGAGTATTACTCCTGGAACGATTTTGATTATCCTTGCTGGGAGGTTTAAGGGAAAAAGAGTTGTTTTCCTGAAGCAACTTCCTTCTGGATTGCTTCTTGTTACGGGTGAGTTATATCTTTTATTTGTTCATTTGATGTAAAACTGTTCTTCTATTCATTAAGAAAAGTTGCTGAAAAATGAGTTAGAATATCGATATGTTTTATCTTGCTGACATGAATTTGTATTATTCATTCTGTGTGTTCTGATCGTAGTAAATAGGTTGAGCAATTGGCTAATGTTGGATTGGAGAATATGTCGGATGGAAATTCTGATACCCTTGAGACTCTAAACCGATTTCTCCCTTTGATATTGGATTCTTTTATCAAGGCCAAGTTTACTGTTTTTTTATTTGGTTTAATATTGAAATGACTCAAGTATCTCCACACATAACATAAGTTACTATACTTTGTCTGGAGAATGAAATTATGGTATGTGTGAGATGGACACCTTTAAGAATTGATCTAGGCACTGAGCATTTGGTAACCTGTAACCTGTAACCTGTTTCTCTGTTCTTGAACTGAATGTTAATTACATACCATAATACGAAGTTAGTATATTATTCTGGACAATGTGGAAGGTTTTAGGTGCCCTCTATGGTTTTTGTTGATTTTCATTATGAAAGTTAATTTTATTTGGTTGCAGTTGATTTATCTGAGATTTTTAAATTTGGGTCATTGTTTGTTACTTATTGTTTCTTCTAATTTTGTTACTTAATGCCTAATATGTTTAAATTTTCAACTACTGTTCTCTGTTTGATGCTTTACGCTTCTTCTGATTTTCTTACGTGTAAGGTCTTGAATTTTCAATTCTTGTACTGTGTCTAGTGTTTTATGCCTGTCTTAATGTTGCATTAGGATGTATGCAAAGTGAAGACATGTTAGTTTGAATCAGTAGGATGCTCCATTCGTTCCTTTAAGCTAAAGTTATATTCAATTTTTCCGTAGGAACTGAAAATTAAAGCATGGCATTAGCATTTTAACTCGAAAAAATTGAAGACTTTTATCTATTTGCATATCAGCATTAACTTCCTTTGCCATTTCTGGGTTTCTTGAAGCCGCTACATTTGTTATGGCATTCAACGCCTCAATAACTACGTTGCTCTAGTCCCATAGCATTCTTCTAGTATGCACTGATGCACATCTACAACCAAGCACTTATTCACTGATTCACGTATTACATCCATTTTACCTTCAGTGCTTGCTGTTTTTAATTCCTGATGCTTTTGGTAATCCTGTTGCACAGTCCTTTGATATATATTATTCTTATTCCTGATTTATCTAATTCTTCCGTGTCCTTTACCTGTGAATGGCTAGGTCTAGCGAACTAAACTTCTAAATCCTGGAATCTGATAGGTATTTTATCCAGTTTAGGTTCCGCTTAAGAAAGGCCCATGAAGCTCTGTGTGTGTGTGTGTGTGTGTGTGTGTGTGAATCTTTTGTATTCCCAATTTCTATTTTCTGTAAATATACTACCGTCAGAGCCTTGTGTTGTATGTTTCATTTATGCTCTAGAGAACGTTAGTTCCTCGAATCTGATCGCCTTTTTATCCAGTTTAGGTTCCTCTTAAGAAAGGCTTGTGATCATAAACTCCCCCGCCCCCCCTCCCAACCAAAAAAAAAAAAAAAGGGAAAAAAGAAAAAAAAGAGAAGCTTGTGAAGCTCTGTGTCTGAGTGTGTGCCCAGTTTGTGTTCTCTGTAAGTCCTGCTGCCAGAGCCTTGTCCTGTATCATTCATTTTATGCTCTATAGAACATTAGGCTAAAAAAGTAGTTGGTTTATTGGGAGGTTTCCCTAATTTTGAATCTGCGGGCATTTTGTTTTGGTTCCTTTTCTTAATAATTTTTTCATCTCTTGTATGCTCAGTTTAGGTTGCTTCTGCTCTGTCTGGGGTTGACTTGATTGCTTATGATCTTTTGTGGTTGGACAAGCAATTTTATAAATTCAATTATTTTTTTCCTTATATTTTGTTACTAAAAATTGTTGGAAGCTATGTGGTGAGTTTCGTTTAGCAGCTGTTGACAACTTTTTCATGCTGCAGGGCCATTCAAGGTCAATGGTGTTCCTCTTCGCCGTGTTAACCAATCATATGTGATTGGGACCTCCACCAAGGTAGACATTTCTGGTGTTAATGCAGAGAAATTTGATGACAAATATTTTGCAAAGGAAGTTGAAAAGAAGAAAAAGAAGGGTGAAGGTGAATTCTTTGAAGCAGAAAAAGAGGTTAGTCTATACTATTCGCAGCAATAATACCTTTTGCCTTGATTTATGTGAACAAGACTTTAACAAGAGGTAAAGATAACCAAAAAATAAAAAACTGCTTCTCCTATTATTGGTATTCATAATGCTGAAGCAGAGAACCAGTAATGTGTTTAATTGATTTTATTTTCTGAAACCCCTCTCTTTTTGGAAAAAAAAAAATGTAGGAAAAAAAGACACTTCCACAGGGGAAGAAGGACGACCAGAAAGCAGTGGATGCTTCATTGATAAAGGCCATTGAGGGAGTTCCAGAATTGAAGTCTTACTTGGCTGCAAGGTTTTCCCTTAGTTCAGGCATGAAGCCTCACGAGCTTGTCTTCTAGAGGGAACAACTGCAAAGTGCAAACTATTAGGACTGATTTCCGGCCTCTAATTTTTGTCTGCAGATTTTGATATATTTTTTGAGTTTTGCATCTTTTCGGAAAATTGTGTTTCTTTTTGTTCTTTTGACTAAAAAAGGGCAAAATCTTAGGTCATATTTTTCGGAATTTCCCCCTTTTTTGGGTTTAGTTTCTGAGGATGAATAACTGGCGAACCTTGGACTTCTTCCTTTCCTCTTCGTGTGAAGAAACAGGAAGAAGGGGTGGGGGTGGATGTCTGCTACATTTAAAGGATCCATCTATGACAAACGACCAGTAACTATTACTATTTTTTTTTTTTTTTTCGTTTGGTATAAAGATAAATCTATTCAACAAGCCTTGGCAATAAGGCAAAAAGGGTAAAACAATGCTCAAGAGTTGGTTCTCAGGATGCATTATGAGGATACACTTAGAGATAGCGTGGGCCATCCCATTCTCGACCCTATTAACATGTATGAGTTACCAAAGAAGAGGAAGATTTCATCATAAGAATATCTGGACAATACACATGATATAAGAAGGGAGCTTCCAAGGGTAAGAATCCAAGTATCTGAGGTGACAGATACTTCGGAGATGCTATGAATTGTGAGACAACTTGTCATCATCCTTTGGTCAGAAAAAGAGAAAAAACAGTTCCTTGCTCATAATAAATTGCGTGGAACTTTCTTTCTTCCACTATGAACTTGAAAATCGAGGTATTTCTTCAATGATGGCCTGTCATAGCATGTAGTGGGTTTTTTAAGCTAAATATCAGTAGGAGTATGATATGGATATACAAAATGATGCCCAGATGAGTAAAGTACGAGAGTGTCTAAAGTTCCACTTTCTGAATGGCCATGAGCGAAAAAGAGGACAGTCTTAAAGGCCATCTATAACATTGCCATAAGTAGGTGACTAAAGGCAAAAAAAAAAAAAAAAAAAAACAGCTTACGCAATTTTCCCTAAATCCAAGAATAAGAGTTAAATTGATTTGCTCTCCTTTTTTACAACAGCATCTACAATTGAACTCGTTTCTCTATAACAATGTGAGATGATATAAGGGAATCCAAGTAAGGTTTAATATAATCCATTGTTGCATAAACATCTAAGGGATAGAGTGATTGGATACATTGGGGCTACGACTGTTGTGGAAATTGAAAATTGATTCAACCCCGAGACTATGAATTCTTTTTATATTTAGCCATGATACATACCTAAAAGGAAATAAGCATTCGTTGCATGTAATAGGTATCAATTTGCTAGAATTATTTCGAGCTTCTATCTTATAAAAGTGAATAATGATTGTTATAATTAATAAACTTGTGAGTGCATGTTTCCTTCTTCCAGATGGAAGAAAAAATTTCTTACTACAAATCCCTATAGTATTGAAGATGTTGATTATGATGAACAAGGAAAGAATGTAAACTGTTTAAAATCTTATAATATATACATAGTATATGTTAAGTTTGTCTTGAATTCTTGACTCGTTTTGAAGATTGATCCACTTCGACATATTTTGGTGGCGACACGAATGGGAAGTTTTCTGAGATCTGTGATGGAAGCCGAGGAGTTGGACTGATACGCCCCCGCGGTATAGTTCGACTGGATTGACCGCAACCCAATGTGTCGACCCGTGACTTGAAGTATATAATGTACTATTGTCTTATTGAGAAGACCATTATATTTTTTGGGGTTTTTCGAGCTAGGGTTTCAAGGTGAGTATTCTCACTGTTGCTTAGGTGTAATCTCTCTTATGTATAGTGAAACATCTTCTTCTTCGTTTGAGGACGTGGCACACCACACCAGTGTGTGAATCTCGTTAAATCTCTGTGTTGTGCGAATTTGTCTGTTTATTTTCACATTTTTCTTCGTGTTTGTTTTAACAATAAATTAAGTCATTAATGTTTAAAATAACTAATTATGGTAAAAATAAACAAATCCTACAAAAAATTAAAAAAAAAATCAAACATTTTGAATACAAGAAAACCTTATTTCAACTATTCAATTATAACAATACAATTATTAAAAGAAACCATATAACAGTAACTAATTCAATCCAATGTTAAATTTACACTTATTTCAATAAAAAGTAAAAAGAAAAAAATTCATTTAGCAAAATATTAAAAAAACCATTCAAAGCTGTTTGAAACCGACATGATTTAGACTAGGGGTATCAAAACATAGCCTGAGTCGATGAAACCGATTGAAGCCAAACTAAGTCAAAATTGATATGAGCTTATTGCATTGTGTTTAGAGCTGAGGTTTTGTGAGAATAAAATCAAATTAGACTGCATTGAAATTGGTAAGACACTGAACCAAACTTAAGAAGTAGACCAAAACCGATAGCATCCTAAAATTAAGTGAAATTGATAAATAAATAAAATCAGAACTGAATCAAAACTGATATTCTCATTAAAAAAAAAAAAAAAAAAAAAAACCATGTTTCTTCTTCATACGCTAAAATTAAATCAAAACTGAATTGAAGCTGATATATCCTTATTGTTTCAAGTTTCCGTTTCCTTTGTTGTCACACCTAAATCAATAAAACCAAATCAAAACTATCCAAATCAACCGATTGACACCCTTAATTTAAACCAAAATCAAAACCGCTAAAACAGTTTAATACACCCACTTGGTCAGAATTTGAGAACAATGTCAACTTGGTCCCACTGAATATTATGTAAGGATGGTAGGATAGGAATTGTACACGGTTACTGAAGCAATCTTCTCGCTAACCAATAAGTGAAATCAATAGAAAAAAAAAAAAAACACTATAATTAAATTGAAACCAAATCAAAGCTGATGCATCCTTATTGTTTCAGATTTCGACTTCTTCACATCTAAATCAATGAAATCAAATCAAAACTGCCTAAACCAACTGATTGACACCCTTAATTTAAATCAAAATCAAAACTGCTAAAACAGTTTAATTCACTTACTTGTTGGACCCACATGGTCAGAAAATGAGAGTTATGTCAACATGATCCCACTGAATATTATGTAAGGATGGTAAGATGGAATTGTACAAAGTAACTGAAGCAATCTTTTCCAACCAAAAACAGGAAAAAACGGAACCAATCTTTCTCTATGGTCAAAATATTCTTCTTTCAAATTTAAATCTAGTAAAATTTGTCTTATCAATCCCCGTCAATTTGCCTTGCGGAATCACCATCAATGTACATTAAGGTTTTAGTTGCAGTCTTTAAATCCAAAGACCCGTTTGGGGAAATGGCGTTACTAACTACACAGAGTAATTAAAGTAACTAGCATTCCAATGAACTTCAAGCAAATGTTAATCTTACCAGAATACATAGCTGGAACTATTATTACTTGCACTTTCTTAAATGTTAACATTTGCTTCAAGTATTCAAGCAAATGTTAATCTCACAAGAATACATGGCTGGAACTATTATTCAGTTTTGACTGTGAGAAAGAATTTCGCTGCTGCTAATGGAATCTTAGGGGTAGGTTTGAAAATACTCACTTATGGTGTAAATGGCTTTAAATATCCATCAGGGATTGGTCATATAAGATTGGTATCGACTGAGACCAATCTCCGATCCGATACCGATCTAGATCGATTATTCGGATCATCTCAGGGGAAAAATAATGCTTTTTATAAAAACCAAGGGTAAAATAGATTGATACCCATTGATCCAATTCGATCCAGATCGGTATCAGACCGATGCGGATACCGTCCCCTAAAACCTTGAGTATGTGTGATCTGCCACGAGAATGAGAAGGCTCAGGTCATAGTTTTAGCTTTATTTAGTTTTTAAAATTTCTATTATACGTTCGTTACTTGCAAGCAGCAAGCGGTGCACCACAGAGGCACTTGTTAGGGTAAAAGGAGGATGAATCGAATTGTTGAAGATTTCCACCTTGGGGGATCTTCCCACATAAAAGATTATAACTCACGTCAAAGTACTGCCAATTGCTCATTCTCGTTACAGCTTCTGGTATGCTTCCAAAGATCTTGTTGTGCGAAATGCGCAAGTACATAAGGTTTTTCCCGATCTCCACATTGGATAGATTATACTCCAACATCTGGTTCATCGATAGCTCAATCATCTCAGTCGACCCATTTGCCTTGAACAACATCGACGCATCCCCTACAAACTTGTTCCCAGATAAGTCGATCTCGAAGAAATCAATGTCCCCAAACGATTTCGGGATTTCACCGGAGAGTTGGTTGTTAGAGAGGTCGAGCCAGAAAGACTGTCGACTTTGGAATTTCCCGAATGATTCCGGGATTACTCCGGTGAGACTATTGCTGTTGAGGATGATCTGTTTTAATTTGGGGAGGTCGGAGAGGGAGGAGGGGATCGAACCAGAGAACTGGTTGGTGCTGAGATCGAGGCTATGGAGGTTGGGGAGTTGGCTGAGGAAAGAAGGAATTGGACCAGAAAGGTTGTTATGGGAGAGTGCGAGATTGCCGAGGAACTTGAGCTTTGTAATGGTGGAAGGAATGGTTCCGGTGACTTTGAGGTTTTCTATTAAAACGAGGCTTTCGAGGTATGGGAGGTCGCCCACGTCAACAGGGATATGGCCGAAGATGAAAGCTGCACTGGCGATGTAGAGGCTGGTGATGCGATTTGTACTGTTGGAGTTGTCACCGCACTTGACGGAGGTCCAGTTGCAGCAATCGGTGTTGGGGATCCACGAGGCGAAGTAAGATGCATTGTGAAATGCTGCCTTGATCTTCATAAGTGCTGCGTAGTCGTCTTTGTTGCAGAGAACTACAGATGATGATGTGGACAGAGGTCCAGAAGAAGAAGAAGATGGTGTTGGGAGATAGGAGAGAAGGAAGAGAGTACTCAGGAGGAGGAAGAGTCGTCGGGTGGGAAAGGCATTCATGGTGCGGTGTTATCTTGGGATCTCAGGACTGATTTGTGAGAGAGCTTGTGAATTTTTCTTCTCTTGGCCTGTTTTATAGATTATGAGGAATGGGATGGTGAGGACGACTACGAATGGCTACCTCCTGGCATATGTACACGTCAGCAGGTGCAGCCAATGAAAGGATACATAAGAGTATCTTCAGTGTGGGATAGCACAAACTTTTCTCCGCTGTACCTACTCGTTAGAGGATACTATTCTTTCTTCATTGTTTTTAAGAAACCAGTGCTTAGTCTAGGAATAAAAAAAATAGGGAGAGGTATAGGAAAGATTGGGGTATGCACCGATCGGAGTTAGGTATGGGTATCAATAGAATGTGTTTTTTGGAAACCTCTCTGTGAAAAAAGTGCTCTCTACCAGTGTCATTGTCATTTTCTGAATGTTCTTAAGACAAATAGTGACTCAATGTTTTACCAATTGTAATCACTTATTGGAGTTGCACCTTAAGAGATTGGTGAATTGTTTTATCTTAGAGGTGAGGACGTTAGTCAACCCGGTTGCATACAAGTATGGGGCGTTCAACTACCTTAAGGAGAGTATTCTTATGCGACTCAACTCTACACTTTTGAAGGACTTCTGTTTACAAATCTGCATATTCATATTGACTTGTAAGTGATACTCTCTTTCTTCATTTAATAATATTTAACTGAAGAATTTGTCAAAGTCTTATACCTATTGCCATATTCTATTTCTTACTCTGTATAGTTCATTTCCTTCCTTTGTTCACTAGGAAGCACCCAGATCATTTCTACAAACTCTTCAAAAAATCTACAAAAATCTCACAGAGAAAACAAAAATTAACTGATGGGATTCGGAAGACGGGAAATTAAGTATAGAAATTGTTGGATTAAAACTGGGTTTTTAGAAAACAAAACTTAGAAATCAAAATGGGCAAATCCAGAAAGACGATTTCTCAACCCAAGGTAAGAATAAATACTCACAAGGAGTAAAATTGTGCTAAAACTACTCCAAATCAGGAATCTCCCATTGCAAGGACCAATATTTCCTTGATAGAGCCATTGGTGTTGTTTCTAGCATCACTTGTAATCTTCTGGACTGATTCTAGGGAAAGGATTTTATTGACTTTCACATAACTGAAAGCTCTTCTTTGAATTGTTTACAGGATAAAAAAAGGGAGAGAAGGATCCTAGTGTTATGCGAAAATTGAATTTTCTTTTTCTTTTGCAAAAATCTCCTTCCCTAATCTCTTCTCATTTCTACTTCGTTTCAAGATTTTTTGGGTTAGGTCCGGATGTTTACTTGACTGGATGGTTGTTTTGGGGTTTGAAAAAGGGATTTGATTCACAGCCAGTGGATCTATAAGAGACACATGTCGCGCATAACAACGCCTAATCCAAAGTGGATCTGGCTCCTCTTCTTAGCACCCATCGCCAAGGTCAACCCATAGTTATTGGGCAAGCGACACATGGTGAGACGATGATCCAAACAAGGCACTGACAAAGACTCGGAGAATGAGGCACCAAGAACCATTGGATCATTGTCTTGCCACATTGCACTCGCCAAAGTAGCTATAGGCATGATCTAGACGACAGGCGATAAGAAGAAAAGCCAAATACAACCAAAGTGGAAGCAGCCCTGTTGAGCCCCTTCATCAAAGTCTCACAATCATAAAACAGAACCAACTGGTCATCTGAGAAGACTCTAGGAAAGTAGAAGCTGATCCCAAAAAGCTTCAACCCTTGAGGAAACAGCATAGAGACCAGGACAAACTAGCCTCATTGGTTACTGAGGAAAGCAAAACAGCGCAAGCTTCAACAACCAACATCGAAAACCCTAATTGTGCCAAGAAAGTCCGGGGGATTTTGATGCTTCCAGATATCCCATAGCTGGGATGACCATTAGATGTTAGCATCCAAATCTCTATTTAAACTGATGAGAGAGGTCCGTATAAAGAGAATAACGTAAATGAATGAAGAGCCCCGAAAGCCAGTCACATGAGACTCACATCTAAGCGATAAGGAGACACTCTCCAACATGACGACGCAGAGTAACACAGTACTAAAAATGGCACAACAGTACTTTTAGGCTCAGGAAGTGTTATGTGTGTCCACCCGAATGGAATTTTTTTTTTTTCTTTTTTTCTCTTTCCCGATATCTGTAAGGCCCAAGCCCTTTGCTACATATATGTTTCATGGTGGAGTACTTACATGTTTTATTGCCTTGTCGAGCAAATTAGAAGGACGAGTGATTTTTGAATTTTTGAGGTAGGATTTGTAAGGAGAGTTCTTGTTCGAGTTTGGGAGTTCTTGAGAGATCTTCATTGTACCTTTTAACATTATGAATTATCTTCAGCTTAACCCCTAAATGTATCACATCGCACTGATGTGCGCATTATGTTAAGTTAAATCTCTGTCATCTTACTCTCTAATCTGTTTGTTCTAAATAGAAAGACAAATTGGGCGAAGGGAAGAGCTAGAGCCCGTGTAACATTTCCAAAGAAATAACTTAATTTTTGGAATAACGGTGACAGTGCACCAGAATTCAATGTGGTGGAAGCGCTTTACATGGAAACGATCGGATTTGGAGTTCTGGAGAACAAAATTGGCAAAGCCCACTTGCTTGAATCCTTCTCTATTTCCAATCTCCTAACTGGTCAAAATCTGTGATATGAGTTTGGTTGGGAGGATATCCTTTGACAGTTATATGAGCAAATCCCACAACTAAACAATATTTCCCTAATAGACCCATAAGCCAAAACAATATGACATCACCTGTGCTTTCAAAGTGATTGGAGGTTCTTGCTTAGCTTTTCCCCTCAAAAATAGTGGAAAGAGGAGTGGAGCTTCAACGATTTGAGAGAGAGAGAGAGAGGAGGAGGATCATTCAGCAAGAGATGGAACGAGATGAGAGCAATTGATTATGATCCTTCAGCGATTTGAGAAAGAGAGAGGTGATTCGCAGCGATTTGAGAAAGAGAGAGGTGATTCGATCTCTGAGAAAGAGAATGGAGCTTCAGCGATTCAAGATGAAGGAGAAGGGGAAGAGAGATGTAGTCTGAGTCAGTGGACCGACTTGATGGATCGGGTGTAACTGAGCTCCACACCTACGGACAGCAGCTCCATCCCTGACAATCTATCTTTGAATTTGGACCCTCCACGTCATTAGGAACAAGTGTCTAAATTTGGTAGCAGAATTGCATCCAATTGCATTTTCTAAGAATTGGAGAGGATCACCATACATAAAATAAGAAATTAAGTTTGATCGAACATTAATTAAAATGATATGGTTATCACACTTCAAAACAAATTGCGTACACTCATATCATGAGATATGAAAAATTGGGGAATGAAATTATAGTACGTGTTATAGGTTGCATTATAGAATTGACCTCGGCTGTGTGCTTTAGTATTTGTTTTTCTAAATGTTTCAATTGAAATTTAATTACATACCTTAATACGAGATTAATATATTATTCTAGACAATGCGGAAGGTTGTACTTACCCCGTAAAATTTTACTTTTACCTCTTTTTATTATTTTACTATTTTTTATTTTTTTGGTAACAAACGATCTATTGAAAAACCAGTGAAGAACACATGGATGGGGAGACAGAAGGCTCCTTTAACCAAAGAGGATTCAGCCACATTGTTATCCATGGTGTCAACAGGATCTTCCTGGCTAAAGAATTAGCCACAATGCCGATCTCTCTAGGAATGAAAGAAGAACTACAAATAGAACATTCAAATATAAGTATTACATGCATGTAATGCAATTATTTCTTCGATATGCATTAACATTACAGTCTTGCTTTGACTAAGTTGGCTTCATCAGATCTAGCATCAAGCTGTAAATCTTTCCAATCATCATCTTCCACTTTGCTGAAAAATTGGTCCACCATTTCATTTGTGACTAATTCTAGTTTCGCAACCTCCCACTGCATTTCACAAAAAAAAAAATAAATAAATAAATATCATTTTTACAACACTGTTAAAGTTTTTAATTTATCAATAAAACTATAGAATCTTTCTAAACCTTTGGTTGTTTATCTTTATCAAACAGCATTGCTCTACAACCCTGCATTTGAAGAAAATATTAGAAAAATTAAAGATGAATCATAATGTAAATTCAAGTGAGGATCACAGTTCATCAATATAAAGACCTCATAAAAGTCATTGTTCACTGTTTTGCGAAAGGCATGAGAAGCCATTCTAAATTCACGAATTAGGCATTGATCTAGGCCTTGTCCTCGTCCTTCCCTGATCTGTTATTTATTCAACATATTTAGTTAAGAAATTTTATATTCATAATGACATTATAAGTTATATATTTTATATCAATATAAAATAAAAATTTATTACCGATCTAAGGAATATTTTAAGGCTGGTGGGAGATGCTGCTTTCATAGACTTGATTGCTGCCACAATCCAAGTATCTGCACCATTCTTAGCCTCATTTTCCTATAGAAACAAGACCATTTTTTTCCAACATCAACAAATGTCATCCATAGCAACATCAAATTAGGAAATAAAAACTAAAAGTGGGAAAAAAAAATTCATAAATGAAAACATTATAGAAAAAGAGAAATTAAATAGTGAACAAAATGGACCTTTAAATCCCTAAATTTCTTTTTCATTTCTAATCTTACCAATGCTGATAATATTTCTTCGACTGTTTTTCTTGAGAAACATTTGTTGATGATATCCATACTGCATCATCATAATAAACTTGTATCACACAATAAATCATGGATATTGAAAAAAGTAGAATATATAACCATCTTTTCACCTCAACTTAAAATATTGTGTTTATCATTACCTTCTTAAAGCAGAAGTAGATTTAATTGATGGTTCTTCAATGAACTTATTGATGACATTAGATACGATAGTTAGATCCTTAGAATTAACATTTTCCAACTCTTTTTCTAATGAAGGTAAATCCTCTCATTAAGAATAAGACCCAAAATATATGAATCATGGATATAAAATGTGCTTTAAATAATTCATATATTTAAGTTATTAAGAATATAATATAGATACCTTGGAATGGACAAAATGAATGGCAAGACCACATGCAAGCATCTCTGCCCCATCTAACCGTGCACCAGTAAGGCCCAAATACTCTCCTGAATGAAATTGGTACATGACAATTTTAAAATCTTCATGATGGTATTGAGTAAAAATACCTTGCATTCAACATTAACGTTTTAGAGGAGATAGGTATTTATTTTTCTCACTATTTAGCTATTAAATCAACTAATTTTAATTTTAACACATTAAAAAAAAAAACTTTAACATTAAAAAAAAAAAATCATTGATTCATATAAATAATTTCTTCTTAACGAGGAAATTATTCCTTATTAGCTCACCCAAAGAAGCTTTCTCATATATTCTTAATTTTTACCACGACGTATATTATGTGGGAACTAGATTTTTTGAACTAGGGTTAGAATAAGGTCCATCTTTATGTCAAGATTCTACTAAAATATAGTTGGCCATATGGCAGGGTAAGATTTGAACACACAATGAAGACATTGAAAAAAAAAAAAATGGTGGTAGAAAAACAAGAGGAAATAACTAAAATATGGTTGTAAAAGATCAAGTTTCGCTATGAAGTTTAACTCATTGCATGTCAATATTATCGGTACTATATCTATCCAATGGCTAAAATTAACAAATCATTCTTCAACACAATACAAAAAATGATCTGTATATGGAGGTTTCCTTGGTGGGCCTTCCGAATGAATTGTTGCCACCATCTTCTATATCATCTTATATCATTAAGACCAACACAAATTGGAGAATGTATAGTCACTTTATTATGTATTAGTTTCAATTTTGTAGTTATTGCCATCATTCGAAGAAATGATTAAAGTATTACCTATAAAACCTGGTAGCCTTGACAAAAAGTATGATGCACCTACATCCGGGAAAAGTCCTAAAGCAGCTTCAGGCATTGCAAATACCTGTATAAACAAACACACCAAAATGTTTATTAAAAGGATAGATGAAATATTATATATAAGAGTAGTTGGTGAAGACATTACCACTTTCTCAGTTACAACTCGAACCTTTCCGTGCATGGATAGTCCAGCTCCACCTCCCATGACCACTCCATCAATAAGTGATACCTTCAAGATCCAATTTTTTTAGATCAAATCCATATCAGGCTTAAAAAAAAAAGAAGAAGAAGAAGAAGGAAAATACTAATAAAGATAACATCTCACCAAAGTTTTATCATGTGTAGCTAGAATATAGTCTAAGATGAGCTGTTTCCGATAAAAACTTGCACCAAAACTCCAATGACCTGATACATTTAGTCAAGTGTATTATAAGTTAATATAAAATCATTACTTGTTTACTCACACAAATATAACATCAAGCCTAACCGTTTACTGATTAAAATTGGTATTTATGCAAAATAAAAATAATAATTATAACATTAAATGTTAACACCAGTTGCTTGTTCAATATATATATATATATATATATTAAAACCCCTTTGAGTATTGTAATAAAATATTGCATTAGTTTTATCAATTTGCAATAATAATTCTTGTAAGTAGTCATCAAGGAATATGCGTCTAAGAACTACAGTTGAACTTTACCACCAGTGCAATATTGAATGACAGCTACACAATCACCACCTGCACAAAATGCTTTTCCATTTCCCTGCAAAATGTTAAAATAATTTGATAGTGATCTCTTCGAATCGATTACATGGATAAAGCACCAAATTATTCTCACTCTTACTTGGGCAAATAAGTGGAGGACTTGATTGACTCTTACAATAATATTTACCTTCAGTATCACTAATTTCACTCTGGAATCCTTTTCGTATTCTTTGAACTTCTTTAACATTTCAGAGATCTATAAATGAACAAAAGAGAAAAATAAAAAATAAATAAGAAGATAAACATTTAGAAGCGGGCAATAGAGGTATAAAAAATAACTGTACTAAGATTTATTATGAAATTGATGATTCGATAGCTTCTCTGCATACCATGTGAAATGTAAGAGAATTCAGCCTCGTAGGCCTGTTTAATATCACTTTCCTTGCACATGAATTTTCTTCGAACAAAACCTGTGGTCAGAGAGAGAGATCAGATTTGTGTTGGGTGTTCAACATTCCCCATCAACCTGTATCTTTGCTAGGGATAGAACCCAGGAGTACAGGTCCAACCTGTTGAAAAAAAGGTCAATTTTGGGCTGGACAGAGGCAGACAAGAAGTAATAGTTGGACCAGGATCACCCCAGCCCAAAGGCCATTCTAAGTGGTTCAGCCATGCCTGTTTTTTTCCAAATTCAAGCCAGCTGATGCGCTTAGTTTTGTATGGCTTCTTCCTCCATGAGCCTTGATTTTCAGCCATGTGGAAGCTAACTGGCACCTGAACTTTTGTGTGTGTGCGTGTGTGTGTGTGTGTGAGAGAGAGAGAGAGAGAGAGAGAGAGAGATTAGGTTCCTCCTTGAAGGGGTAGCTTGCAGCCATGAAGAAAAACTAGTAGGCGCTCTCTTGAAAATAAGAATAAACACTAAGTAGAACTAATCAATCGCTGAGGTATAGAAGCCACAAACACACTTGTATATAAATAGAAGTAGCGCACAGGACCTCTACAGCTTCTGCTAGCTACTTGGATGAGTTGGATCAAAGTGTTGGGCCACTTCTCCTGTACCAGAAGCTGGAAAAGGCAATGAGATACACGTTAAGAAGTGTGTTAAATAACATTGAATGCATCTAAGCTTTACCCGGATAATTTTTTTTAATGGCATATGCATAATGGATCCACCTATTAAGTGCCACGTTTTCCGCAACAGTGTTCTGATCATGTCGAAGACTTATTCGTACGTTAATGACTTTGCAAATTCGTTACCATCCATAGTCTTTTATTATTATTATTATTATTTTAGTGAAAGCATTAGTCTTCTTTTTTAATTTGATACGTACTTACTTTTCTTTTGTCGGGGTGCCATATTTTCCTCATGATTGTTAGGTGTTGTATTAAATATGTGTTAGGCAGTAGTTAATCACAATTTGCATGTTACACAATACATTCATATTGGAAACGTCGAGATGTCTATGACAGAGTTTCGATATCAAGAAAAAAAAACCGATATTTACTTATGAATACCTTGTCGAAGCCGGGGAATTAGATCATCTTGTTCGAGATGCACCTAACATAGTATTTGATGCAATAATAGCATAAATTGGGGTTAGTGCTGATCCAACAACCCAGAGAACAACAGGAGATTACAGTGGGTCTGGTGGCCACCTCTATGGAGTAGTGAAACCGATAATTGATACCCAATAGTGTGGATCAAGTTCTTCTCGTGGGCTGATTCATACATATGGAATCTACCACAGAATTGATTGTTGGGTAGATTCCAACTGTGTAGACCGCTCTCCATGTACCTTATCTATCATCAAGTGAGAATGATGGATGCAAAAGAAGGGGGATTATTCATTCTTGTCCTATTTATGTGACATTATCAGCCTTAGAATGGTGGTTGAACTTTTATTTTATAATGATAGTAAAACTTCAATTTTGCCAAAACAATATTTGCGTAGAAGTTAACATTTTTTTTTTTTACCTTTTGGTCTGATTGTCACCACGGCACCACCTACCTTACTTTTGTCGAGTAACTCTAAGATGGATGCAAAAGAAGGGGGATTATTGATTTTTATTTTATGTATGTGACATTAATAACCTTAAAATGGTGGTTGAACTTTCATTATATAATAATAGTGAAACTTCACTTATGCCAAAACAATATGCCTGTGTAAAAGTCAACATAAATTTACATCGCCACCCCCTAGAGAATACCACTATTAGAGAGACACTCCTTGTATAATATCAAATTACACTTACACCCCCTACCGTCAATCTCTCTTAAGTGAGGATTTGAATTGACATTTTTATCCTTTCGTTTAAAACGCATAAAATCAATCCCACTTTACCTAACCCTTCATTGGGGAAAACAGAAGATGACTTCTGAAGGTTTGCGAGTTGGGAAACAAAGTGTTACTTGTAACTCATCCTGATCACTGTCGACACCCTCCAAGGCAAGAAATGCACCGCCTTTTGGAGGTTGAAGCCTGTTATCAAGCTCATTGGTGGTGCTTGGTCAGAGCCCGATCCCATCTCTTCATCCCTTCTCGACTCCAATATCATAAACCCCATTGGTTGGTCTGCACATGCCCAGTGCCTCGATCTTCTCCTCCACTCCATGGTGGTGTACAAAGAGGATACCGCAATGGTTATAAGGAGGGATTTCGATCGATGTCCAACGAGGTTGGGTTGAAATTTTTTGGATTTTCTGGTTCCCCCCTCCCCCCCTGACTCTCTAAAACACTACTTTTTTCTTTTTTTTAAACTCTATGTGTATATGAACGGTTCAAATCAAATATAAAAAAACCACAAAAAATGGAACCAGATGGAAACTGAACTGTGAACTGTAAGAAATCTGAATAAGAAACTTCCAAACTTTTCACAAATCTAGGTGTCCGAATTTCCATGTAAAGGGAAAGATGATGAAAGAAGAGGCTGCAAAAACCCTCCACAAATCTGGATTCCAAATTTCGCCAAGAAAATCATTAACAATGGCAGTGTGAGTTCAATCATGGGAGGGATAGCTTCTCATGCTTATGTAGCCTCGAAGCATGCAGTGGTGGGTCTCACAAAGAATGTAGCTGCGGAGCTAGGTCAGAATGGGATAAGAGTAAATTGTGTTTCAGCATTCGCGATCGCATCACCTTTTGTTAGGAATGTGTTGAAGAAGTATAATGATGATGTGATTGAGAAGAAGGTAAATGGGTTGGCTAGTCTCAAGGGAGTTACCTTGGCTGAACAAGATATTGCTGAGGCTGCAGTTTATTTTGGGAGCGATGAATCAAAATGTGTTAGTGGCCATAATTTTGTCATTGATGGAGGATTTACCGTTGCAAATACCAGCTTTGGTATATTCGACCAGTGAAAGTCCTGCACCCTAATGAAGGGTTCTAAATTATGTATTATGTTTGGCACTTCGATTGTTCACCCAGTTTTTAAAATTAATATATATCAAATCCAGTGAAAAGTCTGTGATGTATGATATAGAGTTAGGGCTATTATTGATGTATTATTTCTCTTCAAAAATTTCTATGAATTGTTGATAATATTGTTTTGATGAATATTGTAGTGTTGAGTCTGTTGACTAGGAATTGTGGAACCGATCTCATGCACCAGCCCTAGAATCAACTAGTAATTATCAGTGCTTACTCTAGTAATATAAAATAAAAGGATAGCAGAAAATTTTTCTAGCTATTCTAGTAATTTTTTTGTCAATGAGAGTTGGTCAATCCGGTTGCATACAAGTATGGGGCGTTCAAATACCTTAAGGGGAGTATTCTTATACGACTCAACTCTACACTTTTAAAGGACTTCTGTTTACAATTCTGCATATTTGTATTGATTTGTAAGTGATACTCTCCTTCTTCATTTAATAATATTTAACTGAGAAATTTGTCAAAGTCTTATACCTATTGCCATATTCTGTTTCTTATACTATATGATTCATTTCCTTCCTCTGTTCACTAGGAAGCACCCAGATCATTTCTACAAACTCTTCAAAAAATCTACAAAATCTTCTGGAGAAAACAAAAATTAACTGATGGGATTCCGAAGACGGGAAATTAAGTATGGAGATTGTTGGATTAAAATTGGGTTTTTAGAAAAACTTAGAAATCAAAATGGGCAAATCCAGAAAGACGATTTCTCAACCCAAGGTAAGAAAAAATACTCACAAGGAGTAAAATTTTGCCAAAACTACTCCAGACCAAGAATCTCCCATTGCAAGGACCAATATTTCCTTGATAGAGCCATTGGTGCTGTTTCTAGTATCACTTGTAATCTTCTGGACTGATTCTTAGGGAAAGGATTTTATTGACTTTCACATAACTGAAAGCTCTTATTTGAATTGTTTACATGACAAAAAAAAAAAGGGAGTAGAAGGATCCTAATGTTCTGTGAAAATTGAATTTTCTTCTTCTTTTGCAAAAATCTCCTTCCCTAATCTCTTCTCCTTTCTTCTTCGTTTCAAGATTTTTTGGGTTAGGTCCGGATGTTTACTTGACTGGATGGTTGTTTTGGGGTTTGAAAAAGGGATTTGATTCACAGTCATTGGATTTATAAGAGACACATGTCGCACGTAGGTAAGGAATTGATAGAAAATTTAATAAAGAATTAAAGACAAGCCAAATCCGTAAATATGAGCTAAGTATAGTTGAGTGATGGAAAAATTCCCTTTTATCTTGAAAAGCTCAATAAAGATAGGAAACTCATACTTCAGGGTGTTTGTTTTCACCCAAAAAAAAAAACTTGTGGATGCATGTTACCTTCATCAACAGGGAAGATAAATTAGCTCCCTTTTACTACAACTCACATAATATTATTTAAAGGAAAAAGTGTTTTTTTTAGGGATGTGTGGCCCTTGAGACAAGACATATATGGCATTAAATGACCAAACCGCCCCTATGAAATGTAAAATGATCGATCCCTTTATGGATACTTCCTCGTGCGTTATCATCGGCACTCATGCATATATAAAATGTAGAATCGACTACACTCTCACACAAAAAAAAAACTTCCCCATATGAAAAGAATGATCAAAGACATTGAAGATATTGACGATCTTTGACAAACAAGAAGATCCATTATTTACCTACCAACATGGTAGCGATGATAATGATAATAATTATCCCATAGAAGGAAAGGAGGAGCAGGCTTATGCTTAGATCGAAGTTAGTCGAAATTTGCCTTCATTATCTTTTTTGGGGTTTCAAATTCAAAGCTACTTATTGTAACAAGAAACAAATAAAAATGCTTGGTGAGGATTCCTTTGGAGGCTAGGGGCTCGTTAAAGAGAGCAATCTACCCTCGTTACTTACAAGTGGTGAGCGGTGGACCACAAAGGCACTTGTTATGAGAGAAGGAGGCGGGATAGAAATCCTGAAGATTTCCACCTTGGGGGATCTTCCCACACAAAGGTAATCCCCAATCTCCACCTTGGATAGATTAAACTCCAACTTGTGGTTCCTCGATAGATCAATCCAATTAGTCGACCCATTTCCCTTGAACAACATCGACGCATCCCCTTCCAGATTGTTCCGTGACAATATGATCCTGGTAAAATCCACGTCACCGGAGAGCTGGTTGTCAGAGAGTATGAGGTCGATATACTGTCGTTGGAATTTCCCGAATGAGACGGGGATTACTCCGGTGAGCTTATTGCCGTTGAGTTTGAGATTTGTTAATTTGGTGAGGGAGGAGAGCGAGGAGGGGATCGAACCCGAGAACTGGTTCATGCTGAGATCGAGGTGATAAAGATTGTGGAGTTGGCTGAGGAATGAAGGGATTGGACAAGAGAGGATGGCTCCGGTGATGTATAGGAAGACGACGCGTTAGTGTTGGAGTTCTAGACCAGTTGCAGCAATTGTGGGTGGGGATCCACGAGTCAAAGTAGGATGCGTTGTGAAATGCTGCCTTGATCTTCATAAGTGCTGTGTAATCGTGTTTGTTGCAGAAAACTCCAGATGATGATGTGGATAGAGATGCAGAAGAAGATCGTGTTGGGAGAAAGGACAGAAGGAAGAGAGTACACAGGCGGAGAAGGAAAGAGAGTCGTCGGGTGGTGCGAAAGGCATCCATTGTGTGGTTCTGTTCTCTTGGTATCGAGGTCTCTCACAGAATGACAGAAGTGAGAGAGAGCCACTTTATAGAAAATGGAGGAATTCTGGTCAACTTGACCCTATTCCATTTTTCTGTTTCTTAATCTATGCTGTCCAGCTCAGCTTTCCAAGTGTCATTTTTTGCACCTAAATATCTCATTCTAAAAAATATTAATATATATATATATATATATTTTTCTGTTAATTAACCGTTTCTTACTCTAGGGGTGTCAACCGGTCAGGCCGGTCCGGTTTCGGTCGGGCTTAATCGGGCTTGAAGACTTTCAAAGGCTACACCGTGTCCGCCCATTTAACTAATCGGGCTTAGTTATTGAGGGCATGGTACACTTTATATTCGGTCGGTCGGTCTCGGGCTATAATCGGGCTACCTTAATCGGGTTTTAGTCGGGCCTTAACCGGGCTACGGACATGTTTAATGTTAAATGGGCTCTAACCGGTTTTTAAACGGGCCCTCTTTAAAATGTGCTCTTATGTTCCGACCCACTCATGCAAGCCCAAAAAAATGACAATAAATCAATAAATGATACCAAATATAACCATTATTTAAAATGTGAACATGTCTTTTACTTTTTAGTTTTTATTCTTTAATTTGGGGGGTAAAATAGGTATTCTATAATCATTAAAGGGTCGGGCCAAGTCGGTGCACAATAGGCCGGTCTCAGTTGGGCGTTATTCGGTCGGTCTCGGTCGGGCGCCCGACGGTCCAAGTAGCAAAACCGAGACCGACCATTTATAAACGGGCCGGGCTCAAGTCCGACACGTTTAATAAACGGTCCAGGCCAGGTCAGTCTATAAACGGGCGGTCCCGATCGATTTAGTCGGGTCAGGCCACGAATTGACACCCCTAGCTTACTCTTGTAATGGAAAATAAAAGGAAGTAGAAATATTCTGCCTTTTCTAGAAATTTGCGTGTCACTATATGCATACTCGTTAGAATAGAAGAGTGAGTCTAAGTGTGGTATTTATTATGTGGCAAAACGTCAAAAAACAAAAAAAAAAAAAGGTATAAAGGAATGTGTTCAGGGAGGCAAAGTAATCTTGTTCACTTTCATTTTTCTAGCAAAAGAGTTCTCAATTGGACGAGAGATGTGGTAATTCCGAATATTGGATACTTTTTATTTATTTATTTATCAGCAAGACAAGATTTTATCAGAAAAACAAAGGATATCCGAAATGTAAATTTATCCAATTCAATATCCGAAACCTCAACCGAGAAGAATTTTAGATCAATGGCCCTAACATTTGAATTTGTTAATTAGTTGTTACTTTATTTATATCATACTATCATATTATCATAATACTTATTATTATTATATAAAAGCATGTACTCATACTTCGTGGCTAATCTTTTTCTAGATTATTTTACCCTTCTTGTATATTTAAATACCTTATATTCTTCATTACCATTTTTCTTTATCTTTATTATTTTTCCTATTTTTTTGATGCCCTTTGTTCTTTCTTTTTTTTTTAGTTAAATATTTTCTAAAAAATTAAAATCTTTATTCATCTCAAACTCCCACGCCCCTTCAAGAAAAAAAAAAAAAAAAAAAATCTCTCAAGCCTCTAATATATCTCAGCTTCGTTCTTTATTTTCTCTTTCCTAATTTCCTTTGTTCTTTCGAAATATCTTTTATTATAAACTTTCTCTATTAATTCATATCTCTCCATCTATTTTGCTACAATCTATATCTTCAAACATTCTTCCTCCCCCCATTTGTTTCCTTAATTTTTCTATCCAAAAAAGAAAAAATTGTTTTCCTAATTCGTTTATTTTCCTTATCAATAAAATTCTCTAATTTTTTCCTCGAACTTCCAAATTTGTAGCATGATATCTCCTTCTATATACTCTCTCTCTCTCTCTCTCTCTCTCTCTCTCTCTCTCTCTCTCACACACACACACACACACAAAAGACCCAAAGGATTGTTTCTTCCCAAGTTAAAATTTATTTTGGATCATATTCTTCAGCAATCTTCGCATGTCTACAACCAAGGCTTGATCCAGCCTCTGCTCATGCTCTTCTCAATCCTGTCTTACTCGGTAAGCACAT
>NC_056570.1:16344312-16348927 GCF_013358625.1 Macadamia integrifolia
TAGTGGCCATAATTTTGTCATTGATGGAGGATTTACCGTTGCAAATACCAGCTTTGGTATATTCGACCAGTGAAAGTCCTGCACCCCAATGAAGGGTTCTAAATTATGTATTCTGTTTGGCACTTCGATCGTTCACCCAGTTTTTAAATTAATATATATCAAATCCAGTGAAAAGTCTGTGATGTATGATATAGAGTTAGGGCTATTATTGATGTACTATTTCTCTTCAAAAATTTCTATGAATTGTTGATAATATTGTTTTGATGAATATTGTAGTGTTGAGTCTGTTGACTAGGAATTGTGGAACCGATCTCATGCACCAGCCCTAGAATCAACTAGTAATTATCAGTGCTTACTCTAGTAATATAAAATAAAAGGATAGCAGAAAATTTTTCTAGCTATTCTAGTAATTTGTTTGTCAATGAGAGTTGGTCAATTCAGTTGCATACAAGTATGGGGCATTCAAATACCTTAAGGAGAGTATTCTTATACGATTCAACTCTACACTTTTAAAGGACTTCTGTTTACAATTCTGCATATTCGTATTGACTTGTACGTGATACTCTCCTTCTTCATTTAATAATATTTAACTGAGGAATTTGTCAAAGTCTTATACCTATTGCCATATTCTGTTTCTTATACTATATGATTCATTTCCTTCCTTTGTTCACCAGGAAGCACCCAGATCATTTCTACAAACTCTTCAAAAAATCTACAAAATCTTTTGGAGAAAACAAAAATTAACTGATGGGATTCCGAAGATGGGAAATTAAGTATGGAAATTGTTGGATTAAAATTGGGTTTTTAGAAAACAAAACATAGAAATCAAAATGGGCAAATCCAGAAAGACGATTTCCCAACCCAAGGTAAGAACAAATACTCACAAGGAGTAAAATTGTGCTAAAACTACTCCAAACCAGGAATCTCCCATTGCAAGGACCAATATTTCCTTGATAGAGCCATTGGTGCTGTTTCTAGTATCACTTGTAATCTTCTTGACTGATTCTTAGGGAAAGGATTTTATTGACTTTCACATAGCTGAAAGCTCTTCTTTGAATTGTTTACAGGATAAAAAAAAAAGGGAGTAGAAGGATCCTAATGTTTTGCGAAAATTGAATTTTCTTCTTCTTTTGCAAAAATCTCCTTCCCTAATCTCTTCTCCTTTCTTCTTCGTTTCAAGATTTTTTGGGTTAGCTCCGGATGTTTACTTGACTGGATGGTTGTTTTGGGGTTTGAAAAAGGGATTTGATTCACAGTCATTGGATTTATAATAGACACATGTCGCGCGTAGGTAAGGAATTGATAGAAAATTGATGAATAAAGAATTAAAGACAAGCCAAATCCGTAAATATGAGCTAAGTATAGTTGAGTGATAGAAAAATTCCCTTTTATCTTTTATCTTAGGCATCCAAAAGAATGTAGTAAAGTGTAACCAGGAGCAATTTTAAACAAACGTTGAAAAGGACTTTCATTCTCAAGTAAAGGTGTTGGCATCCGGTTTATAAGATACACGGTTGCTAAGAAGGCATATGACCAATATCTTGTTGGAATAGAGGCATGAAACATCAAGGCTAGGCCTGTCTTGACCACATGGCGATGTTTTCTCTCAGCAGCCCCATTTTGGGCCTGAGTATGAGGACACGAGATGCGATGGGAAATGCCATGAGAGCTAAGGAAATGAGCAAGTTTCTGAAATTCCCCTCCCCCATCTGTTTGGATAGACTTAATAGAACAAGTAAAATAGTTTTCCACCATTACTTTAAAGGAAGAAAAAACAGAGAGCACATCATATTTCAAGGTGATGGGAAAAAGCCAAGTATATCTGCTATAGTCGTCAACAAATAGTACATAATATCAAAAATTGTTTATAGAAACAGTTGGAGCAGGACCCCAAAGATCACAATGCAACAATTCAAGGGGAGTAGAACTAATAGAAGGTGAAATTTGAAATGGAAGTCTATGACTTTTAGATTGCTGACAAGCTTGACACATAGTATGCTTCATGTGAGATATAGGAAGATTAAACTATTGTAGGAGATGGTGCACAACCTTGTATGGTAGATGTCCAAGACGAGTATGCCAATTCAGAATGGGTGTGTGAACACTGACCATATAGAGAGACACAGAAAAATTGGAGTTGAGAAGCCGCATATGGTATAAGCCATTTTCACTCTGGCCACGGTACGGCAATTTCTTCGTCACCTGATCCTTAATCATTAATCAAGAAGCACTGTGGGTAAAACTCAAAGAAAACTTGATTTTCTAAGGCAAACTTATTAACAGATAATAGGTTGTGATGAATTTGGGGAACACACAAAATATTAGTTAAATGAAAATCAAAGTTATCTAGCTTGAAATTTGAATAACCAACATGTGTAATGGTCAAACCTTGTCCATTCCCAACTATTTTTTTATCTGGACCATGGTAAGGAGAGCTGATTGCCAGATTGGAAATATCTGCAGTCAAATGGTTATTAGAACCAGTGTCAAGAAGCCACACAGAGGAGGAAGATGTGGTTGCAGAGAAGGCAGCCATACCATGGAACGCATGGTTGAATCTTTGTGGACAGTGAGAGGCTGTGGCCAGCAATAGTGCAAATTTGATAGGTAGAGCGAGGCTGATTTTGAAAGGAAGGAGAAGAAGAATGTTCACCTGTAGTTTGGGTACAAGATCCCTGAGAATTGTAGCCATAGGGAGGACATTGAGAAAACGAACCACAAGAGTTCTGAGATCCACCAGAATTGTAATGCTGTTGTGGCTGATAGTTCTGATTATAATGTCCTCTGTAATTGTTGTTACAACGGCCACGAGAGTGATAACTAGGATAATTTGCAGTCTGAGAATTCGAACGCTTCGTATCAAAAGCAGATCCAGTAGATGCAACATTTGCAGTGGACAGGGGAGAAGCAACATCACTGTGAGTTGAAAGAAGGTAACTCTCATGACTAAGTAGGAGTCCAATTAGTTCAACAAATGTAACAGGTTCGGCATGAAGGTGAATTGTTGTTGCGAAATCCCTGTAGTCAGTACCAAGGCCTCGAAGAGTGGCAAGAACCAAATCTTCATGAACACATAGGCTAAGCAATCGCTGCGAGTGTGTCGGTGATAGTCCGAATGGAGAGGATGTACTCAGCAATAGATTCAGACGCCTTTTGTACACGAAAGAGTCTGTCTTTGAGATCCAAGACACGTGTGCATGATGAGGGAGCAAAGATTCTTGAAAGAATCATCCACGCATCGTGCGAGGTTGCAGTAGAAACAACATGAGGAACAGCTGCCTCAGAGAGGGAGGAGATGATCCAGCTCATAATGAACTGATATTGCCGTTCCCAGAGAATTGTGGCAGACATGGTCGCCACCATGGTAGTCAACAACCGATCAAAATCAGAGATAGAGGGGCGCGAAAACGTTCTGTCAACATTACCGAGGAGATTATACCCTCGGAGAAGTGGCAGAAACTATGCTTGCTAGATCCGATAATTCGAGGAGGTGTGCTTGATCAAAAGTTACGGGGAGACGTTGACAACAACTGGAGAAGAAGACACTCCACTGTCAAAGATGGCGCTGGTTTCCACCGGAGACGCCATGAGAACAAAACAAGAAGGAACAAAGACTCATATGAGTCGTAACCCTCTGATACCATGTGAGAACTAATTATTTCTTATTAATATCACTGATATTGGTTACAGATATATATATATATATATATATAGGTGATTACAAGTGACAAGAACCCTAACAATCTAACAGACTCCACATGGGTAGTTACAACAGAAGCTACTAACGTATGCTATAGGTGACACTAGTCCTTAATAGGCCTAGGGTTCACTATTTCCTGCTCAGATGATTTGGGTGGTGGTTTGGTTTTCAGAGTTGATAACCATGCCTCCAACTGTAAGCAGGAGATGTTCCTCATGGATTTCTCCGGCTATGTCTTGTTCACCATCTGCTGCCGCAGTAGCCATCACCGGAAGGTACTTATTGATGATCATAACAAAAGTAATATTATATTACAGTTAATTTGGAAGAACTGAGTATATTGGAGAGTTGGGAAGCATTCAATGGTGACAAAGGGGAAGGAATATGAAGATATATTAGTGGTTTCTTACTTCTATTGGAAGGAGGTTCTCTCTCTCTCTCTCTCTCTCTCTCTCTCTCTCTCTCTCTCTCTCTCTCTCTCTCTCTTATATTGTTTTTCTGTTATATATATTTTTTACCAGCCAATCACAAGGCCTTCACCAGCTGAGTGTCTATGTGATTTCTATTCATTAACGTCTATTAGGGCTTTTATATACAGAACATGAAAATTAAACATTTTTCATGATAAAGAAGTTACTAATCAATGATGATGAACACCATTAATTGACAGAATAGAAGGTAAGGTTGCAGTGATCACCGGAGGAGCAGCGGGCATTGGTAAAACTACTGCCAAATTGTTCACCCAACAAGGTTGTAGGGTTGCTAATGCTGACATCCAAGATGACTTGGGTCACTCAGTCTGCCATGAAATTGGCCCAGAAATGTCTTCATTCGTGCATTGCGATGTCACCAAAGAAGATGATATGAAGAACGCAGTAGACGAGGCTGTTTCAAGATTTGGAAAGCTTGACATAA
>NC_056570.1:16348947-16355614 GCF_013358625.1 Macadamia integrifolia
CACCGCCAGGCCCCCACATCCGGCCTAAGAGGGCTCGAGATGAGGACCGAAGCAGTACGGGATCCATAAGGTCTGGTCATAACCTACAAAACCGAGCGGCGAGGGAAAGTCCCGCACCCCGAGGTAGGTCGCAGCGTGTCGCCAGAGATCCACATGGGGATCCACGCCGAGGAGACAATGAGAGGCACGAGGACTCAAGGTTGAAGCAGATGATCCTAGAACTGAAAGACGAGATCAAGAAGGTGGCAGAAAATCAGACGGGAACCCGTGAGCCAGACCTCACTAATGACACATCTCTAGCTGATGAGGTCATGAGGGATCTGCTCCCGATCGGCTTTCGCCTACCCAAGTATGACACTTATGACTGGTCAGGGGACCCCGTCGATCACCTGGAAGGCTTCATGGTCGCCATACAGTTCCATCGGGTCTCAAAAAACATCATGTGTCGTGCCCTGCCATTGACATTCAAAGGAGCAGCGAGGCTATGGTACAACCGTCTACCGACGAAGTCGATCCATAGCTTCAGCGATCTAGGCTACTTCTTCGTGAAGGGATTCTCCAGTAGCCAACCCCTTTAGAAGACCACGTTGAACTTGACCAACGTCAAGCAATATGAAGGAGAATCACTGCGAAGCTACATAAAACGCTTCCAACAAGAGAAGGTCACGATCTGAGGTCTGGACCCGAAAGAGGAGTTCACAGCCCTGCTAGGAGGCGTCAAGGATAAGGAGCGGAAAAGGTCTTTGGCGAAGCATACACCGAGGAACCTGGCCGAGTTGAGAGCTCGGTGCGATAAGTACATCCAAATGGAAGAAACCCTTCAAGCCGATGGAGCAGAACCAAGCCTCGTACAACAGTAGCAAGCACACTCGCATTTTGTAATTTTTGCTGTTATGCACTTTTAAGTTGTAATTCCTCATCCTAAACTCTGGAGGATCTTATTCATGGAAAATATGAAGGCTGGTTTATGGCAATTGAGAGGGACTCTCCTGTTTGGTGACCTTAACTCTGCCGAATGAATACAGACGAAGGTCCAAACCTCGGTCGGGGTCTCGGACAAGGCCGAGTTGAACTGACCGAAGGACCTTACCTCGGACGGTGCTCAAGCAAGGCCGAACCTAACTGACCGAAGGTCCTTACCTCAGTCAGGGTCTCGGAAGAGTCCGAGCTGAACTGACCGAAGATCCTTAACTCGATCGGGGTCTCGGACAGGGCCGAGTCGAACTGACCGAAGGTCCTTACCTCAAATTGGGAGTTCGGCCAAAGCCGAATAGACCTGACCGAAGGTCTTCACCTCGGTTGGGAGTTCGACCAAAGTTCAATGGACCTGACTGAAGGTCGCCCTCTCCGTTGGGAGTTCGGCCAAAGCCGAACGGACCTGATCGAAGGTCCCCCTCTCGGTTGGGAGTTCGGCCAAAGCCAAACGGACCTGACCGAAGGTCCCCCTCTCGGTTGGGAGTTCGGCCAAAGCCGAACGGACCTGACAGAGGGTCCTCACCTAGGTCGGGGGTCGGCCAAAGCCGAAAGGACCTGACCGAAGGTCCCCCTCTCGGTTGGGTGTTCGGCCAAATCCGAACGGACTTGACCGAAGGTCCTTACCTCGGTCGGCGTCTCAGACAAGGCCGAGCCGAACTTACCGAAGGACCTTACCTTAGACGGTGCTCAGGCAAGGCCAAGCCGAACTGACCGAAGATCCTTAACTCGATCGGGGTCTCGGACAGGGCCAATCCGAACTGACCGAAGGTCCTTGCCTCGGATTGGGAGTTCAGCCAAAGACGAATAGACCTGACCGAAGGTCTTCACCTCAGTTGGGAGTTCGGCCAAAGCCGAACGGACCTGACCGAGGGTCCTCACCTCGGTTGGGAGTTTGGCCAAAGCCGAACGGACCTGACCAAAGGTCCCCCTCTCGGTTGGGAGTTCAGCCAAAGCCGAACGGACCTAACCGAGGGTCCTCACCTCGGTTGGGAGTTTGGCCAAAGCCAAACGGACCTGACCGAAGGTCCCCCTTTCGGTTGGGAGTTCAGCCAAAGCCGAACGGACCTGACCGAGGGTCGTCACCTCGGTCGAGGGTCGGCCAAAGCCGAAAGTACCTGACCGAAGGTCCCCCTCTCGGTTGGGTGTTCGGCCAAAGCCGAACGGACTTGACCGAAGGACCTTACCTCGGACGTGCTTAGGCAAGGCCGAGCCGAACTGACCGAAGGACCTTGCCTCGGTCAGGTCTCGGACAAGGCCGAGCCGAACTGACCGAAGGTCCCCACCTCAGTTGGGAGTTCGGCCAATGCTGAACAGACCTGACCGAAGGTCCTTACCTTGGTCGAGGCTCAGGCTAAGGCCGAGCCGAACTGACCTAAGGACCCTACCTCGGACGGTGCTCAGGAAAGACCGAGCCGAACTGACCAAAGGACCTTACCTCGATCGGGGTCTCGGACAAGGCCGAGCCGAACTGACCGAAGGTCCCCCTCTCTGTTGGGAGTTCGGCCAAAGACGAACGGACTTGACCGAAAGTCCTCACCTCGATTGGGAGTTCCTCCAAAACTGAATGGACCTAACCGAAGGTCCTTACCTCGGTCGGGGGCTCAGGCTAAGGCCGATTCGAACTGACCAAAGGTCCTTACCTCGGATTGGGAGTTCGGCCAAAGCCGAACAGACCTGACCGAAGGTCTTCACCTCGATTGGGAGTTTGGCCAAAGCCGAACGGACCTGACCGAGGGTCCTCACCTCTGTCGGGGGCTCAAGCTAAGGCTGAGCTGAACTGACCGAAGGTCCTTAACTCGGTCGGGGTCTTAGACAAGGCCGAGCCGAATTGACCGAAGGTCCTTGCCTCGGATTGGGAGTTCGGCCAAAGCTGAACGGACTTGACCGAAGGTCCTTACCTAGGTCGGGGGCCCAAGCTAAGGCCGAGCCGAGCTGACCGAAGGTCCTCACCTCGGTCGGGGGCTCAGGCTAAGGCCGAGCCGAACTAACCGAAGGTCTTTACATCGGCTGACTGAAGCTCTCGGTTGCAAGCAGAACTAAAGCCGAAGGAATAAGGCAGAAGGCAGGAAAAAGAGGGAAAATTTACAATTACAAAAAATTTGGTTACTCCCATAGGAAGAGACTCCTAGCGGGAGTAAGGGGGCTCTTGATAGAGCCAAATCATAAGGCTCAGTAGGGTGAGGACTCGAGACGCCCACCGGGACACGTGTCGCCCGCCAGGTAGGGAGTACAAAGACTATCACGCTCGGTCACGTCGTTTGCATGAGGGGAATATTCCCCACAAGGAGGACAGAGGTATTGGAGCGGGACCGAGAGAGAGAGGAAGGTGGACCCCAGAAGGCAAGAGGAAACCCTAGGCCCGAGGAACCTTATAAGGGGGCCCGAGAAGAAGGAAGGAGGTAAGCATTCAGACCCTCACCATTACTCCCTTACTAAAAACTGTGCGGCCAACCCTAACTTGAGCGTCGAAGGACTAACCCCGAACAAAGCTCCGGGCCTCCGCCGTCTGTGCTTGTGCAGGACCAACTCGCGGTGTTTTTTGGCAGCAATAGGAGCGATGAATCAAAATGTGTTAGTGGCCATAATTTTGTCATTGATGGAGGATTTACCGTTGCAAATACCAGCTTTGGTATATTCGACCAGTGAAAGTCCTACACCCTAATGAAGGGTTTTAAAATATGTATTCTGTTTGGCACTTCGATTGTTCACCTAGTTTTTAAAACTAATATATATCCAATCCAGTGAAAAGTCTTTGATGTATGATATAGAGTTAGGGCTATTATTGATGTATTATTTCTCTTCAAAATTTTCTATGAATTGTTTTTTTTTTTTTGGTGAATTCTATGAATTGTTAATAATATTGTTTTGATGAATATTGGAGTGTTGAGAGTAGGCGTGTTTTGAGTCTCCTGGCTATTATCTACTTCCCTCCCTACTAAAAAAAAAAAAAAAAGAGTAGGCATTTCAATCGGTCCTAGGGACTAGGGATTGTGGAACCGATCTCATGCACCAGTCCTAAAATCAACTAGTAATTATCGGTGCTCACTCTAGTAATAGAAAATAAAAGGAAAGCAGAAATTTTTTCTAACTATTCTAGTAATTTTTTTGTCAATGAGACAAATAAAGAACAGAAAATTCTTCTTCCAAATTTCAAATTTTATAAAATTCCTTTTTTTTTTTTCTCACAATTAAAATTATAAGATTTTACAAATATTTAATTGTCTAAGACTCTAAATATTTATTTATTTTTTAGCTTCATACTTATTTATTTTTTGAAAAAGGTTTATTTTCTTACAAAGACACTATAAGAAGAAATTTGCACATTCATCCATATGGAGTCCACATAGTCAAAATAAAAGAGAGAGTGTAAGGGTGGACTACATTATTTATTATAAGGTAGTTTACGGCGCCACCCCCTAGAGAATGCCATTATTGTAAGACACCCCTCTATAATACCAAATTAGACTTGGACCCCTATCGTCAGTCGCTATTACGAAATATACCTTATATGCTGATGTCGGCTATATATATATATATATATATATATATTTTAAATTATGTCCCCCTCCCCTGTAGTTTGCCAAAATTACATGTGGGTCCAAGAGTTTGAGCGATTTACATTCCCCTCCCCTAACATTGACAGTGTGAGTATGTTGTTACTTTTATACAACAAAAGACTTTATTACCCCTTTAGAGGAGATGATCTTGGTATGAAAGGACCATTATACCCTTTTATACAAACCATTACTTCCGGTAACAGAATACAAAGAAATTTAAAATCATCCCAACAAAAATCCACGAATTGTAGCTCATAGCCATCGGCGATGGCATCATAGCAGTTGCTCTCAGAAGGACTGGAAAGTCAATTAAACGAATCCAGGACTGTTTAGGGAATGCTTTGTGCAAAAGCCAAACCAAGACAGAAACTGGGTGATTTCAAGTAGCAAAGTATCCTCGTGTGAGATGGTTGGATCATTAGAACAACCAATCGATTCTGATAAAAAAAAAAAGCCAGAAAAAACAAGGTACAACCTGTACTCCTAGAGAAAGTAAAGGAAATGAGACAAATCTTAGTTTCTGTAAAAGGATTTAGAAAATCAAGTTCTTCACGGTGAAACAAATTAATCAAATTTAGAAACAAAAGGCTAAAAAGGAATTGAAACGAATTTTTTAAGACTGTAATTCGCAGAGGAAATCATGAAGAAGTAGAATTACCTCTCTTGGTCTTGAGTCCTCCTCGTCCTCCAAAAAATTCAAATCAATTCAAATGAACACCGCGACTCCACCTTCATAAGAGAGAGAGAGAGAGAGGCTTCAGTCTCGGATCCTAATGGAAGACAAAAAGAAATGGAAAAGGGATATTTCAATGCAAACGAACACCGCGACTCCACCTTCATGAGAGAGAGAGAGAGAGAGAGAGAGAGAGAGAGAGAGTGGGGCTTCAGTCTCGGCTCCTAATGGAAGACAAAAAGAAATGGAAAAGGGATATTTCAATGCAAAGAGAAGACAACAGTATGAAAGTGAGACATGGTGAAAAAAAACATGTGATGCAACTTCTTCACCAACAAATGCCCAAAATCCTAAATTCATCCCCAAACACAGAACATATCAGGTACAAAGTTCACTTACAAAAGTTCCTCGGTGTGAATCTGAGCCTCGCCGGAGTTGTATGTCTCCTATGTTCTCGGCTCCCTGCAAGTTTAGCTTCAAGTGGATTTGTTCTCCATCTCTGACAAATCGGAGGTTGTAGACGAAGGTTGAAGAAGAACGGAGGGATGATTTTGGGTTTCCCTCTTTTGTTGGTTTTAAGTGAAGGGTGTAATAGTAACTTCACTTTTTTATAAGGGTATTTTCGGCATTAAAATGGTGAAGTCACCAACTAACAGTTTAAAATTAATAGTGACTAACGGATTGAACCTCATTGTAAGAATCTTTCAAACTTCATGGGAGGGGGACGTAAATCACTCAACCCTTAGACCCACATGTAATTTTGACAAACTACAGGGGAGGGGGGGCGTAATTTTCCCTTAAATACCAAAATGCACTTGCTAAATGTGAAGTACCTAAAATACCCATCTAATAAGTTCTCATCCCCAAATCGATAGCTACTATACCCTAACCCTTCTTTTTCTCCTCTAAACTGTAACGCCCTGCTATTCTTCTCTTCAGGCGAAGATCATCCTACATATTTACACTGTAATCAATCAAATCCATAGGAAAAAGAAAACTAAGAATAACAGATTAACAGGAAAAGTTGTCACTTACCTATCGGAAATCAAATTTACAGAGCTAGCGATGAGAAAGAAGAGAGAGGAATGGGGGGAAATGGTGAAGGAAAAGAAGTGACATTCTCATTGCCATTCACTTCCGGAATATCTCCCACCTCATTATTGAAAGTGACAACTCCCTCATTGTTCTTTTGCTTGCCGGAAAGATACACTCGAGTCCGTGGCGCATCTCGTCGATTATTGAAGACTGTCTTCAACTCTCTTCAAATTGAAGTCATCTCATTCCAGCATGCTTACAGAGAAGCCAATTCATCGGCTGACCATCTCGCGTCCTTGGCTGCCTCCTCTCATTCTCCTCTTCTTTGTTTTGGTTCGCCCTTTTGTTCTTTTTTTGCCTTTCTTAGGCCAGATTGTAATGGTACTCATTTTCCTTGGTAATAAATTCTCTCAAAAAAAAAAAAAAA
>NC_056570.1:16355634-16358947 GCF_013358625.1 Macadamia integrifolia
TTTTTCCTTACCCTCTCCATGTGATCTTATTTTCTGTACAATATTGATGCATCGGATTTGATTTCCACTCTTTGCCGTCTATTTTCCACTGGGGTGTGATTAGATTGATGGGTTTTGTTTAGGGTTTTCTTGTGGATTTAGAAACTATGAATATATTTGTTTTTCCCCCCTTTTCACTTCTCTTTTTGGGTGTTGTCATATTTGTTTTTTTGGTTTCTTTTCCCATGAGGAGATGGTTTAATGAGATTTATTTACTTCAATCTCTATTAGGATGAACTATTTGAAAATTTTTCATGGTGAGATTACAAGAGAGAGCATATCAATGCCAAGACCCAAATTTAAAGTCAATAATTTAAAAGGGAGAATAAATGGCAGGTTATTATAGTGAAGGACCTATGCTCGCCTCTGCGCGGTGAAGGAGAACACCGCCAACAGTGGCATTGTGCCGGAAAGTCTCTCTCTCTCTCTCTCTCTCTCTCTCTCTCTCTCTCTCTCTCTCTCTCTCTCTCTCTCTCTCTCTTTCTCTCTCTCTCTCTCTCTCTGCTTGCCTCTGCGCTTGATGGCTTTCTCAACTGCACGGTGAAAGTGACTAGAGGAATGGGTGAAGAGAACTTGGGTAAAAACATGAGTTTTAGTCAATAGAGTATAACCATCATTTTAACTCCTCACTTAACAGCGACTGACGGCAAGGGGTCTGAATCTAATTTGGTATTACAAAGGGGGTGTTTCTTATAATGGTGGCATTCTTTAGGGGGTGGTGCTGTAAATTATCCTTTATTATAATAGAATGGTATAAATGAATTTGTACAAAAACAACTTAGCAATTTTTTTCTATTTTATTCTTTATAAAAGAATTCTCAGACGGAAAGATATAATTCTACCATGTCAAAGAGAGATGTGTCCATTCCAAATATCGTATAGCTGTTTAATTATTATCAAGAAGAAAAAATTTTATTTTAAAAGAATCGTGATGCAAGAAATCCATCAGGAAAAAAAAAAAGCACAGAAAGGCCAAAAAAAAAAAAAAAAAAGAGGTTAGTTAAGTCACCAAACAAGGGCTAATAACAAAAGAGGAAGCCTTAGGACTTAGAAGCGTACATATTGACTCTACGCAAGTAGAAGCCGATCCCAAAACGCAAGGAGACACTCTCCAACATGATGACGGAAAGTAACACCGTATTAAAAATGGCACAACAATACTTTAGGCTCAGGAAGTGTTATGTATGTCTTATATTTTTATATTCGTTTTCAAAATTTTGGAGCCACCTAATGGAATTGTTTTTTTTTTTCCCTTAGATCTGTGAGGCCGAAGCCCTTTGCTACATATATGTTTCTTGGAGTACTTATATATTTTATTATCTTGTTGTGCAAATTAGAAGGACAAGAGTGATTTTTAGATTTTCGAGGTAGGGTTTTCAGGGGAGAGATCGTATTCCGAGTTTAAGAGTTTTTAAAAGATCATTGTATCTTTTCTTTTAACATAGTGAATTATCTTCAGCTTAACCCCTAAATGTATCAAATCACATTAGTGTGTGAACCATGTTAAGTTAAATCTTTCCGTTATCTTACTCTCTAATCTATTTGTTATAAATAGAAAGACAAATTGGATAAAGAGAAGAGCTAGAGCCTCTGTGTAACATTTCCAAAAAAAAATCAATTTGATTTTTGGAATAAGGTCAAAGCCCTAGAGTTGAGCCCAAAAATTATTTCGGCAGATGAACTTCCACAATCCTGGCCAACACAGTTAAATTGAAAACCCGTATGGTATAGGATCGAGTTCTAGACGCACAAGGAAAGAGAGAATTCAATACAGTGTATCGACTCTCCTATTGTGGATTTCATGCGTGTGGATCAAAATCGTACGAGAACTCGATCCACTCTTGGACATGTTACTGCGGTGCTAAGCATGTGTTCCTCTCTCTCTCTACAGATGTATCAGCTCCGTCGATCTATTTGGCTTGAACAACATCGATGCATCCCCTGGAAGATTTTTCAGAGATAAATAGATCATGTAAAATTGACGTCGCCTAACGATTTGGGGATCTCACCGGAGAGCTGTTTGTGTGAGAAGTCGATGTATATTGACTGTTGGAATTTTCCGAATGATTCCAGATTTGATCCGGTGAGCTTGTTGCGATCCAGGTGGAGAGATCTTAATTTGGGGAGGGAGGAGGGGGATCGAACCAGAGAAGTAGTTGAAGAACTGATCACCATTCTATATTTTTGGTGAAGCTCAGTGAGACTGATCTGTGAGAGCTTATGACGAATTTATAATTCAGAAAGAAAAAGGATGGAGGATGGTGATTGGTGAGGACTAGTAGTAGTGGATCCCGATCTCATTGAGGAATCAATTAGTAGTTATTATTGTCAGATTAAAGGAATAGTAATGATTAATCAACATTTTGGATTTTGGGAGATGGTGGACTCAGGAATCATGATGAGAAATTTTTTTTTTTGGGTGCAAATAATGAGGAATCCGTGTTTCATCTGTTCATAGATTACGAATGGGCCAAGCATATGTCGTCCTCCTTTTCAGATTTATTTTGCATAGCTTGGCATATGAATTTTACGAATATTTTGGATTTTGGAAGATGGTGGATTAAAAAATCTCGCATTCTTAGTCTAAAGGGTGCATGGTTATCAGGTTTTGTTCTCATTTCCTATTTCTTGTGGCTTGAAATAAACTCTCGCAGGAACACTGGAATAGCTAGACATTACAGGTTCAATTTTTTCTACACGGTTGAATGAACTAAGGCTGCTATCTCCTACTTTTCATGGAAGAATAGTCTCGGTGGCTGATCTTGTTAACTCTAAGAAGCTAGCGATATCTGTTCCCCGATTCAGATCAAAAGACAAGCTGGAAGTTTTCTGGTGACCTCCCTAGGAATTGTGGTCAGGCTTAATACTGATAGATGCTCGTTTAGAAATTCTTGTAAATCAGGGGCTGCTGGTGTTTTCATGAATAGTAATTGCATTTTTATTTCTGAATTTGGCCACTATCTAGGCCTTGCCACAAACTTAGAAGTGGAATTTCGTGTTCTGACGAAGGATCTTCAATTGACAAATAATGGATAGAAAGTAACTCTACGTTGGTGGTGATCAAGGGAATAGTTCCATGATTTGTGTGGCAAGAGTGGATCTCTCTTCAAGATTTTTTTTATCCAATATTGAATGGAAGATTTCTCACTGCTTTCAGGAAGCGAATGATATTGCAGACTTTCTTGCAAAGGTTGTGGCAAAGTCCGAAAATTTAAGGTGCCCAATTCTTGGGAGTTGCTAGTGCAAGATGATTTAAGAACTGATGCCAATACAA
>NC_056570.1:16358967-16362707 GCF_013358625.1 Macadamia integrifolia
TTTTTCCTTACCCTCTCCATGTGATCTTATTTTCTGTACGATATTGATGCATTGGATTTGATTTCCACTCTTTGCCGTCTATTTTCCACTGGGGTGTGATTAGATTGATGGGTTTTGTTTAGGGTTTTCTAGTGGATCTAGAAACTATGAATATATTTGTTTTTCCCCCCTTTCACTTCTCTTTTTGGGTGTTGTCATATTTGTTTTTTTGGTTTCTTTTCCTATGAGGAGATGGTTTAATGAGATTTATTTACTTCAATCTCTATTAGGATGAACTATTTGAAAATTTTTCATGGTGAGATTACAAGAGAGAGCACATCAATGCCAAGACCCAAATTAAAGTCAATAATTTAAAAGGGAGAATAAATGGCAGGTTATTACAGTGAAGGACCTACGCTCGCCTCTGCGCGGTGAAGGAGAACACCGCCAATAGTGGCATTGTGCCGGAAAGTCTCTCTCTCTCTCTCTCTCTCTCTCTCTCTCTCTCTCTCTGCTTGCCTCTGCGCTTGATGGCTTTTTCAACTGCACGGTGAAAGTGACTAGAGGAAGGGGTGAAGAGGACTTGGGTAAAAACATGAATTTTAGTCAATAGGGTATAACTGTCATTTTAACTCTTCACTTAACAGTGACTGACGGCAAGGGGTAAATGAATTTGTACAAAAACAACTTAGCAATTTTTTCTACTTTATTCTTTGTAAAAGAATTCTCAGACGGAAAGATATAATTCTACCATGTCAAAGAGAGATGTGTCCATTCCAAATATCGTATAGCTGTTTAATTATTATCAAGAAGACAAAATTTTATTTTAAAAGAATCGTGATGGAAGAAATCCACCAGGAAAAAAAAAAGGCACATAAAGGCAAAAAAATAAGAGGTTAGTTAAATCACCAAACAAGGGCTAATAACAAAAGAGGAAGGCTTAGGACTTAGAAGCGTACATATTGACTCTACGCAAGTAGAAGCCGATCCCAAAACGCAAGGAGACACTCTCCAACATGATGACGGAAAGTAACACAGTATTAAAAATGGCACAACATTACTTTAGGCTCAGGAAGTGTTATGTGTGTCTTATATTTTTATATTCCTTTTCAAAATTTTGGAGCCACCTAATGGAATTGTTTTTTTTCCCCCTCAGATCTGTTCTTGGAGTACTTATATATTTTATTGTCTTTTGTGCAAATTAGAAGGACAAGAGTGATTTTTAGATTTTCGAGGTAGGGTATTCCGAGTTTAAGACTTTTTAAAAGATCATTGTATCTTTTCTTCTAACATAGTGAATTATCTTCAGCTTAACCATATCACATTAGTGTGCAAACCATGTTAAGTTAAATCTTTGCGTTATCTTACTCTCTAATCTATTTGTTCTAAATAGAAAGACAAATTGGATAAAGAGAAGAGCTAGAGCCTATGTGTAACATTTCCAAAAAAAAATCAATTTGATTTTTGGAATAAGGTCAAAGCCCTAGAGTTGAGCCCAAAAATTATTTGGGCAGATGAACTTCCACAATCCTGGCCAACAAAGTTAAATTGAAAAACCGTATGGTATAGGATCGAGTTCTAGGCGCACAAGGAAAGAGAGAAGTCAATACAGTGTATCGACTCTCCTATTGTGGATTTCATGTGTGTGGATCAAAATCGTACGAGAACTCGATCCACTCTTGGACATGTTCCTGCGGTGCTAAGCATGTGTTCCTCTCTCTCTCTACAGATGTATCAGCTCCGTCGATCTATTTGGCTTGAACAACATCGATGCATCCCCTGGAAGATTTTTCCGAGATTAATAGATCATGTAAAATTGACGTCGCCTAACGATTTGGGGATCTCACCGGAGAGCTGTTTGTGTGAGAAGTCGATGTATATTGACTGTTGGAATTTTCCGAATGATTCCAGATTTGATCCGGTGAGCTTGTTGCGATCCAGGTGGAGAGATCTTAATTTGGGGAGGGAGGAGGGGGATCGAACCAGAGAAGTAGTTGAAGAACTGATCACCATTCTATATTTTTGGTGAAGCTCAGTGAGACTGATCTGTGAGAGCTTATGACGAATTTATAATTCAGAAAGAAAAAGGATGGAGGATGGTGATTGGTGAGGACTAGTAGTAGTGGATCCCGATCTCATTGAGGAATCAATTAGTAGTTATTATTGTCAGATTAAAGGAATAGTAATGATTAATCAACATTTTGGATTTTGGGAGATGGTGGACTCAGGAATCATGATGAGAAATTTTTTTTTTTGGGTGCAAATAATGAGGAATCTGTGTTTCATCTGTTCATAGATTACGAATGGGCCAAGTATATGTCGTCCTCCTCTTCAGATTTATTTTGCATAGCTTGGCATATGAATTTTATGAATATTTTGGATTTTGGAAGATGGCGGATTAAAAAATCTCGCATTCTTAGTCTAAAGGGTGCATGGTTATCAGGTTTTGTTCTCATTTCCTATTTCTTGTGGCTTGAAATAAACTCTTCAGGAACACTGGAATAGCTAGACAATACAGGTTCATTTTTTCTACACGGTTGAATGAACTAAGGCTGCTATCTCCTACTTTTCATGGAAGAATAGTCTCGGTGGCTGATCTTGTTAACTCTAAGAAGCTAGCGATATCTGTTCCCCGATTCAGATCAAAAGACATGCTGGAAGTTTTCTGGTGACCTCCCTAGGAATTGTGGTCAAGCTTAATATTGATGGATACTCGTTTAGAAATTCTTGAAAATCGGGGGCTGCTGGGGTTTTCATGAATAGTAATTTCATTTTTATTTCTGAATTTGGCCAATATCTAGGCCTTGCCACAAACTTAGAAGTGGAATTTCGTGTTCTGACGAAGGATCTTCAATTGACAAATAATGGATAGAAAGTAACTCTACGTTGGTGGTGATCAAGGGAATAGTTCCATGATTTGTGTGGCAAGAGTGGATCTCTCTTCAAGATTTTTTTTATCCAATATTGAATGGAAGATTTCTCACTGCTTTCAGGAAGCGAATGATATTGCAGACTTTCTTGCAAAGGTTGTGGCAAAGTCCGAAAATTTAAGGTGCCCAATTCTTGGGAGTTGCTAGTGCAAGATGATTTAAGAACTGATGCCAATACAAGACCGAGATTCCACTACTGCTAAAGCTCTTGCTTTATAAATTTCTCTTGTGCTGGCTCTATCTCCTGCTGATGGCAATGCCGAAGGTGGGAGTCAGGTCCAGTTGAGTTATTTTGTTGTGTTACCCATTTGTTTTTTCATCTTGTTTGTACATCATATTTTTTAATACAAAGATCTTCTTAGCAAAAAAAAAAAAAGATTAATCAACACATTTACACCCCACATGAATGAAATTAAGAAATTAAGTTTGATCAAATGTTACCTAAAATAGCGTGGCTATCACACTTCAAAACAAATTGCATACACTCTTATCATGGGATATGCAAAATTAGAGAATGAAATTATAGTACATGTTATAGGTCGCCTTATAGAATTGAGCTGGGTACTATGGTTTAGCAATTTAATTCTCTATATGTTTCAATTGAAATTCAATTAAATACTGTAATACGAGATTAGTATATTATTCTGGACAATGCGGAAGGTTGTACTTACCTCATAAGGTTTTACTTTTATCTCCTTTTTTTTTTTACTTTTTTTTTTTTTTGGTAACAAACGATCTATTGAAAAACCCATAAAAAAAACACATGGGTGAGGAGACAGAAGGCACCCTCAATCAAGGAGGGGAATTCGGCCACATTATTGTACATGGTGT
>NC_056570.1:16367961-16369096 GCF_013358625.1 Macadamia integrifolia
TTAACTCTTTGTGTATATGAACCGTTCAAATCCAATAAAAAAACCACAAAATATGGAACCCAATGAAAACTGAACTTTGAACGGTAAGAAATCTGAATAAGAAATTTCCAAACCTTTCACAAATCAGGGTGTCCGAATTTCTATGTAAAGGGAAAGATGATGAAAGAAGAGGCTGCAACACCCCCCCCCCCAAAAAAAAAAAGAAAGAATGAAAGAAAAGAATATAAGGCTTCCTATGAACCTATTAGAAAAACATCATCGGATTCCAAATTTCGCCAAGAAAATCATTGAAGAAAGCTATCGTTCTTCTCCCCCAGAGGACTGACACCATGTATAGAAATATAAAGAGATACTTGCTTGGATTTGTAACTGAAATTCTGGCAAACAGAGATGATCATTGGGCCTTTGTACTCTCGTCGATTGTTCCAATAACCTACAAACTGGAACTTCTTGCTATAGGGAAAATTTTCAGAACAAGGGTTGATTCTTTGATTTGGAGAAGAAGAAGAAGAATGATAAGGGCATACTTGATAGTTTACTTATTATGAGGGTATTTTGGTATTTAAAAAAATATAACCCAATTAATGTCAGCATTTAAGCTATATTTCCTAACAGAGACTGACGGTAGAGAATGCAAGCGTGATTTGATATTATGCAGGGGGCATCTCTCTAATGGTGGCATTCTCTATGAAGTGGCGCTGTAATTTCCCTTCTCTTTTTTTTTCCCCTTTGATCTGATAGTCACCGGCTCACCGTGGCACCACCTACCTTACTTTTGTCGGGTAACTCTCTCTCCTTTAATTCGTTAATATCCAGTCTCTTATTTTTTGGGGTGTACTTATTGTGTCTATCTTTCTTTCCTTTTAAAATCATCGTCGTATCTTTTCTCAATGATACCCATCATGTGCTCCCATTTGCATACACCCCGACCCCTATTGGTGTTGTCTTCTTTTTTAATTTGATAGGTATTTACCTTTCTTTAGTGAGGATGTCATATTTTCCTCATGATTGTTAGATGTTGTATTAACTATGTGTTACAAAGTAGTCAATCTTGATCTGGGTGTCACACAATACATTCATATTGGAAACCTTGAGATTCTACAATAGAGTTTAAATTTAAAAAAAAAAAAAAAAA
>NC_056570.1:16369116-16373356 GCF_013358625.1 Macadamia integrifolia
AAAAAAAAAAGACCAGCCGATTACTTTATCTATGATCAGGGGAAGAATGGTGAATATAAAAATGGGAGACACTATTGACTCGTGTTCAATGTGACATTAATGACGTTGGGATGGTGATTGAACTTTCATCGTACAATGATAATGAAAACTTCAACTTTGTCAAAACAATATGCCTCGGTAAAAGCCAATGCTTTCTTTTCTTTTGTTTTTTGGCCCTCTTGATCTTTATTCACCACGGCACCACCTACCTTACTTTTGTCGGGTAACTCTCTCTCCCCTTAAATAAATATGGCTATACGAGAGTTCGCACACTTTTTATTTATTTTTTTGGTAAACATAAGGATTAACGTGTTGAGAATGCATATTACATACTAAACTGCATTATACTGCCTTGGTCTTTTTTCTTTTGATTTGATACTCAACGACTTCACCTACCTCCATCTCTCTCTCTCTCTCTCTCTCTCTCTCTCTCTCTGAGTGAGTGTTTGTAGGGGGTTGAGAGCATCTCAGATACAAGGGGCGGGGGTTGGTTATATATACTTGCTTTCAGTTACTATATGAGATGGGTTCAGAAGGCCAACAAAAATCTGAGGAAATCAATCCCTTGTGAACCGACTGTAGTATAACCATGATTTATGACAAGTTTCTTACTTCTATTGGAAGGAGGTGCTCTCTCTCTCTCTCTCTCTCATATGTTCTCTTTCAATCCCCTGTCTGCTGAGTGTTTGTGATTTCTATTTATTAATATTTATCAGTGCTTTTATAACTAGAACATGGAAATTAAACATTTTTCATGTCTAGATTTCGCTTTAGTTGGAAGTAGTCGATCTCCTCCCCAGTTGATGGCCATGCCAAAGGTGGAGGAGTAATCCCGGATTTGTCCCTCCTTTTTGTAGTTGTATCTGATCTCGTTTAGACCCAGCTAGTACACCTTCTTTTTCTTTTCATTTAATACATATGACCCTTTTATAAAAAAAAGTTACTAATCAACTATGATGATCACCATTAATTGACAGACTAGAAGGTAAGGTTGCAGTGATCACCGGAGGAGCAGCGGGCATTGGTAAAACTACTGCCAAATTGTTCAGCCAGCAAGGTTGTAGGGTTATTATTGCTGACATCCAAGATGAGTTGGGTCACTCCGTCTGCCACGAAATTGGCCCAGAAATGTCTTCATTCGTGCATTGCGATGTCACCAAAGAAGATGATATGAAGAACGCAGTAGACGAGGCTGTTTCAAGATTTGGAAAGCTTGACATAATGTTCAACAACGCCGGGACCATTGATCCACCAAAGATAAAGATATGGGAGAACGAAAAATCCGACTTCGAAAGGGTCCTCGGCGTCAATGTTACCGGTGTCTTCTTAGGCACCAAACACGCAGCTCGTGTCATGTTACCGGCAAACCAGGGTAGCATCATTAACAATGGAAGTGTAAGTTCAATCATGGGAGGGATAGCTTCTCATGCTTATGTAGCTTCGAAGCATGCAGTGGTAGGTCTCACAAAGAATGCAGCTGCGGAGCTAGGTCAGCTTGGGATAAGAGTAAATTGTGTCTCAGCATTCGCGATCGCATCACCTTTTGTTAGGAATGTGTTGAAGAAGTATGATGATGATGTGATTGAGAAGAAGGTAAATGGGTTGGCTAGTCTCAAGGGAATTACCTTGGCTGAACAAGATATTGCTGAGGCTGCAGTTTATTTTGGGAGCGATGAATCAAAATGTGTTAGTGGCCATAATTTTGTCATTGATGGAGCATTTACGGTTGCAAATACCAGCTTTGGTATATTCGACCAGTGAAAGTACTGCACCCTAATGAAGGGTTCTAAATGATGTGTTCTGATTGGCACTTTGGATTGTCCACCCAGTTCTTAAAATAATATATATCCAAACCAGTGAAAACTCTTTGGTGTATGATATAGTTAAGGCTATTATTAAGCGTCTAGCCAGCTTGGTTAACAAAAAAAATGAGTGAAGGCTATTATTGATGTATTATTCCTCTTCAAAAATTACTATGAATTGTTAATAATGTTGTTATGAAGATTACAGTGTTGAGAGTAGGTGTGTCAATCGATCGGGTGTAATTAGACTTTCTTACTTTAGGACCTTGCACCGTGATGCTCATTAAAACTATCGATTTTCATATAATAGGCATGTCCCATTTATATATAGATGATCCTCGGATTAAACAGACCATAGATGAGCTTTAAATAGACTAATAACTCATTTATCTCTAAAAGAACTATAACCGAACTTTCTACCCAAAAAAAAACGAAGTATAACCGAACTTTAAACGGGCTTTGAAGAATTGGGAATAAGGGATATAACCTTCCAAATCCTAAACAGTGTTTTATGGAATTGGGATTGGATCATTTATTTAACTCGGAATCGTGATTCAGATGGGGTCCAATTGATCTTGATTGAAATTCATTCAAAATTGGTCTGAATTGTTCACAAATTGGCCTACACCCTAAAAACTCAACATGGATTGGACGCTTCCAGATCGACCGAAGTAGAGAGGGCCTGGTCAAATTCAATCCTAATATTCTATTAATTCTTGAAACACTGTTAATGTAGTGCCGGTGGTAAATGGCAAATCGGAGTCGAAGATTACAAAAGTGAAAGAGAAGCCTCTTCGTAAGTAAGACATATAAAAAACGGATTAGTTTTTCATACAATCACCTGGTCGTATGAGTTAGCATCTAACATCTGTTATTTTTATTCTCAAATATACCCATATTTATCCTTATAATGATAAAAAGTGGGACAGATGTGTTGAATGAATGCAAACTCATACAACAAGTAGGATCCTATCTCAGACATACATATCAGTTTGGAAATTAATCATCATCCAAAATTCACTTTATTCATCTCTCCAAAAAGCCCCATGCACCAAATATGCGGATAAAATTGATCAAAACATTACAAAGGAAATCCACGCCCCAGTAAACAGAAATCCAATTAGACGGTGGATAACCGAATGGTGGGCAAATATTTCAAAGCCTCTCGTAATATGGCAACAAATACAATAAGAGGGTATGTCATATAAATGGGAACAAATCGTCTGAAATTCGGATCTTGTACAATTCTGTACAATGCCCCCCATGCAGCCGACAAGTGTGAAATTCCATATTCATGGCTCATATTAGTCTACTATGATACAATCTTAAACCAGTGAGAAAACCGTTTTGAATCAAACCATTGAAAAACAAACCAAAACAAACTTGATCGATTCATCTTTTTGAAATAAAAGCTGAAATATTTTCCCTCTATCCTCTTTCCTCTCGATCTCGATCTCGATCTCGATCTTGACTCTCCCTCTCGGTTCTCTGTAACCAAAAGCTCGGATTTGCTCTTTCCCTCGCCTCTCCCTGCTATCTTGACTCTCCCTCTGTTCATTGCTCCCTGCTCTCTCGATCTGTTCCACGCTCTCGACTCTCTCTCTCTCTCTTCGTCGCTCGACTCCTCTCTCTCCTATCAGTGGATTCGAATTCGTTGATTTGATTTCGAATTTTTGATGAAGACTACTACTACTACATCGACTGGATCGAGAAGCTTTTGTTCTTTTTTCTTTCTTCTTTCTTTTTCTTGCTTGAAGAGTTTGTTTTCTTTGATCTGATCTCTTCCTCTCGAGCAGGAAGAGACTCCATGGCTGTTGCTATCGAACGCTTCTCCATCAGGTAGAACCTAAGAATCGTTAATTTTGGTTTTTTGGTTTCGAATCTCTTTGCAGGTTTTAATATTTTAACGAGTGATTCGGTGGTGTTTCAGAGAGTACGCTTCGAAGATGAGGAGTGTTAATGTGGAGAAGTCTTGGCCGTTTCATGATAAAGAAACGATGAAGAAAGAAGAGCTCGCAGCAAAGCTTCCGTTGATGAAATGCCCGAAATATCGGTGGTGGAAGGATGAGGTGGAGGCGATGAGATCTAAATCTTCTAATTTTCCTGCTAATAAGTCTGATGTTGATGTTGTTGATGATGATGAAAACGGTAAGAAAATTCTAGAAGCAACTGGCGAGAGAAGCGGATGTGTGTCGGAAAAGCTTCCGGTTGAGAAGATTGAGGCGGTTATAGTGACGGGTGAGGAGGACAAGGTGGTGATGAGTTGTCCGGTTTGTCGGATTTTTACGGCGACAACTGTGAATGCGGTGAAGGCGCATATCGATGATTGTTTGGCTTAGACTACGTCGAAGGTGGATCACCGGAGATTACAGATGAGGAAGTCTACAGAAACGCCGGCG
>NC_056570.1:16373456-16475460 GCF_013358625.1 Macadamia integrifolia
AGATCACCTCCTCTAAGACCTTCTTCATCATCATCACCACCTTTTTTGCCAAGTCCAAGTCTATTTTTCCTTGCCTCCTCTTCTTCCTCATCCTCCTCTCCCTTGTCCGAGACATTTCCTTCATCCTCCTCACCAGATGGTTTCCTACGCCCCCGTCCAGTAGCCCCACCACCTTCCTTGTCATCAAATTTTTCCCCTTCACCAAAGGCAGCAGGTCCATTATTTGCTGCTTTCATCATCCACCTTTGGTATCCATCTGCAGTTTTCCTCCTATTTTTCATCTTCTCTTCAGCTTCTTCCAAGGTAAGTTGTTTGTATTGAGCAACTTTGTTAAAGTTGTACCTATGGATCAAAAGTATCAAATAGCCATTACTACCATAGATGACAATTATCACATCAAGATTAAAATTGGATCATTAAATCAGCAACTATATGTTGGAATTCAGATAATAGAATGCCATACTGAAAGACATGAACATAAACTCAATCTGCAAGGGAGACCCAATCTTTCCCAGACAAAAAGACTCTGGAAAGACAATAACACTCTTTCCCAGAAAAAAAGATTGGAAAGACAATAACACACTATAATGTTCACTCAATCATAAAATGGAGATAGCAGAGTGGTTGTGCATACCAAGAACCAGCAGGAATAGCAACAAACTCCTTTCCTTGCAACATGAGCAGATAATAAATTGTGGAGTTTGCACCCTCAAGCTGGCCATGATACTGAAATTGGCCAGTCTCATCCTCCAAAAGCCAAGGCTTATTCTTGTACTTCTCCTGTGTGATGCATAACAATGTTGAAACCAAAGAGGGATACAGGAAATAGATAGATGCAATATCAGCTGGTAAGCCATGATCCATCTTGTACTTCTTCCCTTTTATTTTACTTTATTTATTTTTATTTTTTTTGCTAATGATGGGTATCCATGTCTTTGGCCTGACTAGTCCCACGAGCCCATACTGACCCCATAACCGCATGGACAGGGTCATACCAGGGTTGAATGAGAACCATTCAACTTTCACTAAAAGCAGTGAAGAGCATTAAGCACGTAAGAGGAGTCGAACTCAGAACCACACGCTTCCTGAGGCTCTATGCCTCTACATTAGAGTTGAATAAATAAATTTAATGTTCCAAAAAATGTAATTTTTGCATCATTCCATGTATCAAATGATAGCATTGTGTACTATATGAGCAACCAGAGAAAAGGTTACATTCAAAGTTCTAAAATTTTCATATTACCTACAACGTGTTTTCAGACACACAAAGGATAAAAATATTCATCCTCCCATGGAAAATGCCAGTACAACCCTAAATGTTTTTTTTTTTTTTTTTGCTCTCCGAGCGTCTGTTTAACACAATCATTTTCCTTCCATCTATTAGCAACTTATGCAAATAAATACCCGTAAAGCATCTGTAACTTGGCGCCCTTGAAGTCCTTCTTTTTGGAGAGACCATTTATTATCAGCATTTTTCTTCTTTGAAAAATTGGGAACCCCTGTGATAAATCTAGCAATGAAGTAATTTTTATCACTTGCAGAACTAGCCCGAACATTATACTCCTGCATAAGAAATGAAACAGATTTGAGCTTTGAAAAAACCCAAATGGTGTAATAGTTGATTTATAAATCAAAAGGATTGGTTTAATCAGAAAATATTGAAAGGCCTATATTTAAAAATTACATGTAGACAAACAAGAACATGAGTGTGTGTCAAATTGGGGAAGAGAAAGGGAAAAAAGAAAAAAAATATCCTAATAGATGAAAATCCTAAATCAAAATCACTTAGAATTAATAATGGTGTAGTTGTGTTCTCCCCGAGATACCAGGATCAAAGGAGCCGGGGGAATATCCAGCCTCTTGGCATTGGAAGAGGCCCCTTTTGCTCTGCTATTGCTGTAGTATCTTTATGTCTGTGTGTGTGTGTGTGTGTTTACAGCGCCACCCCCTGGAAAATGCCACTATTAGAGAGACACCCCTTCTATTTTACCAAATTAGATTCAAACCCCTTACTGTCAGTCACCGTTAAAAAAAGAATTAAAATGACTGTTATACCCTCCCTATTCACTAAAACTCAGGTTTTCCTCGGATATTCAGTACGAGCTCCTCGACAACAACGGCGATGACGACGACGATGGCAATGGCAACGGCAACGGCAAAGATTCCTTCACCTTCTTCACTTCTTTTGGCTTGTCTCTCTACTATCTGGATCTGGCATCACAGGCTTGTCATCTCCTGGACAAACACAGAATGAGAGGAAACCTCTCCCTCTGGCTTACCTTCTTATCAAGATGATATTGAGAGGTGCTCATCTACCAGCGATCGTTCAAAGCACTGGCGAAGGGCTATAATCTCTTTTTTTTTTTCTTTCTAAAACTTCTTCTAGCAAAGCAGAATTCATCTATCCGACGAATTGGGTGGGAGATCAAACACTGTTGTACAGAGCAGTTGGTGGTGCTGAAACACCGACACCCCCGCTTAGTGGCAGACTTGCTATTCCATTCATATTGTTCTTTATCTGATTTGTCTTCTCTTCTGTATTTCTCTGTCTAAATCCTTAAAATAGCAAACTCTATTAACGCACCTAATTTATCGTACCTCCACAATCCACATGGTAGTTTGACACTTATTGTAAGAGATGAACACGGGATTTGAGAATTGGGTTGAAGCTTTGAAGCCCAAAGAAAAGGGGAAAATCGTTCACAACGTTTGTTTGTTCATTGGTTCGAAAACAAAAAGCCATTCCTTGGTTCCATTGCATTTTTTGCTTTTCCGTTAATCAAAACAAAAGAGTTTTTGTGGAAAACCAAAAAATTGAGAGACCCATTTCGCAATTTAGCAGAGCAAACTCAGAATGAAACACTGAAACGACATTCAAAGAAAATAGAAAGGGAGAGAGATTCAGCGCAGAGATTGGATCCTTCGTGAATGTTACATTGTTGGAATCTCTTTTTCTGAAATTGGGTTTTTATTTATTTTTCTTCAGATGTTATCCACAGATTTGCTGCTGCATTCGAGATGGGTGATCGGGGAGGGGATTTGGTCAAGGAAATGACGATGTGAGAAGATTAAGGGAAGTGGGTATTCGCAAGAATGAGCAAAGAAGGCTTTGGAACAACGGAGGTCTGTGAAAAGGCGAGGAACGAGCATTTTCACAATAATGTCAGTGGCACATGTTGACGACGACGAAGATGGAGGTGCTGGCGGCGTCGCCGGTGCTCTAAACGATCTCCGATATAGTAACTATCGATTTAGGGATGAGAATTATTATATGGGTATTTTAGGTACTTCACATTTAGAAAGGGCATTTTGGTATTTAAAATAAAATATAGTAGCTGACAATAACACATAAAGTATATTCCTTAACAGTGACTGACGGTAGGGGGTCTGAGTCTAATTTGGTGAAACAAAGGGGGTGTTCTTATAATAATGGCATACTCTAGGGGGTGGCGCTGTAAATTACCCTATATATATTGATCAAGTAGCAGCAATAAACAGATTAGGGCTATCACCGACGAACATATATCAGTTTCATGGCGGGAATTCCTGACTCGCATAATTTTCCTATTTCTAGTTTCGAAAAACTCACAACAAAGTTGGGAAGGAGAAATGGTACATCAAAGGAGAGCGAGGAAAGACAAGGGTGAGAGGAGAAAGCAGAAATTTAGGTTAGCTGTTCCAAAACACAACAAAATTTGAAAACCAAATTGAAGAAAGGAAAACATACCCGAATTAATCGTGTCAATGTAACGCCACATTCGATACATTTCCCACGATTCTCCGCCATTGCTTTTCCACAGGACAAGCAGAGAGTCATATGCTTACAGTTACTCCCATAAAGATCATTCGTTGAACCACAGCCACTGCATGTCGGCTTCAAAAGAAGATCAAACGACATCTCTATTCCAGTAGAAAACCCTATAAATCAACAATGAAGATAAAACCAAAATATGAATTGGTAAGTTGAGGAATTCGAACTGGAACTGAGAAGAGTATGAATCAGAATAAATTGCCGAATTCAAAAACGTAATTAATGTACCACAAAACAATTGAACAAATTAAAGGTACCTTAATAACAAAAAACCAAAAACCTAAACCAGCATATCACGACTCCCTGAAGAGAAGGCTTCGTTTTCGATAGTTTTTGAATGAATCTTCGTTCAAGAGTTGTGAGGGAGATAGATTTTTAAGAGTTAGCGTTAAATTGAATGGAAGGAAGATGCCGTTCCTAAGATTGGTTCCCAGAATCCCATTCTAACCGTTTCTCTACTTTGTGAGCAGCATCGGATCTGCTAACCTCTGGATGGAGTATGTGTATCAGTGAATGTGGGATTCTTGTTCCGAGTCTTCCGACCCCAATTTACTGAAACTGAAAGTACTTGGCACGTAGGCATCTGCCTACAAAGTCTGGCCATGTGGCAGCTGAGATGGATCCTGGAATGGGTGTCAATCGGTCAGTTTGGTAAGGTTTCGGTCTGGTTTGATTCGGTATTTTGTTATTGATTTGCAATCGGGCTACTGTTTGGTTCGATCCGGTCTCTTCGTGTAATCTTAGTTTTTTTTTTTTTGAGTTTTTGGTTTCTCAACGGATTATTATTGGTCTGGATTCGGTTTTTAATTGGTTCAATTCGATTTTGAATTTGGTGCATTTGATTTTTCCCATTTTGATTGTGATTCTGTCGATTTCATAAAACACCAAACCAACCAAAGGTTTGGTTTGACCCAAATGAGACTTGAATTTGAGGCCTCCCAGTGAGTGTGCCTTTGGCACCACAAACACATCAACCTTAATTAGCTAGGCAATTTAAATTTAAGATCATCATTCCAATTGTATGAGTGAAGCTGAAAATGCCTTTCACTATTTCTCTACGCCCATACAACACCATTAGTGGCCATCGACGAGGGAAAACCTCATTCATCGTGACTTGAGGAGTATTTGGTCCCAAAAATAAACATGAAATTGGCATAGAAGAAAAATAAAACTCCAAAATTCCAAGACTATCTTATGCCAATTTTAGAATTAGAAATACTAGTAGCATACTAATGACCCAAGGGCGTAGCTTAATTGGCAAAGACCAAAAGCCTCACAATTAGAAGTGTTGATTCAACTCTCCTTGGGGCCTTTTGGAAAAAAATCAAAAATGAAAATCCTCTCTATACCCTCACAATGGCGAGAACCTCGTGTAGATGAAAATTTACCTTCACTATGATTGTGTAACTCAATTAGGGGTGTCAAAACCTAGCCCAAACCAATAAAACCGACTGATAAAATCCAAATCGATCCTTATTGGATTGGTTTTGGACTAAGATATATTGGAACCGACTGAAAACTGGTCCAAACCGAACCGATCAATAACCAAACCGAATGAAACCAATAAAAAAATAAATGATTATGAGATTATAAATTGGTAAATTGACTATCCATTTTTTACAATATGAGTGAGAAAATTTTTTATTGTAAAGGGAATTGTTACAAATCATTGAATATTAGGTTATGAATAGAGAAATTGATTTGGAAATTATAATAATGCTTCCATGGATTTATTTGTTCACTATGGAGAACTAGTTGGATAGATAAATGAATGATTGGATAATAGGGTTCATTTTGTGATTTCAATATTAATTATCTTATTAGTAATTTGTTATCCATTGGTTTCAATATTAGTTATCTTTCTCTTACAATGATAAATCATGATTTAATCATAAATTTAAAGTGTTTTTTTTCGATAAATCTTGTCATTATAAGTTATGAATGTAAGATTCATTATGGTTCAAGCCCAATAATAAATCGATCTAAACCGGTATTAACCTGATATTAAAAAACCGAAATCAAACCAGACCAAAATCAAAACAAACCAAAAACCAAAGCTCCTTAATGGATTGGTTTTGATCTCCCTTATTCCTAGACCAAAACCGAACCAAACCATCCAATTTACACCCCTAAACTCAATAACAACAAACACGAGCTTAATCTAACCATGGCAGCTTCGGCTTGAAGAGCCAATACCCAAGGGAAGAGGTTGTGGTATCGAACCCTATCATATGCATGTGTGAGTGAGTGAATGTGTAGAACCCTATTATATGCATGTGTGAGTGGATAAATGTGTGTACGAATAAGTGGTCATTAGCCTGCGGCTCAGTAAAATAGTAAAAGAGAGAAAAAGTAACTCAATGACATAATAAATAAACAAAAAATTAACTCAATGACATATTAAATAAACAAAAAATTATCTTTGCTGTCGAAATCAGTCCCAAAAATCCCAAAATCGACTCTCAGAGATATAAAATTCAATAATTCAATCCCCAAAACCCTAGAATCGGCCATTCCAAAATATCTGGAACCAGGATCAATAATGGCCGATTGACTCAACCAATCCAATTCCAAATTTTTAAAATCATACCAACACCACTTCACCATTGGGGTGTCAATCGGTCATATTGATCTGGTTTCAATTCGGGCTAAATCGGTTTCTATCAGTTAAATTTTGTGTTCCTACCGGTTTTTGTTATTATTGTGTTGTCCGGTCAAATCTAATTTTGGCCTGATTTGGGTTTGGTTTAACATGTACATGTTACAGAAATTTAGAAAACAATTACCAATTTTTGCACAGGGGCGGCTCTCTGGACAGAAAACTGTCCCAAAATTGGTTAAGTAGAGCTAAGAAACAAAGCTACCTCTGCTGGATAAAGTAGAATGGCAAGTTCTCTAGTACATCACTATGTAAATATAAAAACAAACATCAACATTGATTACAAGCACAAAGGCCCCAGTTAAAAAAATGTTCCCCAGCTTGAGGCTCCCTATCAAGAAGCAGTTAAAATTGGTGGTATACTTACACAGGAAAAAAGGTTGTAACCCTATCACTTTCTCCATGAAGTAACTGGCTTCTTCATTCACTTTCTTCCTTAAACTTGTTACGAGGAAGAACTTGACATGGCCCCTGAATTAAGCCAGCCAATCGGTGCTAACATGATTAGATTCAAATGCCTGCAACAGTGTAGCCAATATTTGTATGAAATCCAATATTCAAACCACAACTTTGTGTAAATGCATGCAGAGACATTAAAAAAAATAATGTAATTGGTGAAAGAAAAAGTCAATGTTTCTAAATAAATTGTAGAACACAAAATATGTATATATGCAGAGTAAACTGAACTTGGAAATGATATGATGGATATGAAAACACTCTTTCAACAGTAATGAAATTGGAACTATTTCAGCAGGTAAAACTAGACTTTATATTAATGTCCACAGAGCCTAAAGCCATAAAGAATCATGAAATGCTTGATCACTGCTTACCTGAAGCTTCGAAGGTCTCAGATTGTCATTGCTAGAACAAAAAAGAGCATGATCTTGCAGCTTGTATACTGCTCCTTTAACACAAGACCAACAAAATGACTTCTCATCTACTATGCGAACTATATCACCAACCCAATCCACAACATGCAAATCATCTAATGAAGACCTATTGCAATCTCCAGCTCCATTCTCAAAATCGGAAGCCTCGACAGAACATGTGTGAGGAAGATCTTGGTTCTCTTTCTTGATCTCACAACCTGCCTTACATTCAGAAGACTCTTAAATAAGATTTCCCAAGCTCCTTAGGAGTGGAACTGTTAACAATATATTGATTGCCAGAAGCTTCATGGTATAATGGCCCTTTATCGTCATAACTGAATGAGTTACATGAGGCTTGATAGTGGTGTCCTTGATCAAACTTTGGCAGTGACATGAAATCAGAGTTCGATCTCCCTGTGTCACATGAAGATGATCCACCACATTGAATGGGTAGATCAGAAATATCATTCACCACTCCAGAAAGAGGGGCACAAACTAAACCTGCAGTTTCCCTAGACTTTGCTAGGCCTCCTCTGCTTTTGGTGAAATTAGATCCATGTGCATCCATTACCTTGCTTGTTTGTAAGGTGTTTTCAGTCCATTGGATGACTGAGTATGGTTACTTCCTGTACCACCACCAACAGCAGGATTCAGTACACCAGGGTTTCCATTAGCAATGGCTTTCTGATGATCGATCTTTTTATCTGAATTTTCAACCTTCTTTACCGTAGAAATTAGACCTTCATTGGTGTCTGAAAACACCATACATGCAGTGATATTTCACATAACAGGACCATATTTAGGGGGCAATGGCTTCTCACTGCTTGATAATATGCACTTAGGACAGTGCCACTCCCCTTTAGGAATGCTTTTTTTATTGTATAAATGAAGACATTTTAAGTGGACTCCTTTCTCGCAAGCATCACAAACAAGTAAACTTTCTACATCACTGATGGTAGCCTTACATATTTGACACGTTAAGGGCTTATTCATGTACTTTACTGAAGGAGGAGTCCAATTAGGATGCTCAGGAATTCTTGGTTGCAAAAATTTCCGAACATTCCTTGCAATGTCATTGTGAATAAAGTGGATGCCCAGTGAAGGTTGCTGTACACTTGGCAGGCTACCAGATACGGTTTGAATTACAGAGGGTTTAGTGCCCTGATCTTTTGCTGCTTGAAGGGCTACTTGAGAGCTACTAATGTTAGAAGAACCCTTAGTTTTAATTGGTGTATGATCTGACACCTTGTTTGTTTGACCAAGTCTGGGAGCTTTCTCAAACTGGTGATCGCCAGAAGTATTTTCTGCACAAAAATAAATAACAGAATCAAATAAAATACGGAAAGAAGAAGATGCACCATCGGAGAAGGTGATAACATAATAGCAGAACTTTATTGGCAATGAAAAATCCAAGCTAGTTGTCACTGCAAGACTCATGAGAAACAGAATATAGCATAGAACAGTATACATTAACCCACAGCTCCCAGTTTGCTATTAAAAAGCTTAACCCACCCGCTCCCAGTTTGCTTTGAAAAAGCAACACATTCCCCATTACAGTAAAATAATAATATTCCAAAGTTAAATATAATAACTACCAATAACTGATTAATAATTCTAGACTAAATAAAGGCACAAATAGAAACAGCCACAGGGAATAGACAATGCCCAATATTGCATTAAAAAAAACAAAAATCCATCAAACCTTCTAGAGAAAGAGGGAACGTTTGAAATTTCTGACCATTCATCAAAATATTGGATCAGTAAACAAATCCAAATGCATTCTAAGGAATAAAATAAAATAAAATCAAAAAGTACATCATTAAATTTTGACCAAAACAAATTTAAAAACATCCAAACAACCACAGGAAAAAGCAACTGTTAAGGCACTGAATCTAGTAATAATTCTTGAACATCTTGAAGAGAAAGGAGCAGCGGGGAGGAGGAAGAAAAAGAAAAAGTAGCTATGGGAAAGGGTAGAATCATCTGAAGCTGATAATAAAATAAAAATAATGAGAAAAACAGCAACAACAGTGGACAGTAAAGGGACTTTAAATTTTTTAGCAATAAACAAATGATACCAGTAGTCCACCAATCTTTGCAGTTGAAACCAAGTGAGGAAAACAGACTCTACCTCGAACTCGGGTTGCAAAAGCTGGCCCATTTAATCTTCCATCCAATCTGAAATGTGCTACTTCTGTTCGAGGCAGTGTTGAAGAAGAAGAATCCTTTTCTAGTGAGCCACTCGACGGTTCCCTGGACACCACAGCTGGCTGCACTTGATTAACAGACAAGTGATTCATCGAGGATGCCGAAGCCAATGCAGAAACATTAACCAAGGGTCGAGCAGGTCGAATTACTCCAACAGATACTGGTGCAGTACATGGTTTTTCTGGTGGAAACATATTTGCAGCTGGTATCAAGGAAGCGGGACTTTCAACTGTTATGTCAAAGCCTACTAGTGACAATTGAGATGAACAAGTTCTAGATTGTCCAGAAAATCCCTTTGGTTCTTTCATCTAGAAAATAAATCAAGAGGAAATACCATAAGGAAATAATGGCATGATAAGATATGCCACCACAAAAACCCAGTTTAAATGTACACATGTATAAGTAAAACTACAACACGATTCACACATGATGATATTTTCTTTGTTGATGGCTACATTAATGTTATCAACTGGTACATCTCCTCTAAGTGCTGACACTAAGATTAAGATAGCTCATGTCACTCCACCAAAGAGAAATTTGAAAATGGATTTGAAGTTTAAGTCTCAATTCAAACCCTCTTAACTACACTCAAAGTCAATTTCCCAAACAGATGAAGAGAATTTTCTGCAGTGACACATGCAGAAGTTCAAAGCTTCCTCTGATTACAGTTGATGTTTCTCACAGTAGGGGTAGTCTTTAAAAACGAAACCCAAGAAGTGGATACGCCTATAGATGGGAAGCTGTTGGTCACCTAGATTTAGTGTTGTCATTGTTGGCAACAATGTCCGGTGCTTGGAGGTGTTCCGCTGATGTTCGTATGTTTCACAGGTGTTGTGGCAGCTCTGGAAAAGACATACAGCGTGTCGGCAATGCAGGCAGGTCAGATTCAGTGCAAATTGCGTTTGGAAATGTTGCACGGGGGATGAGTTTTGGCAGCCTATTAGGCCTTACATAGTGTTTGGCAGAAGCTTGTAGCAGCAAGTGAAGGCCCCACATAGTAAAAGTTGTGATTTCATAGGTTCACGCAGTGGCAGCATGTTCAGAAAAAAAATTTTGGAAGGTATAATGGCAGATCTGGTAGCAGCAATCCACATGAAAATTGCAGTTCATCAAGTATTCATTCCAATGCCGCTAGAATCACATCATTCCGAGTTCGGACAAAGAAGTTACAGCAATTTTCGTATCATCGCATTGAAACAGAGCAAAATGGGTGAGTTTGAGATGTTTGAGGCAATTTAAACGAGCACAATGCCAGTTTTTTCTGCAGATATGAAGTGGAAACAGTGAGCAGCGTGTTCCCCAGGCTTTATTCTCTCTCATGGCATTGGAATCCATGCAAAAGTCATTAAAATAATCAAGATATGCCCAATATTCTATTATGTGCCTTCTGGTAAGTCAGGGACCCTGAGTTCTAGTACTACAGCATACACAGGATCAAGACATGAGTGTCTGAGATGTAGCCACATCGGCAGATTAACAGATCAGGGGCTGTGATGAAGGTGCACGTAGAGGCGCAAAGCACTGATGGAATAGATTTTATTGGGAGTTCCGTAAGTGGTTGGGGGCATCAATTTTCCATCTGCCACGCTACACAAAATTACTCCTATATTGAAGTCACTATGGTGTATTGAAGAAGGACCATACACCACTTCGAAGATTCCGTTTAACTTGTCCTTGTGGCTCCCGCTATTCGTTGATGGGTCAGATGATGATCCAATGGTCCAAACTCCACCCGCAAAATAGAAGGCTGATTGGACAGCTAGAAAGGGAGCCGTCAAGTTTGTTACACGCAGCACGTCACCATAACCTCCTGTTGCGTTTTGTAATGACCATAATGCCCCCAGATCGACTATTCAACTTGTAGAGGCCATAACTTGCTCGTTTTAAATCCAAATTGGACGCGATTCCAGTGAGGAACATTCCAGTGATCAGATACCCGGCTCAAGAAGATGTACTGATCATTAGGCTTCCTGTTTTGATGTTGTGTGCGCGGCCAAGCTTCTATTTTCGCATCAGAGAGGCTATACATGGTGAAATTGCATAGGGAGTGGCAATCTGAATTTGCAAAACCCTAGTTCGTGGTGAAAAATGGTTTTGATGTTTGAGATGAGTGCATTGATGCACATAACACATTCGGTTTGATTTCTGTGCACCAGAGAAAGCATTCATCAGTGGGATTACACAAGTTGAAGTAATCCACATCACACGTCCTTTTTTTTTTTTTTTTTTTTTTTTTTTTTTTGTTCAGTGTTTGGTTAATGTTGAGAAACCTAGATCATGAATGTAATTGGGGGGATTTGATTTTCTTAATTTAAAATTGTAAGCCTAGCAAGTTGGGGCTTGTCTACGGTTTGAGATTGTAGTCCTTGCCTTTGTGATCATCAAGGTTTAAAGCAGTGGAGGGTGCTCTTGAGTCGTAGTTGCACCTATAACTCACCATTGGGGTTGTTGTCCTTGTCGATTGTCATAGCATCGGTTGAAGCAAGAATTGCATCCATCTCCTGAAGCATTGTTGTGGTCAAAATTGTGATGTAGGCAAACTGCCGAACCACGTTAAATTAGTGTCCCTTTTATTTGCATTTATTTGGATATTTTGAAGTGTGTGGGGATGACAGGACGGGTGTGCACTATCTGGTAAACCTAGCGACATTAGTAGCAAGGTGAAAGTGATACGTTGTGTGGGATTCGTAAAATTAGGATTGCCCCAGCCATTCAGTGTCAACCAGGGAACATCAAAATCTTATGCCAAGAATATAAAACCCAACGGATTAGAGATGAAGGGACCGATGATTATTTTTTTTCAGTCCAGCAGTTTCACTCAATAAAAGTTTCCCGAATGAACTATCAAATCTCAACAGTAAGATCAAGGGATTCGAGAGGAAACCAGAAACAGAAAAGATGAAGAAATATAAGAAGAACACTGACCTGACAATGAGAATTGGAAATTTGGAATCGAATTAAATAGAGAAAGTGAATGAGAGAATGGAAAACACGACAGAGCAGCTTGTGAACCAACAATTTCATTCCATTCCATCATCCTCAATGAGAGTTTACGTACGTGAGGAATTAGAAACAAAGAAAGAGATTTCCTAACCAAACTCTAAACTGACTCTGAAATCAACATCCCTATGTTATCTAAGTCTAACAAGATAAACTAAAAAAATAAATAAACTTAAACTTACATAATACCCCTAAGCAACCATGTGCATACCTGCATCAAAATCACTCCATTAGTGCTATCATCTTCAAGCACTGATGAAAGATCGTCATTATGTGCTACCTGGTCCTTTGCTTTTTCCCCTTGCGCTTATAATTCCTACCCTAATCTTCATCTATTTGACATTTCTAGGCAAGATCACAATGATCAACTCATGATCATATTTTGATAACTGAACCACTTCATGGTCAAGGTTTTAACAAAAACTCTAACACATACACGTTAATATTTCATCTTATTGAATTTTAAATTATAAGGATGATTGTTCGTCTGCTTCTTGTTTTTTAACTGTCCAAATCCAACCCAAAGTTGTCTAGGTTCAAGTATAATCAGCCTGTGTGGACCTTTGAGCAATTCAAACTACCTTAGCACACAATGACACTGAAGTCAAGATATCCTTCAGAGTGAATAAACAAACTTAATGTTCTAAAAAAAAAAGTACCATTTACATCCTCCCATGTATCAAATGATAACATCGTGTACTTTATGAGCAACCAGAGAAAAGCTGCAAAGTTCTAAAATTTTCATATTGCCTACCATGTGTTTTCAGACACAAAGGGTGAATATGTTCATCTTCCCATGGAAAATGCCAGCAAGAAACATGGCAGGGAATTCCTCACTCGCATAATTTTCCTATTTCTAGTTACAAAAAACTCACACCAAAGTTGGGAAGGAGGAACATCAAAGGAGAGCGAGGAAAGACATGGGAAAGGGAGGTAGCAGAAATTTAGGTTAGCTGTTCCAAAACACAGACAAAATTTGAAAACCGAATTGAAGAAAGAACATACCCGAATTAATCGTGTCAATGTAACGCCACATTCGATACATTTCCCACGATTCTCCGTCAATGTTCTCCCACAGGAGAAGCAGAGAATCATGTGCTTACATTTACTCCCATAAAGATATTCCGTTGATCCACAGCCGCTGCATTTCGGCTTCAAAAGAAGATCAAACGACATCTCTATTCCAGCAGAAAACCCTAGTAATCAATAATGAAGATAAATCCAAAATAAGAATTGGGAGATCAGGTTTCGTTTTCAATAGTTTTGGAGTGAGTCTTCGTTCAAGAGTTGCGATAGAGATAGATGGAAGGAAGATGGTGTTGCTAACTGCGACTCCCAGAATCCCATTCTACAGCTTCTCTACTTTGTGAGCACTAGGCGGGAAACTGAAAGTACAACGGATCCGGCTCCTCTGCGCTTACCTTAGCTACCTGGTGCGCGACACCTGTTGCGCGGATCCAATGGCTGTGATTGCTTCTCCAGAAAAAAAATCACCCATCAAACCCACGTGCAACCCATACCCGATAGATGTCATTCTTGAACAGGCCAGCAGGCCCAGCAGGCCCAGCACCGCAATCGAATGATACAAGCTTCGTTCTCTCCGTCGTAAATGGTAGAAAAAGGGTTTTGTTGCTGTTCTGTTCTTCCCTGTCAATGTTAACCCAGAAAAGGTTTAACCGATAAAAGCTCAAAAATGGTGATTTCTTTACAGTTCTCGTTTTTGAAATGTTCTTCCCTATCAATGTCAAACCCAGGAAAGGTAAAAAGTAGTGAACAAATGAACAACTGTCACAAAAGATCAGAAAGGGTTTCTGTTTGTGTCTGCTTTTGAGTTACTGAACTGCTACAGAATCCACAGACGATAGATCTGCGAGAACAAAAACTACGTCAAGAGCAGGTTCAAAGGAGAGGGGAAGCGAACGAAGGGGTGGGCAATGCGTGCCAATGACCTAGCTTCGCTCTCATCGAATGGATTGATTTTTGGGAGAGGAGAAGAGAAGGAGGATCCGAGTTTTGTTAAATCGGGTATGGGTTGCATCCAGCCTGATGGGTGGTTTTTATTTTGAGAAACAAACACAGCCCTTGGATACTATTGGGACAGGCGTCGCTGGTCTAAGGTAACTATGAGCAAGCTCTGGACAATCTGAAGATGAGCTGAATCGAAGTACAACACTTGACAAAGGACCTACCAGGTGACAGGTAAGATGGACCCTGGAAAGGGTATCAATCGACCAGTTTGGTATGGTTTTGGTCAGGTTGAACCCATTTCAATCAGGTTTGATTCGAATTTTTTTTGTTATTCAATTGCAATTGGGCTACTATTTAGTTCGATCTAGTCCGATTTTAGGTCTATATGTACACCTAAAGGAACTGTTTTTCGGTAAATATACATGTGAAACTTAATGACACATAAAGTTGGCCAAGAAGCAAAATAGAATCTGAATGTCCAAGACTATCATATGCGAATATCAAAATTAGAAATAATACACACTAGCATGCAAGTACAATGAATACCCTTAGTGAAAGAACTTCATTTTCACCTTTGGCAAAAGAAAATTCCACCCTATCAATGACATGTATGCTAATTCAGACATATTCCATTCATTGGTTCTAGATATTTTGTGTCTAAAGACTCCAAACTTTGTGTATTTCGTGGCGCTTATTTGAATGGATATCTTTTACCAAAAAAACAAAGGCATCAAAATTCAATCCTAATAAAGATAACAAAGAGTGTTCTATGTGGGGGGAATGCAGCCTCCACCAGCAACCTCCATGGCCCATAGTCTGTCTCTCTACTGTGCCTATATAAGTCCTTTCACATGGGTGAGGAGAGAGACATCCTGTGGTGGAAGCTGAGCTCCCCCACAAAGAATATTATCCATGAAGGTAATTAAATTTAATGATCTACTACCAAAGAAATTTTACTCCATAATTGAAAAATATTCGAACCTTTTACGAATGAAAAGTTAGGACACCGGAATATCGAACCATGAACGAAAAAAAACATGAGAGAAAAACATACTGACTAGGGACTGTGAGGCCCCAATTCTTGACTAGAGGTGATACCAAAGGCCTCTGTCATTTCATCCCCTTGGATAGATAGAGAGAGAAAAAGGGCTGAGCTTTTTGGTTTTCTCCTGCTACGTTGTCAAATATTTGAACACTGAAAATAGGACATAGAGCTTTAGAAACTTGGCTCTCATATTTTTGAAATATCTTCTACCAAAAACAAAATTTAGGAATACATGATCCCCCACCCTATGGGCTACAAGGCTAATGCCTAGCGAAGCTTCATTCTGAACATTTTCAATCCAAATCAGAAACCTAAATTCAGCTCAGGCCAGGATCTCAGCAACTTGAGAAATTTAAGACAATTCAAACGATCCAATCCCCATTACCTCTCACATTTTATGAGCAACCAGAAGGCAGGAGGGAGGTCACTCCTCTCAACTGCAGCAAAATCTGTGGACCCCAACACCCAAGGAATTTAAACTTGGAATCTTGGGAAAATCAGTCTCTTTCGATTCTGATTTGCACCAAAATTAGTCCTAAAAACCCTAAAATCAGCCTCTTTGATCTGACACCCAGCAATCCAATCCCAAAAACCATAGAATAATGTCCAGAATTGAGATTAACCATGGCCAATTCAGATTGTAATCGGCTGACTCGACCAACCCAATCTCAATTTTTGAAACCATACCAACAACACTTAAGCTAGGCACAAGGAAGCTTCAGAATTGGGGACTAGCAAGTTATTGGACCAATCAAATTGCAAACTTATCATTGACTTGTCATAGCTACATACAGCCTGATTCCAATTGATTGGTATCAACTTGGTATCAAACAAAATTGATAAGGACACTGATCCTGATACCTATAACCTTGGGCACGCTGAGGCTCAAAATTTATCAATCCCTAAACGAACCCCAACTCACTTGCAACCCAAATTACCTGTATTCTGTTTAGAAGACAATAAATTCAGAGAACAGAGAAATGCCAAGTTTCAAAATATGTTATAGACCCAAATCTATTCTGAGAATGCAGACCAAACACAGCCTTAAATTGCCCAGATTTGAAATTTATATTCACATGGCCATAAGTTTGGCAAACTTGGAAACCACAAGACCAGCTGGGCAACGAACCAATCAGGTTCACTTGAGTGAATTTTTTCCTTCAATGATCCATTTTGTGGTCAACTAGTATCCTCTTTTTTTCACTTGAGTGACGTTTTTCCTCCAATGATGGAAGTTAATTTCTTTCATCTGGAAAAAATATTTTCCTATAGAAAAATGTAAAAAGATGGGGTGAGTAAATAAAACCATAAAACGGAAAAAATATGATGATATTCTGAAATTGCAAATATTCCAAATTTCCAATAACCTTAGTCACCGTTTATTTGCAAGGGAAATTAAAAAGAAGTGAAATTCACAATCCCACCAAAAAAAATACCAGCATCTCACATGATTATATCACTAATTCCAAATCATTCTATATTTGGTTATTAAATTTCACTTTACTTTGCATCCAAATCACTTGGGTTTAAAAAGTAAAATAAAAATTACATCTAAGAGGTATCATTACTAAATATGGTAAGAAATTTAAATAGTTTCTACAATCATAGAGTAATAAATACAAAAATTCATTTTTTTAGGTTTGAAAATTTCCACTTCCCTTCCTTTTCATTTCCCTTGCAACCAAACAGAGCCTTGGAGATTGACTGTAGAGAAGCATATTACAAAAAACCTGTATTAAAGAATTTTAATGCAGCATGACCAGAAACATCCTTCCAAACACTATAATCGAAGATACTGTAAATAAAAAAAGGCCAAAGGAGCCAAAAGATTAAAAACAGAAATAATGGATTACGACTACAATTACAAAATTATCGAGAAGGATACAACCTAGTCTAAAGCTACATACTGTACAAGATGTGATCATGCACATCCCCTTCTCATCAAATGACTGAAAGTCCTTGAAATCCTCATCTGCTGCTGTTAACCTGGTAAAAGCAGAGGGATAAGAGCAAGAGGAGATCAATGAATAAAATGTACAAGATAGTAATTATAATAAATATATAAACAGCAAGTAATTGGCAACAAAAACTCATAGGCTGATCTGATGTACACAACATGCAAGAATTGCATAATCAATTTCATTTAGTGGTTTATTTATGCTCAATCAGATTCAAGACATGAGAGTCTAAGACATCAGGCTCCAGTTATCTGCCCCAATAATAACCCAATTGATTATCGTAGTCATCTAAGATTCTAAACAGAGTTCTAAAACTCAGTTCAGTGTCCAGCTGAACCAAGTGGATCAGCAGGCAAACCGAATAAATCGCCAAGTCAATGGTAACTTTTAAATGACTGCCAGGAGAAATGGATTTGGAAGGGGGCATCAGGGTTTATTCTTAAGAAGAGATTTGAGTTTCACAAAGATCAGTGGCTTTCTACAACCTCTAAAGGTTTTCACCAAGATGAGATCTACGAGAAAGAGGTCATCACCACACTGCTCAGACCTGACTTTTGAGAATGAACACGAACTTGGATCTGAGAAGTTACGGGCACTTTACTGTGGCCTTTATTTGGCATGGGCAGCAGGCATGTCTTGCTCATATATGGAGTTGCTTCTGGTTGTCCTTCAAATGATCAAAAGCTCATACAAGGGTTTCTTGGTCTCTTTAATGTTTACTCTTAACAAAGAGAAACAAGACTTCAGGGGGTGAGACCAGGATTTTAAAATGCGGAATCAGGGACAGAAACAGTCACCGCCGATTCTGATTCAATCTGGATGAGTCGGCTTAAATTGGTCTGAAAAAGCCCTAGAATAGGCAGGATCCAAGGAATTTTCGAACAATTCGGGTATTTTTATCCAGGAATCGACCACACTGAATCGTCAAGAATCAGGATCAGCCATCGCCAATTCCGATCTGAATCAGGCGATTCCTGATACAATTCGCCAATTCTTGAAACCATGGATGAAACCGAAAGAATCAAAGAATTGAAGGGAAGAAAGAGAAACCAAAGGAGTTGCAGGGGAGACACAGAAAATGAATGAACTGAGAGACGAGAAATTCTCAGCGGAGAGAAACACCAAATTGAGGAAGCCATTTCATGAAGGCTCCTTCTGGTTACACTTCAGGGAAATGAAGGAAGTGTAATTGGTTTTAAAAAGGAAATGGAAACTATTGTATCCATGATTGTGTAACTTGCTTGAAAAATCTTAAATATCATTATTGAAATTTTCAAATAGATTCCTTAGCCCTATCAACTTCTCTTATTCAACCAAAGAACATGAAAACTGAAGTAAAATTTAATTACTATATTTGGTAAGTTATTTGAATTTGTTACACAATCTTTTTTTCTTTTTTTTGGGATAGGTAGGGAGGGAAGTAAGTAACAGCCAAGAGACTCGAACTCGAGACCTCCTGGTGAACATGGGATTTTTGCACACCACAGCTCACCAACTGCACTAGACAGTTGTTGTTTGTTACACAATCACTGTTGGTTAGTGGGAGAAGCTACAGCCAATTGCCAGTTTGGGGGGAGGGGGATGCCCATTTTGCAGCTCTATCCATTACACCATATCAACTCCGGCAATCTTCTGAGTGGAGCAGTCAATTTTTCTGGTCCACTCAGTTGATTTGCCAAGTCAGAAAAGCAACCCAGAAGTAGTGAGTCGTGGAGTTGAGGGCTGACGCAACTGGGTGAGCAACTTATCCCAAGTGGATTGGTCCCCTAATTGACTCAGAGTTTCAGAAAACTGCATCTGATGCTTATCCTAATCAGGGTGCTTTGCACCCTAGAGAATAGGTGCTCATGCGCACCTCTAAAAATGTTCCCTATGAAACAAATAAACTAAGGGTTAATCATTTGTCTCATCCATACAATGACGAGATAATCTCCCATTATAGAATAGAAACAAAAATAATAAGAAAAAAAAAACAACGGAAATGGAATAACAGAAAACAAAGAAAACATACCAGATAAAGCAAATGAAATTCCAAGAATTGTCTGGCAATGCAAATCAAGACAAAATAGTGCTCCAAAATCATGTGACGTGACCTAATCAGTAACAGTGCGGAAAAGGCCTTTTGATTCATCATAAAACCATCTGCAAGACAGATTTTCTTCTGAATTTCAGAAAACAAGTTACTAAATATGGCCCACCAAAAACATGGAATAATAGAATAATATTGCTTACCCAAGCACACAGTGATTATAATAAAACCATAAAACCCATCAGTCCCTATGAGGAACTGACAATTGGACACCTTGACATAGCAAAATTTGTAATGCTGGAGGCCACCCTTTTATGCCTTCTTAGAAAGATAAGGCTTTGGAAGGAAAATTGATATGAACAGCATTACAATGGAACAACCACAAATTAAAAAAGCAATGCCTGGTGATATTTGTGTCAAACAATAAAAAACCAAATTTCAGTTGATTTTATTGACTGAAGAATTATGGTGAAGACATCATTCCAGGATTCAGGACTTATCAGAGGAGACGGAAACATGTGCTGCCACATGTCACTTCATTGTGGCTAGATGACCAGCATTATGTGTAGTTCTTTTATTATTTTGTTGTATTTTCATTTGGTGAGGCTACCACCCTCTTCCTCTCCCCTAATCCCTTTTCTACCAGTCCCCATTTTCCTGCTTTTACCTCAAATTATAGCCTCAAACACAATGGAGATTCATCAATTAACAGTAAGGAGGAAGTAAGGACACGATCTTTGGAGTTAGGTAGTAATTCAGCATTTATTCACTGCTTTCTAACCGTGGGACAGCAAAAGAAGGTACTGATCTATAATATTTCTCTTACTAAATTTTCCTTCGCATGCTTAGCATGAAATTCTGCAGATATTTTTTTATTTCTTATTTATGGATCTACTTGTTAAGAATTTTTGCATGTATGCTGAGATATATGAGTTAGATACCGTTCCCAGCTCTTCTACCTTCTTAGTTGGGATAATTCTAGGTTTCCCAAACCATCCTGCACCATTATATCATAGGAGGTGGGAATCGGCAAGGACATCAGCTGGTGCAATTGGAATCTACTGATCATAGGCTAGATTAACTAGTACCCAAGGATTTAAGTATGGTCTCGGGTATCAAATCGGAAGGGTGATTGTAAGAGATGTATCGTATCGAAGAGACGCAGAAACACTAAAGATACACATAGAAATGGTAAGGAAATGCAAAGTATGCATGCAAAATACAGATTTAAAGCATAAAACACTTTCAATAAGCAATATATAAAATATATCATGTATAAAAGGGAGAACAAAGTACACGAGCAGATTGTATTCAATTGATTATATATAAATGATGAAGCCTTTTACATGTATTAGTAATCTAATACCATAGAGAGTTGTGGACTGGTTCAAACTCAGAATTGAAGGTGTTTCAGGTAAAGGTGCAACCCAAGATGATCTTGTGCACAGACTGAACATATGCGCAATACATGAATACAAAATATTAAAAAATGAAGCAATGTATCCATAATGCGAGTATCGATTGGTATAGAGCCATATCAACCCATATCAGGTTGTATCAGCTGATACAGTCCGATACCTTTTTATTTAAATTAATAGGTATTGTATTCGTCAAGTACCTTTAAATAAATTGAAAAAAAAAAATACTTGGATTACCCTTTGACTCACCTATAACGACTAGTATTTAGATTAATCGATTAGACAGGTGAATCAGATAAATAAGCCAATTGGATCAACGAACATGATCCTCTTATATCCCTTCCCATATTAAAGGCATCAAATATTCATACCATTATTAGCAAATCTAATGCAGGACCGGTCCAAAAATTGGTCTTATTTTAATATCCATTGGGTATGAGCTTTCAATTCTTTGGGTCTTATTTGAAATGGGGTCAATTATCAGACCCACAAAGTGAAGGGTCTAAAAGGTGTACAAATATAGATATGTTAATTAGTAGTGGGACACATTATATATTAGCTTAGGATTTATCTAATAGTAGTCATTATAGGGATCATGTAGGGCCCATCCCTTAGCTGTTAGTATAGTGTTAAGTAGAAGAGCCCTATTAGATGATATAGTTTCTGTTTTGGTGGTTTAGTAGTTTAGCAAATTAAGAATCCTAATAGTATTTTTAAGTAAGCTACTCAATTTAGGAAACTATATATATATATATATATCAGGAATTTTTATTTTTTTTTGGGGGTGGGGGTGGGGAGGGGATCTTTAAATACAGGTAATCACCTCTCTATAGCACTTCCATAGACCAGCCCAAACCAAGAACTGGGCCAAATCAGATTTGGGTCTAGTAGGATATTTAGGTGTTATATATTGGATTGACATATTTTATTTTATTTACTTATATTTTAGTAGGAGTTAAGTCCAAATCACTTTCTATTTCTGATTACTTGCTATAATAAGAGTTTGTTTCTATTATATGTGTAAGCAACCATTATACAAACGCAGCATTGAAGAATGAATTGAGTTGTTTTTGGTAAAAGTCTGCGTGGCCTGTGCTTGTGCAACCTCCCCTCTCTCCTCCCTTCTCTTCCCTCTCTCCCCTTTCTTCCATGCGAATTTGAATAGTCCTTCTCAGGTAAGCATTTAGCTTCCTTTTCTCATGTGCAATTTTTCATTCCGAAAGTCCCTTCCTTTTCATTTGCTTCATTCCTCGGGAGGCATTGAGGAAGTTTCTATTGTCACATATAGAAACTGGAACGCTAAAATAATATTCCAAGGTAACTTAAGGAACCATAAACCAACATGCCTACACTTTTATTTATTTATTTTGGAAGGGAAAATATCACCTAGAGATAATTTACATATCAAATCTATAACCAGCAGCATTTTCTTTTTTCTCAATTTTTGTTCCCCTACCCACCCCCTTTGTGGGTTTCTTCTAAATGTGGCATGAAATAACACAAGTCAACTCAACCATGAAATATGAATAACTTCAATTACTCTCCTTTGTTTCTTCTTCCCTTTCTAATTCCATGCACAAGAGTAACCCAATGTATTTAAGATATGCAGTATTATAAGTAGCAGAATTGATGCGATAAATCAGGGGGGGAAAAGGCTTTTTTAGTGGAAATAAGCCTTGGGTTGAGCTACATATAAGTTGGGCCTTTGGTCAATGAGTTTTCTTTGTAATAGGCTACGGGGGCCTAAAATATTAGTAGGAGGTAAGAAATACGGTATTTAATTTATTAGTTAGTCTAGGTAGGAAATACAGGATTTAAAATATGTGGGAATTTAGAATTCTCTACAATGCTGATTCAATAGACCCTTGCTATGGTGATTCTGATCCAGGCTTTGGTGGTGATTCCTAGGTCATATCCTCCTCTTATCTTCTCTATTTTCTATTTTCTCATTCAATTCACAAGTCGGTATTTCTTGTGCACTCCTACTCTGGTTTCTAATCTTGAATTTTAGTTTCTGATCACTATTCGTTATTTTTTGGTACACTACCGTTTCACTTAAAAGCTCAAACTGTTAAGCACAGGCAGTCAATGCATACATCACACTCCCATCCACGTGTAGGCCAAGATCCCACTGTCCTTGTACATGGAGCTCACACAAGTCCTCCTTGTGGCACTAAGGGAGAAGAAATGTCAAGAAAACTCTTCCAATGCACTTCCCAGAAGTTGAACACTTAACCTCCCTGCTTTGATAACATGTTCGCTACCGTTTCACCTAAAAGTTCAAACTGTTAGTGAAGGGCAGCATCAATGTATTCATCAACATTTTTTTTGGTTGTTAGTTGTTTAATACTGCAGTTTGTTTATATTCTGGATCATATCAATAGATCAGTACAATAATGTTATCAGATTCAGTTGGGATTTGAGAAGAAGAGGTTGAGAGAATAGATTGTCTTGTCTAGAATTACAGAGCCGTACTTTATTTATAGAGATGATTCCCAATTACAGATATGGTATTATAGGTAAGATTTGAGTCAGCGCTCTTACCCTATCATACAATGAACCTAAACGGTCTAGTAGTCTAATCTATCCTTAACACTCCCCCTCAAGTTGATGCATAGATATCCCCTCATGTCCAATTATAAAATTAAAAATTACAATAACTCAAATTGACCCAACGTCTACTGCATCACCTTCTCTGTTTATCTTCAAATTTCACTTCAGTCACTGAATTCTAGTCCCCAGCGGTTACAAGCGTTAAACTCTATCTATTCAGACTGCAACCTTCTCAATTTAACACGCTGCTCTGTTCAGAGTGCAACCTATTGCAGGCCTGTCACACCAGCATATATTGTGCTATTTTTCCATGAGATTTCAACCATAGTTGGGACCCTGATGGAGTTTCAACTTCAGCCAATGTCTGGTTTAAGAGTTACAGATTTTCTTCTATATGAGCCCTAGACTGTTCTAGTTCCTTTCTACTTCGAGTTCTGTTTTATAGTGGAGAGGAAGATTGTTCTTCTTATTCTTAAACTACGGATCTTCTGATATTACCTAAAAGGGTCTCCTTCCTACCAGCATATATTGGGTATCTTTCCATGAGGTTTCAACCATAGTTGGGACCCCGACTGGAGTCTCAGCTTCAGCCAACGTCTGGTTTAAGAGTTAAATATTTTCTTCTATACAAGCCCTAGACTGTTCTAGTTCCTTTGTACTTTGAGTTCTGTTTTATAGTGGAGAGGAAGATTGTTCTTCTTATTCTTAAACTACGAGATCTTCTGATATTACCTAAAAGGGTCTCCTTCCTAAACTCTAATATAATGTCATCATCCTTAGGTTTAATATTTCAGAAACGCACCTTCTTACAGAAAGTGTTCCTAGTTTTATATTCCAGTTTAGTCCAGTCCTCGAATTTTATTTTCTGTTTGGTCTCTATCCCCGTTTACCATACCAAAAGGGGTTCAGAACTGTTACGAAAATTTACGAAGTTGCTCCTTCATAGTAATTGAGTTCTCTATTATGTTATAGGGGACCATACCGACCCGAATTTAGAGTCTGGAACCTGGGATTGCATAAATTCTGAATCTCCTCATCAATATTGTTGTGTTTTAGATATTTTCTCACTCTTTCAGGTTGAGACATCTGGATTAGTTCAACAAATTTGGAAAATCTAGGTTCAGCTGCTGCTGGTGCTGGGTAAAGTAGGAAGGTGAGTTCTCTTAGTATCTCAGTATAGATATACAAAAACACTATTGATTACAACTTACAAGCATGAAATACGCCAATTAACAAAATGTTCATCACCTCGCAGGTTCCATCAAGAAGCAGTTATATGAAATTGGTTGTTAAATACAGCTAAGAAATGAAGATACATCTGCTGAATAAAGTAGGATGGTGGGTTCTCTTGGTACATCACTATGTAAATACAAAAACAAAATCACCATTGAATACAAGCACAAAGGGCCGAGTTCACAATATGTTCCCCAGCTTGAGGCTCCCTATCAAGGCGTAGTCATATAAAATTGGTGGTAACGATTTGAAATTAAAGCGAATAAACAAAATGACATACTTGCACAGGAAAACAGTTTGTAATCCATCATTTTCCCCATGAAGTAAATGGCTTCTTCTTTCACTTTCTTCCTTAAACTTGTTTGGAGGAAGAACTTGACATGGCCCCTGAATTAAGCCAGCCATTACAGTGCTATCATGATTAGATTCATATACCTGCAACAGTGTAGCCAATATTTGTATGAAATCCAATATTCAAACCACAATTTTGTGCCTAAATAAATGGGCAGACACAAAAAAAAAAAAAAAAAAAAAAAAAAAAATGTAATAAAGGAAGAAAGAAAACGTCAATGTTTTCAAATAAATTGTGGGACACAACATTTATAATGAATAGAGAGAATGCAGAACTTGAAATAATACAATGGATATGAACTGAGAACTTCCAAAGAAAATTCAAGAAACAAATTCTCTACCTCATTATTTTCAGGAGTACATGGCCGGCCAACCACCTTAGGCAAGTCACTAGGCAAGTAACACCTATTCACAATAGCCCACTTTGACCGTGTTTTGTTATCCTCCCACAAGGCCTGCAATAGATTTTTTTTTCACACAACATCCCAAGAGAATCAATAGAAAGAATTGAAATAGCACATTGTTCATGACAATGTCATCACTGATAAAACTAAAGGGATGATTCAACACAACACACTTTCAGCATTAATGAAAAACAAAAAGAACAGCAGTTTGAACTATCTCAGCAGGTTAAATTAGACTTTACATTATATGTCCACAGAGTCTAAAATCATAAGAATCAAGAAATGCTTGATCATGGCTAACCTGAATCTTCGAAGGTCTCAGATTATCATTGCTAGAACAAAAAAGAGCATGATCTTGCAGCTTGTATACTGCTCCATTAACACGACAAGACTGATAAAATGACTTCTCATCTACTATGCGAACTATATCACCAACCCAATCCACATCACGCAAATCATCTAATGAAGACCTATTGCAATCTCTAGCTACATTCCCAGAATCTGAAGCCTTAGTTGAACCTGCCTGAGGAAGATCTTGGTTCTCTTGCCGGATCTCACAGCTTGACTTACATTCAGAAGTCTCTCTTAAATCAGATTTCCCAAGCTCCTTAGGGGTGGAACTATTAACAATATCTTGATTTCCAGAAGCTTCATGGTATAATGGCCCTTTCTTGTCATAATCTAATGAGTTACATGAGGCTTGATAATGGTGTCCTCGCTCAAACTTCGGCAGCGATGTAAAATCAGAATTGGATCCCACTGTTCCACAACTTTGAATGGGTGGATCAGAATTCCCTGCACTTTCCCTAGACTTTTCTGGGCCTACTCTGCTTATGGTGAAATCAGATCCCTGTGCTTCTATTACACTTGTGATCTTTAGTCCATGGGATGACTCAATATGGTTACTTCCTGTACCACCAACAACAGCAGGATTCAGTATACCAGGGTTTCCATTAGCAATGGCTTTCTGATGATTGATCTTTTGATCTGAATTTTCAACTTTCTTCACTGCAGAAATTAGACCTCCATTGGTGTTTAAAGACACCTTAGGTGCAGTGTTATTTCTCGTCACACGACCGTATTTAGGGGGCAATGGCTTCCCATTGCTTGATATTATGCACTTAGGGCAGTGCCACTCCCCTTTAGGAATGCCTTTTTGATTGTATGATTGAAGACATTTTAAGTGAACTCCTTTCTCGCAAGCATCACAAACAAGTAAACTTTCTACATCACTGATGGTAGCCTTACATATTTGACAAGTTAAGGCCTTATTCATGTACTCAACTGAAGGGGGAATCCAATTAGGATGCTCAGGAAGCCTTGGATGCAAAAATTTCTGAACATTCCTTGCAATGTCATTGTGGTTATTGAAAGGTGAGGGGTTTTGAATAAAGTTGATGCCATGTGAAGGTTGCTGTACACTTGGCAGGCTACCGGATACAGTTTGAATTACAGACGATTTAGAGCTCTGATCTTTTGCTGCTTGAAAGGCTACTTGAGGATTACTTAAGTTAGAAGAACCCTCAGTCTTAGTTGGTGTAAGATCTGACACCTTGTTTGTTTGACCAAGTCTGGGAGCTTTCTCCAACTGGTGATCACTAGAAGTATTTTCTGCACATATACAATAAGCATAATCAACTAAAATACCAAAAGAAGAAGATGCACCATTGGAGAAGGTGATAACATAATAGAAAAACTTTATTGGCAACAAAAATCCATGTGAGTTGTCAATGCAAGACTCATAAGAAACAAAAACATAACAAAGAACAGTAAAAGTTAACCCACCACTCCCAGTTTGCTTTGAAAAAGCAACATGTTCCACATTACAGTAAAATAATAACATTCCAAAGGTAAATAAGATAACTACCAAAATTGATCGATAATTTTAGACTAAATAGAGGCATAAATGGAAACAACCACAGGGAACAGACAATGCCCAATATTGCATCAAACCTTCTAGAGAAAGAGGGAACTTTTGAAATTTCTGACCATTCATCAAAATATTGGATCAGTAAACAAATCCAAATGCATTCTAAAAATAAAAACCAATCAAAAAGCACATCATTAAATTGTGACCAAAACAGATTTAAGAAGATCCAAACAACCACAGGAACAAGCTACTTTTAAGGCATTGACACTAATATTTCTTAAACATCTTGAATAAAAAAGGGCAGAGTAGATGAGGAAGAAAAAGAAAAAGTAGCTGTGGAGAAGGGTAGAATCATCTGAAGCTGATCATAAGATTAAAAATAATAATAATGAAAATAATAACAACAACAACAACAACAGACACTAAAGGTAAAGGTAATATGATTTAATTGATAAAAAACAAATGATACCAGCAATTCACCAGTCTCTGCAATTGAAACAAAGTGCGGAAAACAGACTGTACCTCGAACTTGGGATCCAAAAGCTGGCCCATTTAATCTTCCATCCAATCTGAAATGTGCTGCTTCTGTTCGAGGCATTGTTAAAGAAGAAGAATCCTTTTCTACTGAGCTGCTAGGCAGTCCTCTGGGCACCACAGCTGGCTTTACTTCACTAACAGCCAACTGATTCATCGAGGATGTTGAAGACAATGCAGAAACATGAACCATGGGTGGAGCAGATTGAAATACTCCAACAGACACTGGTGTAGGACATGGTTTTTCTGGTGGAAACATATGTGCAGCTGGTAACAGTGGAGCACGACTTTCAACTGTTGCACCAAAGCCTACTTGTGACAACTGAGATGAATATGTTCTAGATTGTCCAGAAAAACCCTTGGATTCTTCCATCTGGAAAATAAATCAAGAGGAAATATCATAAGAAATAATGGCATGATAAATTGAAATGCCACCAAAAAAAATCCAGTTTTAAGGGTACATGAGTAAAGGTAAAAATACAACTTGATTCACTCATGATGATATTTTCTTTGTTGATGGCTACATCATTGTCATCAATTAGTACGTCTCCTCTAACTGTTGATGCTAAGATTAAGATAGCTCACGTCACTCCGCCAAATAGAAACCGCTTGAATCCTCCACTTCATCTTCCACACATCTCTAACAGACTATCAGAGCTTCAAACACCAATCAAAGAAACCATTATGTCCGACTGAAGGAGAAGGCCCTCTCTGTCTGACTGAACACATGGACCTGAGTCAGTAAGTCTGATGACATCTCCAGTTCGATAACCCTGATTATGGGTTGCTATGGGCCCACCCAGATGACTAACAACTCAAATAACAATGGTAGTGGCAACTTCATACTTAAATGATAGTTCAAGACTCATTTGTGTAAGGCTAAAAGAAACTGGGACTAATTGGTAGTAAGGCTAAAAGAAACTGGGACTAATTGGTAATCATGTTGAAAAAGATGGGTTTTCTGGAACTTAAATAGAAAGGGAGAAAAGGAAAGAAATAAACTTAATGGGGCAAGGGCTTTTGTGGGATTTCAGAAACAACAGTCCTTACAACAATAAAACTTACACTTTCCCAACTAAATAGGGTCCCGCTAACATAGATCCACTATTAAAAAAAATAAATACCACAGGAACATCCCACCTACAATCAGTCGGAAACATGGATCTTTGCCCTCCAAATAGTTGTGTTTTAGGTCAAACTAGAGTCAAGACCTAGCATTTGCATGTCTTTTCTTACAACATCCTCTGTGGTCATTTTAGGCCTAACCCTACCTCTTTTTGCTCCGTTCATCTGGATCTGGTCATTCATCCTCACTGGAGCATCGCTAGGTCTCTACTGGACATATACATACCACCTTAAACGACATTATCGGAGCTTGACTTGAATCAGGGCTGATCCTATCTCTCCTAGTTTTTCCACACATCCATCTCAACATCCTCATCTCTGCTACGCTCAGCTTATCAATGTTACGCTCAGCTTATCAATGTTGCGCTTCTTGACTGCCCAACATTTCGCCCCATACATCATAGCCGGCATTGCCACAGTCTTACAGAAATTTATTTTAAGCTTAAGGAATACGTCGATCAACAACACCCCTGAAACTTTCCATCCCCCTTTATGGTTACGCTTACTAATTGTTATTTCATGTTCTACTTAGAAAATGGTATACTAGAGGTATTAGAAATAAACCAAAAGTTCCCACAACACCAGGTTTTAAATCAAATTATATATCCAGAATTTTAAGGCACTCTTCAATATATATCTACTATCTATATAGAACTATTAGCCATCACCCAGTATATTAGAGATAACAGAAATTTGGGCATAAAGGCGATAAATCTACAAAAGGAAACAAAAATGAGAATTTTCTAACAACTGAGCTAACTGAATTTGGGAAAAATATCGGAAGCTCAAATCCCACCTTTCTCTTTGTGAGAAGCAACCTGTCCGTAATAGACATCTTCGGAGGACGAAACCCTAACCTCTGATCCTTCAACCTATTGTTAAGCCCAATATCCTCAATAACAGCCTTAACAGCAGTACTAGAAAGGATATCCTTCGGAGCCAGCGCTTCACACGCTTCCGCCAATTTCTGCCGAGCTTCCGCCATGAGCCTTCCCTCCACATCGGTAGGATTCCTCCCTCCACGCATCTTTCCCATCGCCGACAAAACCAGAACAATCTCCGCGACCTTCTTCATATCCATATTCAAATCTCCTTTAGCCTTCTTATGCAACCGCCCACCGTTATCAACATCATCTTCGTTCTCCAAGGGTCTCTTATCACCAACAGAAGGCAACGATTTCTCTGAATTAACCCTTGTCGGAACCACGGCCTCCAAACCTGCCGGATCCATCTCTAAAGATTCTTCAGCCCTCATTCACCGAACGAACGAACTCCACTGCTTCACAAGAAGAGCAATCACATCCGTACGCGTCTTAGGAGAAAAATCACAAACTCCGAAGCCAGAGAATCGCAGAGTCCCGTCGTTCTCTGTCAAATTAGACCCGAAAATAGCCTGAATCGAAGTACAAACCTGCACAGGAGAGAGATCCGAAGCCATTGATGAGCGAGGAGAGAAGCAGAAACCCTAAGAGGAGAAGGAGAAGAGGGTAAGAGGAATGAAACAAGTACGAGGGAAAGTTTTGAAAATTTAAAAAGATATTGATCCGTTTATAAACCTGTTTGGCGGGTATTTGAAGAGACAACGCTGTGGCGATAGATAGACTACTGAGACGAGGTGAGCAGAGAGAAAGAAAGAGGTTTAGATTATAAATCGTTCGCTCGCGCATAAGGCCGGGTTTTTAACGGGAGGAGAGAGACGAGTCGAGGAAAATATATTAGCACCATAGTAGAATGCTCCTGTACCCGTGCAAATAAACACTTTAAATAGAGGCTTTTGTTTTTTGTTTCCCCTTCCCCTCTAGTCTCTACCTCTGTCCCTCCATTCCTCTCTCTATTGTATTTATTGGTGTCAATCCGTCGGGTCGGGTTGGGTCGGTCTGGCAGTTATTATTAATTCAAGACTTTTTCATTGTATTGTTTATTTAGGTAATCGGATCTTGTAGGTCAAGGTATGGACATGTTTTTATTCATTCGATTATCGATTATTATTGCTTTCTGACTAATTAAATTATAATAATTCGTTAGAAAAAATCATAAACGGGTTGTAAGCGATCCATCTGCAGGTTTCCCAGATGGTTATGGTGAATTGGGGATTATGTGGATAAATACATAGTCTCATATTCGATTCGTTATATGTGCATTTGCAATTTAAGTGGAGACCGTGATGGTGGATTACTATGCTAGTCTCCTCGAGTATTAATCAAGGTGCACGTAAACTGGTTGGACACCTTGATTAACAAACAAAAAAAAACTAAATTAGCTGGATAGCTGGATTTTCCATACTGTAGTGTCCAACATTGTAACTGAGCTGAAATTTGTCGTGTAAATCAATAACTGTTGAGGTTCGCTTAGTCATAAAACTTCAATCCCACATGATATGCCAAGTGCAGATCTATGTTTAATTAAAAAAAAAAAAAAAAAAAAAAAAAAAAAAAAAAGAGGTAGATCTAGGTGCCCACCCACCATTTTTGCCCAAGGTTTGTTGTCCACCAAAACAATTCCCTATTATTACTATTACTACGGCCCGTTTGATAACATTTCAATAAACGTGTTTCTACCGTTTATGTGTCCAAAAACGGCAGGAACAGAATAAAAAACATTTGATAAAACTATTTCGTTTCACTTGTTTTCATAAATTGAAATTGAAATTTCTACCTATTTATGGTTCAATAAACGACCCAGGTGCAACAAGTAAAACTTGTTTCGTCTTTTTTGGAAACGACTCATGGCCATTATTTCTGTACTTCCAGAAACATGACTTATCAAACACATTCAATTATGTTTTTATTTCTGCCGTTTCTTGAAACATAAACGGAATAAACGTTATCAAACATGCCCTAAATTTCAATAAAGGGAAAATGTCCTATTGGCGGTATAGTCTACATAAGCTTCACTTGATGGGCCATGTAATTATGCTTCATAGATTGGGTCATATCAAGTTGAATGAGAACCATTCAATTTTCACTGAAAGCAGTGAATAGCACTAAATACCTCCGTGTGAGTGGCCCAATGTGTGTCTAGTAGGAGTCAAACTTACGACGTCCAAGTTTACAGCCTGTACCAAATTCGTTGCTCACATTGCACAACCCCCTTGGGTTCATCTAACATTCCATTAGCACATAAGCTTCATCTAATTGGATAAGCTTATTTTGATAGGCCAACCAATAAGCATTTACCATAATATTAATCACGATGAAGAGTGAAGATATCTCTTCTTACATTGGAGGGTACAAGAACCACCGGTGAAAACACCTAAAGAGAAACAAAATAAAATTAAGTAGTAGATTTTCTTAGACAACCCACCCAGGAGGATTTTCCTTAGATGACTTCCATATTTGCCACATGAAAAGTTTGATGGGATCAACATATTAAAACAAGTAAAGCCCTACTTCCCATGCTTAAATTCGATTTGCATCTAAAAGGGAGTTTGCGAAGTGGCAAGTAAGTTGCAAATGGATTGCTAAATTTGCAAAGAAAAACCCAATACACGGGAGGGCTATATGATTGAATTTTAGTATAAAATTTGACATGTATATAATGGGTTGTCGTTATATACTATGCATAGCTTGTTGCAAAAATAAAAGTTTTTAAATATTTATAAAAAAAAAAGAACGACAAGCGGCTTATCTATACTTGTACTTAGGTTTGCTTTCATCAACATACTAATGCGGTTGCTGGTTTTGTTATGGTGGTACTCTTTAATTCCTATCCCCCAACATAATGTGGTATATGCAGAGTTTTTTTTTTTTTTTTTTTTTTTTTTTTTTTTTTTTTTTTTTTTTGTGGTAATGTATATGCAGAGTATTTTGGTAAATAACATGCTAAGTTCTTTATAAAAAAATCTTTGTAATAGATTCTCTTATTTATACTCGTTATATTTAAGGTGCCAAAATAATGTGCAGCCTTATATTTTTGTCCTTTTACTATAACATATTTATTCTTGTAGTGAAAAATAAAAAAATCATATCATTTCGTATATGTACTTGAACACGTGAAAGACAATGGCACTCTTTGAGAATGATAAAATGAGGATAAGTGTACTTTCCAATTGTTTTGAAAATAGTTTTTGACGTTAACTTCAAGAATTTTCAAGAATAAGAAAAGTGCAATTAAATTATTTTTTGCATACTTCTATATTATAAACACACTTATAGAGATACTATTTAGACTATTTCATTTATTTTATAATAGGTACATATGTAATTTCGCATATGTACTTGAACACATATAAAACAATGACACCGTTCGAAAATGATAACATGATGATAAGTATACTTTTAAATTGCTTTGAAAATATTTTTATTGATCCTTGAATTTAAGAACTTTCAAGAACAAGAAAAGTACAATTAATATTTTTTTACTTACTTCTATATTCAAACACACTTATACTCATTATTTTATAATGGAACTGTCTAAATGACACCACTTTATAAATATTTAAAACTTAACACATTATTTTTAGGGCATTTATTACCCAATATCTTATTTTCAAAAATTCTTTAAATCAAGGTGAAAAAAATAAGGTTTTTAAATAATTTGAAAGATTTATCATTATGTCCTTATTAAAAGTTATGATGATTTTGCACATTTTTTGAGTATACATGTGAAATGATAAAATTTAACTTCATAAAAAATATATATATATGAATACGAATGAAAGAAAATCAGGTCATTGTATATATATATGTCCCATGATTGATCTGGCTCCATTGAGTTTGAATAGTGGGATGTGCCACTCCATGGGAAGCATATATTATTATATTCTATGGTAAATTATGTTAAATACGATCAGGATAACGTTCCCATGTGGACGTTTCTCCATAAAAAAGAATATACATGTTGATTAATGCTCTATTTGTTGCAAGGAAAATAATATATTTTTTTGGAAAAAACTTATTTTTGTGTTTTTTTTTTGTTTATTGGTATGACTGTTTTTGGTAGTCATACAAAAAAACGTTTATGACGTTTTTTCGTTTTATGGGAATAAAAAAACAGAATAAAACATTTGGTGTCAACTTGGTGCCCATTTGATTTTGTTTCCAAAAATAGTTTTTTTTCTGTGCTTAGAAACAGAAAAACACCTAAAAAACTGTTTGATTTTTCTGTTTCGTTTCACTTGTTTTTTGAAACAGAAATAGGAATTCATGCCTATTTCTATGTATGGAAATAGAAACGGAGAAACAAGTTTGACTTGTTTTTATGTTTCTATAAATAAGTGGGAGCGACAAAAAAAAAAATTATTAAAAACCTGATACTTTACTTGACCTACCAAAACCCTAACCCATTGTTGAAACCCCTCGTTATCCAAATGCGGTGATTCCAACCTGGTTGTGCGAAGCTCATAGTTTTGGATTATCTTCATCATTCTGAAGCTCATTCCCATGAAGCATATCTGCAACTTCAATGTCATGCCTTCATTCGTGAGTTGCATTCCTACAATAACGTACTTTCACTCATGTCTTGAACTCAACCACACTGTTGAAAACGTTTAAAGAAACAAAAAAAATCAAACACCTTTTTGCAATCAAAAAAATCGTTTCTTAATGTAGTTTTACTGTTTTTGCTGTTTCTAGACACATAAATAGGAGAAACAAAATCAAAAGGCCCCTTGTGGTGTTTTTCTGTTTTTTTGGAACGAAAAGGGGAAAAAAAAATGCTAGAAACATAAAACAACGGAAGAACGAAACCTTAGATAATCATTCATGAAACAGGTTCACCAATACATTATTTTTTATTTTTTTTATTTATTTTTAATATTTTTAAACATTATTTTAACATAAAAATTTAAAATTATGTTTTTGACGCGAGAGATGTTTCGAAAGCAGCCTACGTCTCCAGAGTGAGCCTTAAGTCCGGAATTTGCCTTTCATTTCAAAACCCTTATCTTGACTTGCCTGCCTTGGATGAAGGCAGGCAAGTCGCTGCAAGTAACAGGAACTCAGAGAGAGAACCGTAGAAGAGACAAAAGTAGGGCCCAGGGGATGAGCTTGTCTCATTGGAGCTACAATATAGTGAGAAACCGTCGTTGCAAGTCACGACTTATATGCCGTGGGCAGAGAGCACCGTGGAACTTTGGAAGAGACAAACGTAGGGGCCAGGTATGAGCTTTCAAAGGTACAATTTATTGAGAAACCGTCGTTGCAAGTCACGACTTATATGCCGTGAGCACGAGATACGACTTCAAAGCCAAACAGTATAGAAATCTAATTAAGCCGATGATTAGATTCGACACTGAAAAACCACATCGAGGGGCAGCACATGTCGTCACCTTAGAGGATCTGGTCCTGAAATCCTGATCCTAATTCCTAACGCCCTTTTGTTTTCATTTATGTCATCTGTGAGTTTGAAAGGTGGATGATATCTACACTTCCTCACCACATTGACAGGCACCAACTTATCACTCTTCCTCTTTCTTTCCATCTCTTAACTACCAGTGCTAATTTTAATCCGAATTATTGTTTAAGAAACTAATATTTTATAAAATTTGTATGGATAAATGAGTCACACTGCAGCTACACCAAAATAGAAAACAAATACGGCTCTTCTACTCCCAAGAGGACTCCCCAATCTCATCTTCTTCCGTAAACAAACTCAACTTCGCAGTTCTCAGCGATCTCGGGGTTATCTGAAAATGGTGCTCAACTCCTTCGTTCAAGTTCATCCCGATTCCCATTTCCCTCTTGAAAACCTTCCCTATGGAGTCTTCAAGCCTCAGGAAAGCTTAGAACCTCGCCCTGGTGTTGCGATTGGCGACTACGTATTGGATCTCTCTGTTGTCTCTTCTGCCGGTCTCTTCGATGGTCCCATCCTCAACAGCTCCGATTGCTTCCTTCAGGTTCGTCCTACTTCGTGAATTCTTCTCTGTTTCTTTTGCAGTCGTTCAAGAATTTTAGTTTAGTCACTCATTCATGTTATAGTGGATTTTAACTTTAACGCTTTTTGATTTGGATTGTTCGTTATCGATTTTGCTCGCTTTCAGTTACTGCAACTTTATTTTGTGTTTTCATTGAATTGAATTTCTGAGATTGTGGACGTTGAGGTGATACTGATAAGTAGAAGAATTTCTTGCATTTGCTCTCTGTTCAGCCTTCTCTCAACAAGTTCCTCGGAATGGGACGACCTGCGTGGAAAGAGGCTCGCGCGACCCTCCAAAAACTATTGTCTTGTACGCTTTACCAATTGATTAAGATTATACTTCTGTTTCTATCAATCCTCTTTCTTGTAGACTGTATTTAGATCCCAATATGTTCGTAAAGGTTTTTGGAGACTGAGATACTGAGATCGTTCAAAAAGCCCTAGGGGAAGATGAGCTGATTTTTTATTTTTTATTGTTTTTATCTAAATGCAGCTGATAACCCAACCTTCCGTGACAATGCAAGTTTGAGGGAAAAATCGCTTTTGCCAATGGTAAGTCATACTCATATTGCGAAACTACTGTTTAACTTTGAAAATAATGCTCCTCTAGACTGTACCATTTGAGAAGCGTGGGCATTCTATACTTCAAAAGCAAGGTTGTGCTTTGGGATGCCGCCTCCTTTTTCCCTGTACCATTTCATAAATACAATGGTTACTGTTATATACGGAGAAATGCAAGCTGTGATGTTTCATAAATTGTAATACTAACTTTGTATGCAACCCATTAGGACAAGGTAAAGATGCTACTGCCTGCTGTGATAGGGGACTACACGGATTTCTTTTCTTCAATGCATCATGCAAAGAACTGTGGGACCATGTTTCGTGGGCCAGAGAATGCAATTCCACCAAACTGGTATATTTTTTTGAAGCTTATATTTGAAATATAAATAAGGTCTGTTCACTAAATTCTTGAGGTTGGTTTGAATGCTTTGAATGACAGTAACTTGTGTCAATGCCAATATGTCATAAAGTTGCAAAAGAAGAGAAAATGAAAAAAATATAAGAGATTGAAAATAATCATATTACTTATGAATATGTCCACCCAACAGGGTATTATTCAAAGTTAAACAGAGGGTGTTCAACTGCATTTTCAGTGTTTTTGTATCTAAAATAATGATACTATTGAGTACTATTTCCTTATTGATCAGTTTCTTTTTTGCAACTTTTATTGTCTGGAATAAATTAGACCATCTTAGAAGTTATTTCACTTTGATTATGTCTAATAGGCCTTGATTTGACTGACATAGACGGGTGCTTCTATATTTAATAAATTAGGGCATTGCAAATTGAGGAAATTTTGTGTGTTTGATGCACCAGAGATTATCATGATCAATGATTTCAATTTGTGGTTGGAAGATTTTATAGGATCTGGCAATTGGTCGCTGGAGGGTGATGAACTCATAATATGCAATAATAACTACTAATAGAAAATACTGTAGAAAATGAGCAAAAAATGTACAAGTTGAGCATTGGGCTATTGTTTTGGGTGACAGGCTCATAATGGCTTAGTTTGTGCATCTGTTGTCTATTTTATGCACCGTAGCTTGAATCCAACTTTTCCTCTTCAAGTTGTGAATTGAACTAGAAATTTCAGGTTCCATCTCCCTATTGCATATCATGGGCGGGCATCATCAATTGTTATATCTGGTACTGATATTATTCGACCAAGGTTAGTTGAGTCCTTCTAAATTATTTTTCCCATTTTGATGTTGCTTTTGAAGGTTTCACCTTGCAATTCTTTTATAGTTTTAAGCTATGAAAAAATCACTTATGACAATCTAATTTCTATAGTTTATGTACCAAAAAGGAAAATAATGTGTCACATGCACAACCAGTTTTACCCATCCTCTACGATGGAACTGAGAAATATCTCTTCCAACATTGCAGACCTTGTGGTATTTGGTTAGAAGTCCAGGCTTTCCCCCAAGATTAGGAAACCATGGTTATTAATCAATTAATTTATAATTCTGTATAGAAGAAAGCAAGAAGAAAAGTTGGAGGAGGAACATGGTGCCCTTGGCTCAAAGCCTCAAAAGAAAATCCTCCCCCTTGGCTCAAAGCAAGCAAATCTTCCCATGCAGTTGGTTCCGAATTTAATTTAAAATCACTGTAATGGATTCCCTCAATGTCCTTCAAGCTGAAGGTCAGAAGTACAGCCAGGGTAGGCACACTTAATAGCTTTCTTCTTAGAGATGTACATCTCCAGGGAAATTCTATGTTCCTTCCATTCCACAAACTCTATTTACAGTAAGCGGTGCTGATCTACACTGAATCTCACCACATCTTACAAGGTCTGAAAGGCAGGATTGTTCTGATCATTTTAGTGACGGACCAATAATTTTTTTTTTCCACAAAACCCTAAGAAACACCAAACCAATGTCAGGAACTCTTACTGTATCCCAGGAGCCGCCAAGTAGGGGCAATGCATCAATAGATGGTGTAGCTGGCCCTGATCCCTTTTGCTCAAGAACATGCTTAGGGTGCTTATACGCCTTGTTCTTACATGAATTATGTGGGTTATATTATAAAACTTTCATCCTCATGTAGAAGTAAATTGCGAATTTATATTTTTATATTTTTCTTACTCATCTTGGTAGTATCTGTATTTTTATCTCATATTATATCTGATTATTACTATTGTTGTTATGAATCTTGCAGAGGTCAAGGCCACCCTGTTGGCAATTCTCCACCATATTTTGGACCTTCGCTGAAGCTGGATTTTGAGTTAGAAATGGTTAGCCACGTCAAAGTTTATTAGTTGCCATACTTTGTGGTCTAGTTTTGGTTAATGTTCGTTATACTGTCAATGGTTTCATGAAAATTCAACCTTATGATTAAGCAGAATCGTTTGCCATAGTGTACTCTTATAAGACTTTTTTTGTTGTTCCCAGGCTGCTGTAGTTGGTCCAGGCAATGAATTAGGAAAGCCTATTGATGTTAATGAGGCTGCAGACCACATCTTTGGACTTGTATTGATGAATGACTGGAGTGGTAGTTCTCTCTTCTGTTATTTCAGTTGGAAATTTCCCATCAGGTTAGTCTTGTGTGCCTTAGCTTTATCAAGTAAATTAACTTGGACTTTGCTGTGACAGCTAGGGATATCCAGGCATGGGAGTATGTGCCACTGGGGCCTTTTCTTGGGAAGAGTTTTGGTAACCACAATCTTCCTTTTATTTCTCAGTGGCCTAGATTCCATTCTATATTTTATGGGGGAGTGGGCGTAAAAATGTTGTTGTGGTTGCTATAACTAATACCATGTCTTGATGCTCTTGATTAGGACCAAGAGCTTACTTTTGTTTTGATCCTGAGTGATTGCAGGTACAACGGTATCCCCTTGGATTGTAACCCTAGATGCTCTGGAGCCTTTTGCTTGTGATGCTCCCAAACAGGTAGCCAATCATCTTAATCATTTCAGTACATAACCCATTAAAATTATAAATTTTGTATCCTTGCTTGGAATTTCTTATTATAGGAACTATAAATTGCAGGAACCTCACCCATTGCCATATCTGGCTGAAAAGAATTCCAAGAACTACGATATTTCTCTAGAGGTATGTTTCTTCTCTATGAACAATTTAATTTTGTTGTACATTTGCTTTATTCAATGTAATGTGTTATTTAGTATTAATTTCCTATTCTAGATGATAGAGCATCTTGACCTATTCCTAAGCTAATCGTGGTCCTGCCTTTTTGCTGTACAAGGTTCGGATCAAACCTTCTGGACAGGAACATTCATCTGTTGTGACAAGTAGCAACTTCAAGCACCTGTAAGGAGTTACATGCTAACCGTATTCTTGCTGTATTTTGACTTTTTGTTCTTTAACATTACATGGATTTTCTTGCATATGCTGGTGAAACCAGTAGCAATTGTGATCCCCAATTATTTTTTTGGGGGCAATATGATCCCCAATTATTATATATGTTAACTTCGCAAGTTCTTCTATCGAAATGGTTTTCCCTGATACACTCCACTCCATGACATCCTCCATCACCTGATTGGTAATGGGTGAAATCGGATTGGGGAGGGGTGGTGCACCCCCTCCTCCCAGCAGAGGAGGATAATGTGGGTTTCAGTTAAATTCTGATTGAGTCAAGAGAAAAATTCCAGAATTCATCCGATGCCAAAGCACCTTCTAACATATTTTTCTTATAATTCTCGTTGCATTTTTCCTTCACAATTCCTTGCATTCCTCTTCGATTCTTACCCATGTTCTTTTTCTTTTCTCTGGAGTATCTCACTTTGAATGGAATGCACTCTTTTTAATACAGTATGGGACACTTAACACCAACCCAGCAATTATCTCCAAGTTACCTGGGAAGAAATATAAAATCAGTTTAGGTTCCAAAAACCTAGAAATATCTTTGTAAAAATATTACCATGCACATTTCCTATTTAATGTATCTCTATTATACCATCACTGTATATTTTAGGGGGAATGTGCTGTTGTTATAAAATTATAAAGGTCTAAGTCATTGTTCTTTTCAAAATACTGAAAGGTCTTCGACATGATAGACTTTTAATTAAATATATCTAGAGTCAGAGGAATTAATATGATCCCCTCCCCCCCACCTTTTTTTTTTCCTTTTTTATTTTGTAATTTCTAGTAATCTGGAGTGACTATGCTTCTATATTTTGATCAGTTTCTAGGAATTGAACTTCAGTAGTCTATAATATGATCTACACTGCTATACTTCTTTTAGATGTGCCTGGCAAAGCAAAGAAAGTGGGATTCTCAAAAGGCCTAGAATGTATCTTCAATTTTCATTCCCCTTTTTTTGCTTTGATTTGTGATATTCATCCTCAAATACCCTTTAGGACATAGATTTTGTAAGAAAATGACTGGGAAGAGTAACTTGCTGAAAAGAATAAAAGTTAAGGTGAAAATGAAGCACACGATTCAGTTTAGAAGTTTTTTATGTGTTGCATCATACTGCACTGTGGCCTATTTTTAAGTATGTTAGGATAGAACCATATTCTATGATATATGATGCTTATTGGTAGTATGGTACCGATATTCTAGCGTGAACGCAGCTTGATATGAGACAATATTTTAAACCACGGTCCCAATCACTGATTTTTGCTAGAAAGCCGAAGCTCTCAATTAGCTGAGCCGACTGGAGCTTTCCCTAGCTTGACTGGTGCATGAGATATGGGTGGGGCTGAGGCTGAGTTTGGGCTCATCAAGGATTCCCTGGCTTAGTCCTCAAGCTTGGTTCAGCTGGGATAAATTAACCTAGGTATCCCAAAGGATAAATGAAATAAATATAAGGGGAAGGGATAGGCATGCTTCCCGCTCCAGGTAAGCTGGCAGCAGCAGGCACATTGGGGTGGGTGGACAAGGGAGGTCAGGGGTTCTTTTCAGTAGGAGGGGGAGAGAGACGGAAACAGGCTGGGGACACCGCTAGTGCCCCCCGCCTTTGCCCTAGATATAATTAATCCAGGTTGTTCTAATGGTCCTATTTAAGGCCCAAACTTGCAAAATTCAGAGAGTTCCAGATCTATGGCCAATGACCAAAACCATTAGAAGGGAGATCAAACTTCAAAGCTTGGTATTAAGTTATACTGGGTTAAATATTGCAATTTGATAAAACCTGAAGTATATTATCTAAATTAGCTGTGCTCATCTGAGCCTTATTCAAGTATGTCTAGCTAAATGAGCCAACCTTGAGCCTGAAGCTCAGCCTTGCGATGGACAAACTGACAAGGTGCTTGCTGGGATTGGAAAGTCTTAACCTATTCGTGCCACAGAGCCAGGCGCCCATCTCCTTCAATGAGCAATACACTACATGTATGTGGTGAAATCTTTTCTTTCAGGCACTACGCGCCTCACCCAACTCATACCGTTGGAGCTTAGGACTTACTTGGTTCCGGATATTTATCTGATTAATCAAATGGTGTGTCTACAAGGAGAAGCTGCTGTGATTTCTTAATGCATGTATTGTTTTAGTTTTGACCACCGTATTATTGTAATATGACTGCTATATTAGCACATATCTCTGATACTTTTCTGTGGATTAGGTATTGGACACTGACCCAACAACTTGCTCACCATACAATCAATGGCTGCAACTTAAGGCCCGGGGATCTTCTTGGGACTGGGACCATAAGTGGACCTGTATGAATCAAAGTTTCTTCCATAATATGAGTTGATAGTAGGCAAAATTCTTTAGTTAATTGGGATGTTCCTGGAGCTGGTTGATTGAAGTTTGTTGGTTCAATTTTCTGTCAGGAACCAGAATCTCTTGGATGCTTGCTTGAGTTGACATGGAATGGACAGAAGTCATTGTCGCTAAATGGTTTAAATCGTAAATTTTTGGAAGATGGAGATGAAGTCATTTTCGCTGGTTGTTGCAAGGTTCTTTCTTATACTTTCCTGTATCTTCATACTAAAAAAATTAGTAGGCTGCATGCATTTACTTGGTGATTTTTGTTGCAGTCTTTTCTACGTCGTAGATTCTTAGTGTTCTTCATTCACAATGCTAGATTACCTTGAGTGTCTTGTAAACCGGTGTTTCTTAATACTTGGTATTTAAAATTGATTACTGACTATTTCTGTACTTGAATCAATATGCAGGGAAACGGGTACAATGTAGGATTTGGGACATGCTCAGGAAAGATCCTGCCGGCCCCCTAGTTTTCTGGTTTTTATTTAGTCTTATTAAATTTGTAATGGGAATTGAGTGACCTATTAAATTTGTAATGGGAATTGAGTGACCTTGTAGTTGTTCCAGGTATTGACAGTAATAATAGTCTTATTAAATTTGTAATGGGAATTGAGTGACCTTGTAATGAGCAGAATCTATCGGCACGATTGTTCCAGGTATTGACAGTAATAATAGTCTTATTAAATTTGTAATGGGAATTGAGTGACCTTGTAATGAGCAGAATCTATCGGCACGAGACTTGGAACTGTAGTCTCTCTCTCTCTCTCTCTCTCTCTCTCTGTGTCTCTGTGCGCGCGCCCATCTGCATGTGTGGGTGTATTTGCAATGCTTATTGCAAAGGCTTTAGTGGTTAAACTAGACCTGAAAACAGCCTGAAGTGCAGGACTTTGATGCATTGTAGCTCACTTGGACTGCGAGGCACTGATCCGTCGTTTGGCTAATGAGAACATGTTGGCACCAATGGAGACCGGTGTTGTGGTCTGTGGTCAAAGATGTCAAAGAGGATTTAGAGCTCTTTTGATTTCTGTTCTGGTTCGAATGTTCATGCCCATCATCTTGCTAAATGGGCATTAACTTGGCTTCGGCAAGGGCTGTGGGATTCCTCCTTTCTAGAGAATTTCATCCCTTTTGTAGCTTCTTTCTTGCCTGACCTCTACAAAAAAGAGGCACTCCAAAATATTTCTTTGAGGGTCATAATAATATGCTATGGGAGATCAAGTGTAAGACTCAAATCTCCCTCATCTCTTGGGATCGACGAGACTGGCTGATTGAAGATTTTTAAACCTCACAACTACTAGTATTAAGAAACACTGGTTTAACACTAGAACATAATAGAAATAATACAGTACATCAAACATCTTTTTCACCTAGAAAATTAAAAAAAATCGAACATTACATCTGCTTTGCAAGTAATGAATTAGAAACAACTGAACTAACATCAACAATGGGAGAAAAGAGAAGCATGGCTCTATAAGCGTATTTACACAAATGGCACTATGATCTGTAACTGTGCCTTGACTCTCCTGAATACAATGATGCTGAATCATCTGAGAATGGTTTGAGGGTGCCATTTAGTCTTTGCCGCATTAAAGAAGCCAATGCAGTAGCCCAAATTCTCCATATGAAACCAGGAGATCCCTATTTCCCAACTGTACAGGAGAATAGGACCAACAGAATCTTCATAGAAAAGCTAAAATTATCATACACCAAAACCCAGAAGAGGATGAGTTAGATCATAAGGAAGCAGTTTGGGTTTATACGAATCCGCAAAAACCACGTCACTGCACACATAAATTTTTGAGCTGGCACAGAATATATCAGCATTTTGAAGAGTGAAACCACGGATTATGGGCAGTGGGAATCCTCTTCCGAGATGTAAGTTGACATATGGCAAGAACACCGTTTTGAGGAGAGTGCGCATCACTGACTGCAAAAATTTAGACAACTTGCTTCATACAAGGATTCAGAAAAAGGATAACATGAGTTGCTACTAGGTACAAAGGGAAATTTTTGCTACAGGGGATTAAGTTGGCAGATTTTCCTCAGAGAGCCATGATCCTGAAGTGTGAAAACTAGACCAGACATATCTACCAAGAGAGATGCCCACTTCATTTGTCAGTTCATTCTGGCAAATGCAATGCATGAACAAAATTATCTGTGGTTTCAAACAGCAGCCCATCCCAGTTTAGCACATCAATCATACCTGAATCAGATACATGTGGAAGTCACCAATTTTGCTCCATTTCAATGACATGGTGAAGTCAACTAACGTGACAGATCCAACTAGATTATTCCCTGAGATGCCCACCGAACCTGATGCATTAACTACCTGTTCCAAGAGACAACCTTCTCTGTTCATCATGAGACACATATTCAAAGTTTCACAGCATAAAAAGCTCCAAAAAAAGGTGGAACAGTAAGTGCATAAAATACTTGTTTTGTAAAAGTAGTGGTACTTCAAAAGTCTGGGTTTTTCAACATGCATAATTTGAGGCCACAAGTACAACAGTGTGCTTTAGTTTAGCAGGACACTAAACATTTCTTCTCTTAACTAGCATTAGCCAGCGGTATTCTTGAATTTTTGATATTCTTTTCAAAATGTTCAAAATCAAAAGGCCCCACATGACATGGGAAGGATGCAATTAAAAAGAAGAAAACCTAGATGATACTACTTAGCACCTTGGACCTCTATTTTAGGGAAAACTCCTGTCCTGAAACCTTGGTTCTTTGGTTCAGGAACCAATCCTTCTCCAAATCTAGCTGTCCTAACGTTGAGAAGAGCAGTTCCTCGACTAAGCCTCATCCCAACCAAGTGGGATCAGCTACATGAAACCTGTTTCACCATTCTACTCCACTTAAGAGTAATATTTGTGGTTAACCCACCATCCATATATTTTCTCACTTTCCCCAGTTCATTTTAAGTGTATCACTGTGAAGAGCGGCCAAATCTCTGCAGTTCATGATATTTTCAGTCTAATCGCAAGAAATTTTTTTGGAGATTATCCATAATTAAATAACGTTGTTTTTTGGGTGAATGATATATACATCACAAACAAAATTTCTAATCAAGTATTCAAAAGATTGCATCAAAATTACCCTTTTAATTAGATAAAAACAAAGAAGATAATATAAAGTTGGAAAAGGGGAAGGGGGAAGAGGGAAGAGGGAAGAGTGAAGAGTTGCAAAAATTTCAAATTTGGAATGTGTTGTACAAATCAACAAAAACAATGAACTCAATTGCCCATAATGTCAAATTGCTACAAAGTACATTCAGGTCAACAAATTTGGTTTCTCAAGAAATACTTCTGATGTTTATTAACTTAACCAAAGCTTTTTTATATTAATCACCCCATTTAATACGAAACTAGTAAAACTAATTTATGTAAATTTAGTTTCTGAAAAAAAAAATCTTGTCACATAGAGTGCCTCCGTATCATCTATATTTTAATTCTTTACACTGTTGGAGTTTATTATTTATATTTCGAAAAGCATCAGACTTTATATTTGTGAATGGATTGATTGGACTAGAGTGTCTTATCCAAACAGGTGGACCGTTGCATTCTGGAATCACCAGAACTGCTGTTAGTTTGACTGATGCCTGGTGTTTACTGCTCAGTTCAAAACACCTGAAAACCATTATTTGCTCTAATAGTCATAAATGGCATCAACTCCCCTCCCCACCAAATATATATATATATATATATGTAACTTGTTCAAGTTGAATAAATTAGGATTACCAAATTTGGTGATACAGGAGGTGAGAAGGATGAAGAATACAAAAGCTAGAGCTACCTCAAATGAATAAATGAAAGCTATGTTCTAGGTTCCTGTCAATCAAGCATGATAGTTTAAAGGATGTATAGCATATCATAAAGACTATTATGGGAGATGTAGCTTGACATAACACTTGCGGATCAAATAAGATGAGGATGCATGATACAGGGAAAGATACATACCAGCTACTGGACAACTTTTGCCTAAACAAAACATGTATTAATTTTACAATTGTCACATTTCCCAACAATAAGGATAAAATGAGGTGATAAAGTAGACATATCTTGAACTTCAGACTAGGCTAGAAAAGAACAAAATCAATAAAGAACAGGGGGAAAATGCAAAAGAATCAGGAATGGTGCATAACATTAAAATGTATCACATTTTTCACTAAGCATTTAAGCTTACCAATGAGATGCATGCAACTGGTATGGTATCATTGTTGTCAAAGACATCAATCGTCACATCTGAGTAAATGGTAGAATCAATATTATAAGGTGAAATCTTTATAAATGGAGGAAAAGATAGAGAAACATTCAGATTCATGTCATTGTTGGGGTACATCTTGTACAGCTGAGGAACAATATATTTCCAGCTAGCTGTGTTCAAAAGAGACTGATCTGGTACTTTGTCCACAATCCATTGCATAACTTCTGCCTGTTAACCAACAAGAATTATTAGTACAAAGGGGTTCAACTATGATCCGTCATAGATATAAGCATACAAGGTTGACCAGGTCAAGACGTAGGTTCGATAACCTAAACCTTAATTGATGCACAAATACACTCCTTTAGAGTAGCAGTTAAGTCCTTGATATTTACTGAGCAAATATTGGCCATATACACCAGCACATATGAATCATAACCTAGCTTCATGACTTGAAGAAACACTCCACAAATCAGCAACTACACCTAAATAAGTACACAAGAACTGTTTAAGATTCATAAAACTTACTAACTCACATTATAGTATATGTTGGATGCAGAGTTAAATACGTCTTCGTCCAGGGAAATCTCAAGCATCTTAACTGGACCTTTGCACGAAGCTGAAAGTTGTGAATTCATAACGTAGTTTCCAGAACTGACAACCTTATCTGCTGCTGTAAATAGTCCATCAATCTCAAACCCAATCGAAAAATTACTAAATACAGGCTCGTTAACAAAAGTGACATTTAAAGCAACAATTTCATTCACAGAGACTTCTTTCGGAAGGGATCTTAGTAAGGAATCAAGCTTCAGAATCCCTTCTTTAATCTTCTTAGTAATAGCATTTTCCACCGAGGACCTTATTTTCCCTTCAAAAGCATCCACCACCCTGGGAAAAAGAAAAGAGAACCAAGTAAGAAAATTCTCTCAAAATGTAATCAAATTTTAAACAAGAAAAGAGAAAAGGTGATGGCATCAAAACATAATCAACATTTGGGCAAGAAATACAGTGGATGCCCGGATGGTATATGAGAGTAAAAACTTTTTGAGGATCCAATTGGTAATTCAGCAATAACACAAGAAATATCATTTGTCAAATTCAAGCCAGACTCCCAGCTACCCCTCTTATGCCCTTAAATGCCATTTAGGTTTTAAACTGTTAATTAATTAAAAATAAATAAAAAAATAGAAAAATAAATTTCAGCACCAAGCTAACTGTATTGCTTTCTTGAATCAGATAGCTTTAACTATTTCATCCAAGCTATTCCCTTAAATGCTCTTCCCAAACCTACTTCAGACCACATACCAACTAATACTCTTGTATGAGGTCAGCTGCAATTCTGCTAGAGTTTAAAGATATATGATCAGAGCACCCTGTAATTCTGCTTGACTTGGTTGCACACGAGAGGTGTGGCATTTTGGTGATGGTTGAGTTTAAATTGCACTTTGGTGCAATTCTCAGGTCAAATTTGAAGGCATTGAAAGTTAAATTAAAAGAGTGGAGAATAACAGAATTCAGGAAACATATATCCAATAATGCTCTTCTGTTGTCAGAAATAGCACTATTTAAAAAAGAAAAGAGACACACAATGGGCTGAATGATAAGAGAGGACTGTAAGGTGTAATTACTAAAGAATAGCTACAAAGGGCAACACTACTGGAGGGAATCCTTACTGCAGTTACTGAAGTTGCAAATATGTGATTTATTCAGCAAATGTATTTTTGATGAATTCCATAACTAATGCAAGATAATCACCAATTTTTTTGTCTCATGATAAGAAATTTTCCCACATTAAAATTCGTTTTAAGATTTAACTGGTCACAGCACTTAGTAGATTAACAGAATCCTATTTGGTTGCATCACTATAATGAAAACATCAGGCAGTGTTTTCTTAAATTGAATTAAAGATGAAAGGTAAACGGAAATTAAACAAGAGAAGACATCATTCTGCATATAAAATAAAATCCAAGAAAGAGCACTCTTTACCCTTGATAAAGCCAAGAAGCACCTCCATTCAAGGTTATATCAATATCTTTCACATAACAGCCACAATCCATAAGTGACAGCTTCAGTGTTCCTTGCTGATTTTCCAGGCCTAGAGTAAGCCCCACTTCCATGCCTTCAACCTTACCTAGAAGATGACTCATCAATTCTCTTTATTGAAAGACATATTGAAGATAAGCACAGGTGCACAACAGAAAACAGGAGAAAAAAGATAAAACAAGCTTTAAAATGATTGCCGGCATCATTGCATGGTTATCAACCAAAGGGAATTTCATAATACACCAAACTAGAAAAGCATGTGTATTCTAGTTCACGTAATGCTTTAGATTCTTCTCATTTAAACTTGAACATCATTAATAGAGGACAATGAAATGGATAAGGAAGTTTCAAAGAATATTCTATCAAACTGGACTACACCAAGACAGGCATACGGATTATCCTGCTTTTATGGCATAGAACATGGATTTAGGCTAGGCAAGTTTAACTGTCACAAAAAATCTTAAGGGTCCATAAACTATAAACTTTCCACATAAGACTTAATTTGAGATAAGTGGGTACCAGCAAATTTTCATACAAAAGTCTAGGTTCTCAAACCCAATTTCTCCACTTCCATGGACACATTAGCATCGTAATCACTTATGGCTTGACTAGGAGTCATACAAAGCCCTCAACCAGTAAGTACAAATGTGCAAGTCCAAAAAGGAAGATAGCGTAATATTTGGACCAATCTGATAGAGGGGTTCCAAATCTTCAAAATTCATTGCAAATTCCAATCATTTGATGATGGCAATTCGGTATTGGTGTCATTGTAAGCATAGGGACTTTTTGCTTCAGTTAATTCAATTTACAGGTTTCACTGGACTATTGAGTCCTTGTTTTTTCAGGAAATAAAGTACGACCAAGAAAAGTTGCTAAAGAAAGAAAATCAATGCCTTCGTAATTTGATAAGAAGAATTTTGTTTTGAGCATATAACTCTCTGTAAATACTAAACACCATCAGGCATCTTTTTTTCTCTCCAATGGAGTGTGTGGTGTAGTTGCTACAATTGTCTCTTCTCTGAAAATTCTTCCATTACAGCTCTGCTAAAAGCTTATGTAGGTCATTATTTTGCATCAAACAGGCTCATTTGAACTATAGAAATCATCAAAACTTCAAATTTAACCAGGAAAGAAGAAATAAAAAATAGGAACTTCAGAAAACTGTAAAGTACAAGCCCAGTGGTGTATACCTGAACGGAGGCATTCCCTTTATCAGAAACAGTAATAAGCCAAGCGCTGTAGGAATAAAACCAATTCATACTCAAATTCGCAGTAGCACCAGAAGCAACAATTGAAATACCAGTATCACCAGGCTTAACATACGAAGAACGAACATCTACCCTGTAAATCGAGATATTGGATAAACCAAAATGGACATTTCCAATTAATGGAATTCTCAGAGTCTTCTCAACTCGGGGCAAGTAAAGAGGCGTTAGAGAGGAAATCGCCTTCTCTATCAATATATCCTTGGCAAAATCAAGACCCTTTTCAGAGATTACTGTAGAAATAAAGCCCTCTTCATTGGATTGCAAATGTGTACTTGCAGGAACCAAGAAGAAGGGCATAAGAAGAAAGAAGAAAGCGGCCGCCATGAAAAAAATAAACCCTCTTGAATTTAGGAGAGAAGTAGCATATCAAATAATAAAAAATGATAAAATGGGTTAGTTGTCTTCAGGTTTGAAGATTGCCCCGCAGATAAAAGGGGAGCTGAAGATGCTTATATAAAGCATTAATTTCCATGGCGGTTTGGTTTTGGAATTTGGATTATAGTTCATAATAATTATTCGGGCAAAACACTAGATTTTACTTCATATGGTGATTGGGATCAGAGTTTACCAGGAAATAGAAGGAACACCGAACACGTCACTTGTGGTTCAACAACCAAATGGCATACCCGCATGGCCATGGCTACACCAAGTAGATGATGATAAAGATAATACAAAATTTGAACAAACTAGAGACTGTTCGATCAGCGGGACCACAGGGGCTTATGACAAGTGGGTCCCGGATTACTGGTAGAGAACTAGAGATTGAACCACCGGGGTTTTAAAAGCCGGAATTGATCGACTCAGATCTTAATCGGCCGGCGTTGGTCTAGAATCAGCCACAAAACTGATCGGTTAAAATATTTTCTCAATAAAAGTGGTTTCTTACCACACAAACGCGGAGAGAATCTCCACGCCACATCAATGTCGGTATCCAGATGAGGATTGTTATCTATATGAAATCCACGTGGTCAAAAAGAGAGAGAAATAAGAAAAGCTCATCTGATGGGTTATTGAGGGATGCCTATGTAGACCTAGATTTCAATTTTAATTTGTTTTATTTTGTTTTGGATTAGTTTGGGTTTTTCCTACTGACGGCAAAGTTGAAGGCGGCGTTCCTATTTTCTCATTGTTTTTGTATTGAGAGAGAGAGTTATATGTCTAGTGAAAAAGACCTCATATGGGAGGAAAATATAAACTTTGACACGATTGCGGTTATTTTCTCAAAAATCTACGGGAAGCGATTCATGCAAACATGTAGGATTAGAATTGTCTCAATGAATTGGATCCACATGATCAAAAAGTTGGACATGACTAAATGATTTATCTTTTTAGGGAGAGGATTTTCACACCAAGCAACATAAAATGACGCATTAATGAGGTAAGACAAAATGATTTTGCACATGAGAGGACAATAAGGTCATTTCATATGAAGGAGTGAGATGAAGAGAGTGCTGATATAGATTTAAGTATTAATATTATTCAACCATTGTGTAGCGGTATTGATGGTAATCGATATTGATACATATCACCCAATACAATCAAAAAGTGTTTTTTTTTTCCAATCAAAATGTGGTTTTTATTACTAAAATCGATCCTTATAGACTGGAATAGATCAATACAGCCGATCAATATTGATATTAGTACCAATGTCGATGATGTGGTATACTAACTCTAATACCATAAATTAAAACCTTGAACATTATCAATTGATCTTACCCTGGCAGTTTGGAGAACCTTTTAGCTATAAACTTTTCAAGAAAAAAAAAAAGTCTAAAAGCGTGGCCACCACTGTTCCTGTGCCAATGTGTGAACCAAAAACAGTGTAGCTGCCAGCATTGACTGTGGGGTGAAATGGTCATTTCATTACCCATTGAGTCTGGGTGTAAAAGGCACACGACCGGGTGGCGTTCTTCTGTCTCTCTCTGGTTTGGTAGGAGGACTTAACAGATTAACGGGGCTCAAGTATCACCGTAGGATTAGAACACATTATCCTGCTAGGACTAGGAGTAGGAGAACGCCACTCGCATTATATAAATAGGGGATCGATTCAGCGTTTATAGAAATAGAAAGAAAGCTAGAAAGGACTAGTGTTTCTCGATTTAGGGTTTGAAGCAGAACAAGAAGAAGCAGCAGTAGTAGCAAGCAGAAGAAGCAGGCGATGCCGAAGAACAAGGGAAAGGGAGGTAAAAACAGGAAGAGAGGAAAGAACGAAGCCGATGATGAGAAGCGTGAGCTAGTCTTCAAAGAAGATGGACAAGAATACGCTCAGGTTCTTCGTATGCTCGGCAACGGCCGGTGTGAAGCTATGTGTATTGACGGCACCAAACGTCTCTGCCATATTCGAGGTAAGATGCACAAGAAAGTCTGGATCGCTGCTGGCGATATAATACTCGTTGGTCTTCGTGATTATCAGGACGATAAAGCTGATGTGATCCTCAAGTATATGCCCGATGAGGCAAGGTTGTTGAAGGCCTACGGAGAGCTACCAGAGAATACTCGTCTCAACGAGGGTATCGCTGGTGGAATCGACGAGGAGGATGACGGTGCTGGTGATGGATATATTGATTTTGAGGACGAGGACATCGATAAAATCTAGGGTTTGGGATTATCTTCTTCGTTCTTTCTTCCTTTTTTTTTTTCCTCCGTTAAATATGTTAACTATAAATTGTTATAAGGATGAATCTTACGGGGTTCGTGTTCTGTTGTTAAATTTGAGGGTTTTTACCACCCGCCTCCCACTCTACCTGGTGCGAATTTATTTATGGTGGCACATATTGAAATAGGGTTTCCGAGATGAATAGGATGGAATGGAATACCATTAGATCTATCAATTTCCTTACTTTTATTTGTGGCTCTGTGCCTGCTATCCATTTTCGTTGTACGGAATTTTTAATCTTCCTTTTTTGCATAATAATTATAAAAGCTTATAGTTTTTGGTTACCTGTTCTTCTTCTGGTAGAAGCGATGTTGGGGAGGGGTGGTACTGCAGTTTGCCTAGTATGTATTTCGTGGATTTAGGTGTTCTCGAAAATATTGAGCCCTACTTGAATTGAGATGGAGGTAGGTGTGGTATTGGTGCTAGGCTGTTATATGGTGTGTGGAATTAGGGTTTTCGATTTCGTTGAGGGACTGTGAAACAGTATTTGTTTAACTTGACTTCTGGTTGAGATGTTGTTGGAGATAGGTGCTAGTGTTGGAATTAGGATAGTTTGTGTTGTATGGAATTGAGCTTCTCCTGTTCCACTCTTGATGGAGATAGGTGTAAAACTTGGAGTTACGCTAGTATGTGGTTGATGGAATCTGTGGTTCTTATTCTTAATTTGATTTTATTTTCATGGGTTGAAGTTGATTTTCACTGTTTCTGGGGTAGATGAAGAATTTGAGCAATTATTGGTAATGTAAACATAGATTCTTGGACGATGGATTGTCAAAATTGTGGGCACTGAACAGTCTGAACTTCTTCCTCTGTGCATTCTTCATTGTCTTCATGTTTGTATGATTACTAGGTTCTGCTATTTTGTTTGTCACTAAGCAAGGAGGTGTGTGTACATATACATGGCAGTCACCAAGCAATCTAGAGTCGGAGCTTCATGGAATTTTGAGAATCGAAGGTGTCTAGGAAGTCCAGCCATGAATGTTCCGTGTTCAGAAAAAGCCATTTTTATCTTAGATTTCAAGAGAACTGCGGTTAAGATTTTGTCGTCAAGACATTTTTCTCACAAGTTTAGTAGTCTGAAATTTTTAGTTCTTATGATTAACCGTTTGGATGGAGCTGTGAACTTGTGATATTACAACTAAGGGCCCGTTTGAATTTGTTTCCAGAAATGGTTTTTTGTTTTTCTTTTTTCTGCGCTTAGAAACGGAAAAACACTCAAAAATCGTCTGATTTTTTTTGTTTTGTTTCACTTGTTTTTGGAAACAGAAATAGAAATTTATACTTATTTCTGTGTTTGGAGACAGGAATGGCGAAACAAGTAGATTTGTTTTTTTGTTTCTAGAAACAAATGGGAGTGATAAAAATTATGAAAATTCTGATACTTCACTCGACATACTTAAATCCCAATCTATTGTTGAAACTTTTCGCTATCCAAATGTAAGGATTCTAACCTGGTTGTGTGAAGCTCACAGTTTCGGATTGTCTTTATCCTTTTGAAGCTTATATCCATTAAGCATACTTACAATTCCAACGTCATGTCTTCACTTGTGAGTTGCATTCTTACAATGTCGTGTTTTTAATCATGTCTTGAACTTGACTACACTGTTGAAAACGTATTGGGAAACAGAAAAATCAAACACTTTTTTGCAATTCTAAAAATCGTTTTTTGGCACAAAAACGGTAAAAACCGTTTCTACTATTTCTAGACACAAAAACATGAGAAACAAAATCAAACGGCCCTAAGGCTTGTGTTCTTATGAGTATTTGGGTTCTTGTTCAAGCATTTTCTTCCATTTACAGCTCTACCAGAAGAATCAAATAGTTCTCCTTATTCTCGCACTTGTCTGGATTTGTGGCATCGGCATCGATCATTGGTAATGAACGTTATGGATTGGCCGATACAATGGTACAGGTTTTTTTTTTTCCTTGATGAAAAGGTTATAATATTCGAGTTGGATGTACGTATTGCAATCTTATTTTCACTTTTTTTTAATATTAACCGTCCATTTATGTTTAGATTAATCTAAACCATCTATTAGTTTTTTATATTGTACTTGATTCTTAGTTTTTAGGATGAAGAGATGACAGATGTGGTTACTTAACTTGTCTAATATTTTTTTATATAAATAAATAAATAAAAAGTAAAAATCCAATATAAGCGGACTCCTCCTTCGATTTTCTTTCTCTCTCTCTCTCTCTCTCTCTCTCTCTCTCTCTCTCTCTCTCTCTCTCTCTCTCTGTTTGCTTTTTCTTCAACGTTGTTCCTTCTTTCTACAGTCGCCATAGTCCTCTCTCTCTCAAAATAGGAGTTTGCTTTTTCTTCAACGTTGTTCCTTCTTTCTACAGTCGCCATAGTCCTCTCTCTCTCAAAATAGGATGAGATAAGAAAAAAATCAACATTACTATTTTCAGGCACTGAGCATATGAGAGACTTGGCCACAAATATCCAAATACCATGTTTACATATTAATCATCAGGGAAGGGATTTGGACGATAAAGTTTGCATGTATGGCAAAAGATAAATTTGAATTTATAAAGTAAACAAATCTGTTGAATATCTAGGATTTTATTATTACTTATTAGGTAGATATTATTAACCTATGAGAATTTACCATGTATGCAAATCTTCACTAAAATTGGTAAACAAAACTTCAACTAGACTGGAGAGTGGTGAAAAAGGAAGAAGAAAGAAAGGAACAACCTTGAAGAAGAAGCAAAGAGAGAGAGAGAAAGAGAGGATTGAAATTTCTAAGCGGAATGAAAGGAGGAGTCCACTTATATTGGGATTTTTATTATTTATTTATTTAAATATTAATAATATTAAACAGAGTTGTAACTGTTTACAACTCTGTTAGCAGGATTAACATATTTAACACGTGTCAATCATATCACTTACGTGAACATTCACCGAGCTCCGAACGTTCTGCATTCCTATTTTTCTGCACGTACCACGATCATTTTGCCTTATTTATATATTTTTTGTGTGAGGGTTTTGTTCTCCTTCTCATGGGTGCGCTTGTCTATCGCGCTTGTTTATCGTCACCGCTCATGTTGCACTTGGATACAGCTCTTGGTTTCAGGGTGGTTGTGAGAAGATGGCCTTATCCCCTTGAAATTAGGGATTTTATTTCGGCTTTCAGGGTGGTTGCGAAAAGATGCCCTTATCCCCCTGAAATTAAGGGCTCGTTTGATAACGTTTCAAGAAACACGTTTAGAAACGGTAGAAACGGAACAAAAAAACGTTTGATAAAATTGTTTCGTTTCACTTGTTTTCAGAAATAGAAATAGAAATTGCTATTTTTTTAGGGTTTAAGAAGTGACTCAGGCGAAACAAGTTTTAGCCGTTTCTGGAAACGACCCGTAGTCATTCTTTAGCTGGTTGTTATCAACTTTCAAAAACATGACTTATCAGGCACTTTCAATTCCATTTATGTTTTTAGAAACGAAATTTTATGTTTCTGCCATTTCTTGAAACAAAAACAGCAAAAACGTTTTCAAACGACCCTAAGTATTGTATGTAGGCTTGGGGAACACTAACGAATAGTGTTCCTATTCTCTGTAATAAACCATGAGTCATTTCTTCAACATAAAACAATACAATTTTTTTTTTTATAAATGTAATATTGTACGCATGCCAATCAATTCTTTGGGATTTGCTAAACTGCTGGTGTTGCAATGGCTTTCTTTTTTGGTAGACATGAGGCTATGGTTTTCCACATGCACGGTTTGTTTCACCACATGACATTCTTTCTTAGAGCCCAAAATCTATGAACACATTTTTATTTTTTGGATCAATGAATAAAAAGGTTTTAAAATTGTTCGAAAAAATCAAATTGAGTGGGGATAGTTTGTAAAACAATAATCCTTCAAGATTAAGCAGCAAAAAATATTATGATGGATTCTATGATTGAAATAGATCATCAAATTTTATATATAGTTTATTCAAGAGGAATTCTATCCATCAATCAAATTGATAAATGTTAATTATTCAATACATAAATGAGCAAAGTTGTTCATATTTAGATGGCTTCTCATGGATTCGGCTCCTCTTTTGAGTGTTGATTGCTCAAGTTGGTCCATAGTTACTTGAGCGATTGATATGTGTCTCGGTGCTAATTTAATGGTTTTGAGAGCAATGTCTCTATTCTTGTCGGTAAAACCACAGTCGTTGAATCAATGCCTAGACACGTGACTTGGACATGTGTCCCGGTTCTGATTTAATGGTTTTGGGTGTAATGTTTCTGTTCTGATCGGTAAAACCATAGTCGTTGGATCAATGCCTAGACACGTGACTTGGGCATGACCTAGGTGATCAAAAGTCATGAGAGGATTCCGATTTGTTTCTCATACTAGTTGTATTCGAAAGATAATACCATTTCTAATCTAACTTAATACTAAAAAAAATATATTTTAAGTTGAAGTCAACTGAAAATTGGTTAATTGATTTTTCATAAATAAAAAAATGAGAAAGTTTCCTTGAAGGTAGTGTGGCTCCTATGCCAGCATTGGCCAATATACAACGGATCGAATTGATAATAGCCTAGACCAAATTGAACTGAAGTTTTATTGGGCTGGTTTCAGTTTGGGGTATTGTAATCCAAAACCAAATCGAACCGCATAAAAAATCAAATGAACCGAAAACTAAATCGGAATCGCCTCAAAACCCAAATCAAAACCAAAATCAAATAGGTAAGAAATCGAAAACAGTCCAATAAAAAAGTGAATTTTGCATACTTTTGTATAAGTTTGTATGAAAAATGGATTCAAATCAGATAAAAAATCATAATCACTCGTTTACGGACCGAGATAAGAAACCAAAGATAAATTAAAATCATATCACATCAAAACAGATTCAATCTAAACTAAAACCAGGCTTAACCGACCTGTTGACACCCCTAAATAGGAGTATCAACAGGGGTGGGAAGATGTTTTCGCCCCTGATCGTATAACCCCTACACCAGCGGCCAATGAGAGCATGCAAATTGCAAGGCATCAACATGGACGAAAGAGGTGGTCTGGCTAATCAGTCGGTCAAGAACGGAGTTCCACTGTATAATTGGGGATAGGATGGTAATTTCACAAGCTACTGTGTCTCAGGGCAAGGTGCATCGAAGTTTCAGAGTGGGTCCCTTGCTGAAACGGGTCCCTTCACGCTTCAACAATCTGTCGGTAACACCTATTTCATCATCACGACCATATGTGCTCTGGTGGGTGAGGCGTAAAACTTTACCCGAGGCATGTAATTGCTATTGAAAGGGAGAGGAAGACCCAAACAAAGAAGGCGAAAGGGCATCATCTACATCCATGAAGGGAAGGGATATTCAGTAGGTAGCTAGGAAGGTCAGAGGCTTCGTTCACCTTCTAAACTGAAGCGTGGTGTGCTACAAGCAATATCAGCTTGTGGGGTTATAATATCTCCAATTGCAGAAACCCAGAAGCGGTAGATGTCTGGGTAAGTCGCTGGAAGGGATGGAATCTCTATGGAGGGAGAGAAGAGCTTACCCCTTGTTGGGTCTCATGTCTATGGCTTTTCTTCTTTATCTGAACTTCGGCCACAAGCTCGCATTTCCGATTCTCTGGCAGCCAAGGATGAGTTTTGTTGGCACAAACTCAACCCAGTTCGTCATCGATGTTGGTAATGGAGAACAATCAATATTCTACGTTAATGGGTGGAATTCCTACTGGTTGATGGAGGAGAGTGTGTGGGGTACTTCTAGATATAAGGTTTCTGAGATGCTTAAGAGAGGGTCTCAAATGGGGATGACTGTTTGTCGGACTTGGGCATTCAGTGATGGTCGTCGTCATGATGCTCTTCAGATTACACCTGGGTTCTTCAATGAGAAGGTCTTTCAGGTACATCGAGACCTTCAATTCTGAAGTGCTTCGTTTTGTCGACTGATACTGAATTTCCTGTTCTTTTCAGTTTTATATCCAATTGTCTCTAGAATCTTTCGCTTTACCTATTGTTTCCACTATGAGAAATTTCAATTTTGGGAAACATTTCATTGATGAGTCCTTTCCATGAAAACGGCAGATACTAAGCCTGTCTTATTAGTTTAGAAGATGTCTAAACATGGGTGAGATTCGGATTTTCAAAATTCTTCGATAGTGGTGTCCAAGTTGAGCCCTAAATATCCAAGGTTATGATGCAGCTAGGCCTAGTTAATGAATTCCTGACCCCAAAGTAAGGTCACTGGGTGATAAATAGGCTATTAATTGTCTTTCTGAAAACAAAGGAATGAACGAATGATATAATTTGTATTCACACAGAAGTGCACAGAACTTTCTAAACATTTGCAGCAAAATTTACATGAGCCAGGCTGACTTGGAAATAGGATCCTAAGGATTTCTAGAATAGGGAGAAAACTGTCATGGTGCCTGGGTTTATCAGCTAGAACCTACCAAACTTCATCTTTATGGCACTGCTGGACTTACCTAGTATTGCTGACACAGATGTAAGCGCGAGAGAGGCAATGGCTTTTTTTTCCCCCACTTATGACAACTCAACCTTTTGCCTTCTAAGAAAAGGGATGGGTCCAATTTGTGCACTTCTTACTGTTGTCCCAATTGATGAAGTTCTCTTAAAATTTGGACTGATAACCTCATCAGCCACCTGAACAGCCAATAATACAACTCAACTCTATTCATCTCAAGCAAGCTTGATCCTAACTAATGGGGACAACCAAGAATACGGATGAACCATAACTTACCCTCCAAATTGCCTCTTTCTTTCTGTTTGACTTATCCATTTTCTTATGGTGAATGTGTCAACCATTAAGTTATATCTGGTTTTGTTCTTGGTTGCCAGTAACTCAATAGATTAAATGCTATCCCTCCTAAAACACCCAAAGGAAGTGTGTATGGAAATTTCAGTGTGTGTTTTTCTGTTCTCCCGAATGATTGGCTCTTTTTTTTTTTTTTTTTACTGATTAAGTTAACATTTTGGACTGATGAATTAATGTTTGTGAGTTTCAGTTTTCTCACAATGATGGAAGGGACATTACGTGGCTTTAATGAAATCAATTTTAAATATAATTGATGATAAAAAATTGACACTATATGGAACATATAAAACTCCCAAAAATTTCCCAAGGTTGATATTCCTCTGATCATCTATGCACAGTTTGATATGATTTCAAAACCTAAATTTTTATTATTTGGTTTATCTTCTTTTCAAAAAGCACCTTAACCATTATTAATTTTGTAACCATCTTAATCCTTTTTCAGCTTAAAGTGGTATATCTACAAATGTAGTTTTATATTCGTGCAATTTTTCCGTGGCTTTGCTCATTCTATGTAATATCTGCTCCATAGGCCAATGGTAATGTCAACAATTTCATTGCACCCAATATAATCTACTCCATTTTGTTACCTGTTGGATCACTCGATAATTTTCATCTTCACTTTTATATTTGATATATGAACTTTAAATGTCACTATCTTATGATTTCTGATCCATTCTTTCTCCTAGACCATTATTGACGGACCCCATTTGCTTTCAGGGTTTGGATTTTGTGATAGCTGAAGCAAGGAGACACAAGATAAGGTTAATCCTTAGTCTAGTAAATAACCTGAATGCCTTCGGTGGGAAAGCTCAGTATGTGAATTGGGCACAAGAAGCTGGAGTCAATGTCTCATCCTCAACTGATTCATTTTTTTCACATCCAACTATAAAGAGATACTACATGGATTACATTAAGGTTTATTTGTGAACCTGTTACATGGAATCATTGGTTTATTTAATTTATAGTAATCTATTGTACTTTTGATGTAGATAAGTCACTTAATGGGCTTATTTTATTTCAAATAAGCATTGGGTTGAGTTATGTATGTGTTGGGCTTTTGATCCCAAGGGTTTTATTTTTTATGGGCGACTTTAATGAGCCTAAAATATGGGTAGAAAGTAGGAAAACGGGATTTAATTTATTAGTTTAGTTAGAGTTCTGTTTTGAGTCTATTTTCTTTGTTATTTTAGTTTCCTAGTTAGTTTAGGTTTCTCAGTTAGTTAGGGATTGGTTTAGGCTTTTCCTTTTTAGTGTTTAAGTCAGTTTTGAGTTTTCTATATAAGTTTGTAAAGGGCTACAACATTGAACACGAATTTATGAATGAAAAAAGAAAACATGGCTTATGTTGTTGTGCTATGGATGCAGTTGGGTGAGATGCCGTAGGTGAGATGCCTAAACTTGAGGTGTGAGATGCCCATTCATTAGTTCTTTTTCCCCCTTCTCAACCCTCCATTGAATTCTCTTCATTTTCTGATTTTCCTTTTATTTCTTTGCTATGAGAGAGTGTTTTGAGAGCTAGAACCAAGCCTATTGGAGGACATCTTTTCTATTCAACCAGAATTTTAGATCCTTCCTAGATTAGGATCACTTGTGATTTTAGTTCTATATTTACTTTCTTGCTTGAAGAAGGATCTATGTTCCAAACATTCCTACTCCTTAAGCTTATTCTGAAATTTAGATTTTTGCAATGCTTGTTCATTTTATCTAGTGAACATTTCACAAGGGAAATGTGGGCAAACATAAAATGATTTACAACTCTGGACATCCATGCATCTAACTTATGCTATATCCTACATTTTCTGTACACATAGAATAGTTGTCAAATTATCAATATCAACCATTTGATTGGACTCTTTTAGGATATGAATGATGCTAAGAAATAAATTTTAAAATCCTATCCAATACTGGACTTTCTTTTAGACAGGTGTCATACTACATTACCACTTGTGACCATCCTTGAGTAAAACAGTTACATTGCATGCTTAGGAATGGGGATATGAATGATGCTAAGAAATAAATTTTAAAATCCTATCCAATACTGGACTTTCTTTTAGACAGGTGTCATACTACATTACCACTTGTGACCATCCTTGAGTAAAACAGTTACATTGCATGCTTAGGAATGGGGCATTATAACATAGCCATATCTGTGATGAAAAGCAAGTTACTGATGTAAACAGCTAGGTAACTTCAAGTAAATTTGTTAGAAGGCAGAAAACTCCTCTCTTAACACCATCAGATAAAATGACACATAGAGACATATAGACAACCTTCTAAAGCTTAATCATGTACATAGAGAAACTCAAAAAAAGGTGAAGATCCATTTAATGCCACCTATTGTTTGATAAATTGTGATGCTTCCAAGTGTGCGGTCTGAAACTAATTTGATGCCCAGAAATGTGCTTTTGAATATAAGTTTTAGAAGTCAATCATGGCTGTCTATAGTCTTCCAGCTTTAGTAGACTCCAGTCCTAAGCATGGGAAGTCCAGTCATGGAAAAATTCCATTTATGATTTTTTATGCACAACTCTGCCGAGTGAAGTGCTTGATTCCATGACTGCTTTGGCTTCCCATTAGACACGCCAATGGACCGAGTGTTGCAAATTTTTGTTGCAGGCTCTGTTAAACCAAGAACTATTTAAAAAGAAGAAAAAAAAGTGTTACTTGGTCCACCAGAGAGTTCTTTCAAAGTACTTTATAGATAAACCTTGTTAATCACTGCATCATCCTCTAAAATTGTCTTAGTTAGTAGGCTTCCCTTAGCTTTGATCACTACCATGATCATTGAAGGATGCTTGAAAAAATTACAACTTGATCTCTTTTTTGCTCCTGATGTTTTAGGAATTGTCATTCCCATGGATTTCATACTATTAATGTAGTCGTACATTTTCCTGTTGCTGATCTGAAAAAGGATCTATCTCCTAAAGCCCTTGAAATCCATAGTTCCTCTTTCAACACAGGAAAATCCCATGAGAAGTAAAAAATAAACAAGCGATCCCATATTTTTCTCTTTTGCTTCGACCATATATGGTTTGTCTTCCATTCATTTGATTCAAAATGTGTGTTTTTCTATTTCCATTTCAAATTTGATTTATAAAATATGTATATTAGATACTTGAATTACTTGAAGCCTTAATCATGATCTAAAGGCTTGGTTAGTACCTGAAGGAAAAATATATTGTGCTTTCAAATTTGAAAGTAAATTTATGGTGACAGAGAAATACTAGTTTTAGAATTAATGGATTGATTCTGATCTTGTAAAAAAACAAAAAAAAAGACATTAGGGTGCTTTATGACCTATTAAATCATGATTTGTTCTGCATTTGTACTGTGCTTTCAAATATGAAAGTGAATTTATGGTGCCAGAGAAATACTAGTTTTAGAATTAAAGTATCGATTCTGATCTTGTTTTGATTAGAAAGTTACAATTATAGAAAGTGTCTGGGATTATACCAAAGTTGAACTCTAACAGCATGCTATCTCGGTGTTTTTTTTTTTTTTTTTTTTCCCCTTCTATAAATTTTTAGAAATAGTGGCCTGACTCTTTGAGTCAACCCCGGTGACCCCCCCCCAAGTTGCCTCCACTCCCATAGTCCCATGTCCTTCAAGTTTTAGTCAAATTTCCAAGTCACTGAATGAGAGGTGCATCATCTTCTTATACCCTTCATATACCTTTACTTCATGTTTCTCTCTTTGAAATGTTGCAGGCTATTGTGACCAGAAAAAACTCACTTACTGGTGTGAGATATTCTGAAGAACCAGCGGTATTTGCTTGGGAACTCATGAATGAGCCACGCTGCACGTCTAGTTCATCTGCTCCTATTCTTCAGGTCCAAATTAATTCAAACCCCAACCTCAGGACATTCTACATATTTTACTTTGAAGATCTCTTATTATACAGATACTCCCGATTGGATGATTATAACCATCCTATCAGATAGGTTAGTTCCTCAATGATTTGTCATCCATTTCTCCTTTTCAAGATGAAAGAAAAAGGATGGTCAAAATCATCTGACATGGTTGATCTTTGCATGGGGAAATGGCGTATTCCACCTCACCATGTCTGCCATGCCCTTTGGTAAATTGTCTGTTGAGGCTACCCCAATTGATGCTTCACACATGTTCTCATTTCCTTTTTCTATTTGTTAATGTTTGGTTTGGGCTTTCATGCATTTTGGTGGACAGACTTGGATTAGAGAGATGGCCACATTTATCAAGAGTTTGGACCAAAATCATCTGGTGACCGTTGGACTTGAAGGGTTCTATGGATCAGAAACAACCAACAGATCTGAAGTGAATCCTGGGGAATGGGCGGCCTCGCTTGGATCAGATTTTATACAGAACTCAGCAATCAAAAATATTGATTTTGCTTCTGTTCATGCATACCCTGATAGCTGGTCAGCCAATTTTCTATGACTTGATTTGAGAACAAATGATGTTTCGTCTGCAATGAACCTAACCATGGAGGTGTACCCTGCTTTACTGATCTGAAACTTTCACTTAGGTGAGGTGTCACTTGAATTTGGTGCAGCCTTTCAGAGGGCAGAGGATTTTAGACTTGTTTTGTAAGACTTAACTTGGATGCACCCACAAAAGAAGAGTTCAAGAAAGAGGTGAAAGAGTTGATCATATTGGCCCTTGCAAACACGTCGTTTTTATCTTCCATATTGTACTATGCCTCATCTAAAGAATAGGGTTCAGATCAGTAAATTGGTGGGTATAATAGGGTTCATTGAGGAGTGTGGATTGGTTTCATCAAATACTTTTACTATCATTTCTTATATCAGTAACATCTTACAGTGAGTGCCTCTTGCAGGATCCATGATGCTGATCTGGACAAAAAAACAAAGTTTCTTTCAAGGTGGGTGGATTACCACATAAGCGATGGTGAGAATGTGTTGAAGAAACCAGTTCTTTTCATGGAGGTTGGATTTTCCTTGCATACCTCTAAACAAGGAACAAATGATAGAGATCTTTTACTGAAGATGGTTTATGATAAAGTATATGAGTCGGCAAAGAAGAGGCAAGCTGGAGCAGGAGCCTTAATTTGGCAGTTACTCGTTGATGGAGTGGAAAGCTACAGTGACAAATTCTCCTTTGTAGCATGGGAGAAAGCAGAGACAAACAGGAACGTTAAAAATGCAGATTCTTGCTTGAGCCATTAGACCGATGATAGAAATTGTTAAATTGATTTTCATTCATTCCCAGTTCATCTGTACTAAATGAGAAAGGAAGTCCTAAAAGTCCAGTGACGTATCTTTACTACTGGTGGCTTGTTGGGAATCTATTATGAGAAGAATGAAGTATCTAGTTCATGTGGGGAAATTTGAGCTCAGTCGGATTCTATATGAAATGCTCACATATTTGTTGTTGTGAATATATGATATGAAGGACCAACCTTATTATCCAAGTGGTTTTGGCTCCATCAAAGGTGTTAGTGTAGCAAACTGTTGTAAATGTGATTTTTTGTTGTAATATTGCCAAATGTGTATTTGATATACCAAGAAAGAGAACATTTAGTGAGCTTCTGCCATCTTTGTCATAATTCTGCATGGAACTTGGTGTATCAATAAATTTGGATCAATTGGGGATTGCCAGGATGACCACTTCTTTTAACACGTTATTGGCGGTTATGAACCTTTGCTTGAAATCAACACAATTAACACAATTTTATATGCTACGTGATGCCTTTATTTCATAATTCCAATGTATGTTCAAGGAGATGAAGCAGGTCAAGCAACTTGTGCTGCAGCATCTAACAGATAGAAATATAGCATATCTTGTAGCTGTCTCTTCATAGCTACAGAAACAGTAAAGAAGCTAGTCTCCTCTTTAACAGATTTAAAAGCAACCTTTTATTTTTTGGCTACTCTGTAGGGGTCCACTTGGAACTATTGATCAATGGAACAGATGTTCCTAGTGATGAGACATCTTTATACTTTGTTTCTCCATTACTTCTGGGATGCATTTGTATCTGTTTCCTCTCTTTTTTGGGTTCCCTTGAAAAATCATTTTTGGTTACCTACAACAAAAAAGGAGACATCAGCAGATCATGGGTCTTGACAGAATGAACGAAGATTAATATTGATGAAAGCTTCACGCATGTCAATAAAATCATCTCCTGAAATGGTAACTCCCTTGAATCAGTAATACCAAAAAGTTTCATCACCCATCTGAGTTTGCTGAGATTTGTTGATTGTCAGTTAACTAAGCAATTTCTAAGTGAATCATGGCGTCTTTCTGTCGACAAGGATCAAATTAGGACATTATTCCCCTTCTTTCTCCTAGATCAAATTTAGTTTTTCCTTTCTTTCATTAAGTCAGCTTCACCAAATTAATTTTCCCCAGCCCCATCCCCATCCCTTTTGTTTGTAAGACTGAATGATTCACAGTAATAATGAGTTTTTACCTTGGTCTGTTGTGTTGGGAACTGGCATGTAGGCATAGTTTTTTGTCTTGAAACAGCACGTGTAGCCTTTGGCCTGTTCTTAACTGCCCTGTATCTATCATCCATACTTTGTGCTGTAAATGTAGAATTTTCCATCACAACAGGTACCTCATTAGATCCACAGCTTTCCTCTTCTCCAACATCAAAACTTTTCTTAATAACCATGTATCTTCGATCACTATTGACAGAGCTGAGTTGCTTGCTCATGTGGTCTTCGGCCAAATGACTTTCTGTATGCCGGGTTGCCATCCATCGTTCAAGCCAGCTCCATCCCATATTGGGTTCTGCTGTGCCAGATTGTGTCGACTTTTTCTTTGAACAAATTCGTAACTATCAAAAGATTCATTACAGGAACTAAAATTATTTCAGAATCGAGATGACTTTTTTTATGCATAAATTGGACAAATATCTATCATACCTGTTGAGAGAATGCATAAGCTAGAGCTCTCTCACGCCTCGTCATTGCCTCCAGTCGGTGCTGGATTCTCATTTTTGATATGTTGCTACTCACTGTGCTGTCATCCCAGTCTCCCTGCAGAATACATGTCCCAGAAGAGATGTTTCAATATGGATCGCTGTAAAATCCACCTAATCACGTCTCATCAACTTTACAGAAATTTTAGAGACAATTTTCAAGTCTTTTAACTCTACAAAACCTTTGTCAATACTTTTAAGTTTGCTAACTATAGAGTAAATACAATTTATAGGTGTCTGCATTTGAATTATGTCACTACTTCTAAATTTGCGACTCCACAACCAATGCCTTTTTAATTGTTTTCAGTCATAGGTTGTCTACCCAATTCATTTTTGCTCAATTTCTCAGGCTGTTGTTTACTATTACTTAATTGATTGGGCCACTCAATTCTTCATTGCTAACTATATGTAAGAATTGAAACATTAAGAAAGAACTGATTGCTTGCCTTATTTTACCTTCAGCTTGGATATCTGGCTTCGGGCTTTCTGCTGCACTCGATGCTGCGAAGTCACGCTTTCCTCCTTAACTGTAAGAGTTTCCACAGAGTTCCCTGTTTGAACTTCAACTGATGTACCAAGTGACACCCTACTTGGACTTCCCACTTCTTGAAGACTCTCTGTGTCATACATCTCTTCCATTCTTCCACTTCGACGCCTAGCCTGAGTGTCACCCATTCAAATTGTCAGTGTAAAAGAACAAAAACTGAAGCTACAAGCATATTGAAAGTCAGTGCAACACTTAAATCATGAACCTGGCAACAATTTCTTCTACCCAAAATACTAAAAGACTTTATATTATCCTTTTCAACCAAAGGGTTAGAAGAATATTTATGAAAAATAAATTTTAACATTTCAATATGTGTGCCTTCATCAAGCTTCAAACAATGGCATCCTTTCATCTCACAGCATTCTCAAGAACATTTTATGATGGTCTAAATTACTCGTAGGATCTCTAATATTTTGGAGGAAATCGAAGTTTCTATCTCCTTTTGAAAATGACCCGCAGATTATATGCAAAGAGAATGAAATTTTGAGTCAGAACCAACCATAAACACTCTAAATGCTGACTGGATGATAGTGGCAGCTTCCTCTTTGTTCAAGACTACATTGTCTGAATTCTGGTTCTCCTGGGGTATTTCTTCTTCCAATTCTTCTTTCTCTTCACATTGGATTTCCACTTCGTCCTTCAGATCTTCTCCAACAGGTTGGGTAACAGTGGCCTCAGAACTCTTAACAGAAGCTGAATCCTCCTCAGCAAGGACTGAATTGATTTCATCCCCACAAAGATATGATCTCACAGAGCTCCATCTTTTCTTGTCCACCCCATAATTCCTCACCTGATTAGAACCAAAGAAAGTCTCTGCTTAGTACTCAAAGTGCAACTCCACCAAAGAAATCAGTCCATCTGAGTAACAACAATCATCTAAGCTTACATTACAGGTACAAATAATCGAACCCACATTATTCAACTCAATTTCTCATCATAAAAAAAGCAAAATTCATTCAGTTCAGAGAGAGAGAGAGAGAGAGAGAGTATAGCAACAACAACTGCAACAACAAACCACATAAATTCTCAGAATTCAGATGAGAACAACTATAAGGAAAGTAACAGGTTACAGAAAGCGTCGCACATTGCTATCGTGAGCACCCACAGATCGACTCTTGGAGAAGACACTCCTAACCAACTCTCCAGTGAGACCCATCTCAAATTCGCAGCCACAGAGCAGAATTCTCTAATGTATTCTTAATTATAGCCTAGATCATAGCAGAATACACAGAATTCCCAAATAGAAAGAAGAAAACCAAAAAACAGTCGGAAAGCACAAGTTTACTCCTAGGCTCAACTGTACTCTGTAAAGCTGAGCTACATTTCACTCGCTCAATTAGCACTTGATCAGTATAAAAGAAGAAAAACCCACATGTCAGCTTAACCAATCCGGATGATTTCCCAAGATTGGCAGAGCTTTAGAGCTGGATTTAGCTTTTACTAATCAAAAAGATGAAATAAAAAGTAAAAGAATGGAGAGAAAAAGAATGGTTCTGATTTACAGAGATGATATATTGCTTTTTTTAGATTACTTTTTGGCACATGGCGTGCAGATGAAGAAGGCCCACAAAAGTTTCCTTGCCATTGGGTCTTTGCATATTCCTTTTCCTGCATCTCTGTTTTTCTCTGATCCTGAAAACTGAGTTCCTCCTTACTTGGGTTCTCCATCCCTACAGTAGTTGGTGGTTAAGTACAAGTCAATGCTCTGTTTGTGGTTTTGGTGGCATTTGAATGGTAGAACACTAGAAGTGAAAAAAAAATCCCCACTGTCGGCTACACTCAAAGGTCCTTCATTCATAGTCCGTCCTTGTTAAGATTTGATAAAACATCGTCTTGTCTCAATCCTTGCTACCTAACCCTATGATGTTGATACAGTTGATTGATAAATGGATTTACCATCTTAGTACTGATCTAGCAATTCACCAAAATTGTGATTCCGTTCTAACTCTTGAAGAGTATCAAAGGTTATTAGATGGGGCTTCATGTATCATTTATCTGTGAGGCCAATTATGAGCAAACTACCAGTATTTGACTCTATCAGGAGAGTAGTGTATGCTAGCCCTTCCCAAACATATGGCATATTATTGGGCCAGGAGAGGGAGAGACTTAGAGAAGCGCTAACGTATACTATGCTTCCAAACATAATTCATTTTTCCTATTGTTTTAACTTTTTTTTTAATCAAACAAAAAATTATAATAACTAAAATAACTAAATACATCCAGCCGAGTACCAGAGTCTTAAATTTAGTATTGCAGTACATATCAAGATATGCAATGTGCTTAAATAGAGCAAAGAGATCAGATCGTTACATGGCCTCTTCTTATACAGAAAGCATTAAAAAGAGATTTGTGGACAAAAAAAAAAAAGGGGATATAGATCTCCATGGACATGGACTTGGCATTCAAAAGTCAGTTATATATCTATTTCGAATCACTCCATATTTTCACCACGTTCCACCCATCTTCCTTTGCCTGCTTCAAGCTCTTGAAAAGGCCTATTTTTAACTCTCAATTTGTTATTGTCTATGCGAACAAAGATTTTGAACGGAGTCCCCTAGAATCCTCAATACAGGTATTGTATCAAAACATGCAGAGTGGAAGAACAAGAATTGACATGCGTAATACTGTGGATGGACTATGAAGCGGTGATAGATTGACTAACGCAAATATCAACCAAAGAATGGCTATGGGAGCTTTTAACTTTATGTCATTTCTCAATTAATGAAATGTTTTTACTGTGTAGCAAAGGGCGGACAAGTGACTCATATGGCTCATAAGTGGGGTTAGGCAAGGGTGGAGAAGATCTCAGCCAAAAGGGGGATGTCAGAGAACTTTTGCTGTTAGGTTGTGTTTGTGTAGCATACACCATCACCTCCCTATGTCTCTCTCATCCCTCTTATGAAATAACGTACCTACCCCATACTGTGAGAGGCGAGAGACACTAGAAGGCGCTATCATCACCACATCTGGAACTTAATCCCAATTAATAGTTAGTTGATTTTCATTATACAAAAAAAAAAAACGTACCCAAAAGGTACAAGAGTGATACTCAGACACAAATGACAAATTTAAGCTCTTCCATAACCAGATAGTAAGCGAAAATCAGCTGTTCCCAAGTGAGAGTACTTCCAAAAATAGATGGTAAGAAAGGAAAAGAAAAAAGGTACAGTTCTGGGAAGTCAATCAACGGTACAATTTAATCCTCACCATACATATCCCCAGAGGAAGCAAAACTTTCTCCTGGTAGATCCTGATTTTCTTGCTCCCATAATAGGGAGTATTCAAGTTCTTTATCAAGTGCAGAGATATAATGGGATACATCATATTCTGTTCTTACAAGCTGACACCCAAAAAAAAAAAAATGTGGGGGTGGGGGTAGGGGTGAGGAGAGAGTAAAAATGGAAGAAAAAAAAAAATAGAGAACCCAGCAAATCCAGCACTGGAAACAGATCAATAACACCGTATTACCAATCTCATTGACCATTCAATGAGTCATTCCTTGCAGTGCCAACCCAGTGATTCCATGGTTAACCAACACAAGAACATCTTCAATGCATGGTTTTCACTATATCTTTGACATTAACCTGTGTATTAAATGGCAATTGACGCCTCCCAGACATGCGTCCTTAGAGAAAGTAATCTGGTGCAGGTTTTTTGGAAGGAGCACCTCTAGCTTCCTGCATTACAGTTGATCTTTCAATAGTCTACAATATATAACTGAAATACAACGCAATATTTGAAAAATTGCAGCATTGACCTTCATGTTTCTTAACCAATCAGTCGTGCACAGCAACAGTTATAGCCATTCAATCAGTAGGTCCAGTCATGGATTAGGATCATATCACTGGAACAACTACTGGGTTTTTTTTGGGGGGGGGGTGAATTCTGGGTTATTAGTTAAACCTACTAATTGAATGTTTCAGTCCTGTATCTGCATGTGAGTTAAGATTACATGTATGTTTCACTACAACGGGAAAAACAGTGTATTGAATGTACTAACATGTGGAGCTGCTTCAAACACACGGAACTCGTTGTTCAGGTTCTCATCCAGCTCAAGAATTGCTGCCACATTGCCACATCTAAAGCACATCCAGAAATGAGACGGCCAACTCACTATTTTCCCACAAAACAAAATCTAGAAGACCAAAGGTCATTTACCTGTAACAGTAGTTTGGAGCTGACCAAACTGTAACAATCTGCTTATTAAACATCCACTTAAATCCCTCCATAACCAACTGATGTGCACGGCAAATATAATCAATGTTATTTGAGTGGTTGAAAGAAGTGACAACGTTGCCACCAAAGAGGAAACCAGCACCTCGGGGGCTTAAACCCCAACCCTCAACAATGTCTTCGGGGTCTGACCACAGAAGGTCACACATGGCACCATCATGGGGTACCTCCTGCTTCCGGTCGATTGTTCTAATCTGGAGAATGGATCCTGTTAATATCGTTACTGGGAGAAGGTATTAAATAATAACACCAGATTGGTTCTCTGACCTGGTCCAATGTGGATATGGCAGGTGAGAGACCCCCATGGACACTAAATATCCTATTCTCAATGAGAGCAGACAAGCTGTAGGAACACGTTCAAAAGCAAAGTCAGGCATCATGAAGATCATACAAAAAGACAACAAATAATAATTGTGACTTCCACATGAAACGGTCAACTATCAACTAGAAAACACTATGGGAGACATGTACAAGTGCCAGGGCCTCTTTAATGGGTCCCACTCATAATCTTTCTTAGTGTACTTAAGTGATTATCTAGAACAAAGTGATGGATCCAATTGTAGCATTAAGATCATTTGATTGGAAGCAATTTCGCCCTTCTACAACCATTTGCATGTGCAAACTATGTACTCAAGACCTTCCTATCTTTCATTAGACACAGCTTGTGTTTCCTCTATCCAAAAATGAGAAGCAAACCTTAAGTAGTCAAATATATCTGTGCAATATCTCCACACATTAACAGAGCCATATTTACGTAGGCACTCATCATAGAATCCATAAACCTGGTGAGTGAGAACTCTGTAAGTCCAGAGAAATAAACTTCAGTTTTAGAACTCAGAAAAAGGATATCAATGATAAAGGGCTTTGGGGTTTCAAACCTGAGTGATCTGACGGCTTTCATGATTACCTCTTATTAGTGTTATGCGATCTGGATACCTTACCTGCTTGTAACAGAACATTTTCAATGAAAAATAAATTGTAAGGAAAAAAGAAAAGAAAAGAGCAAATGATTCTGTATTCTCAATTAATATATCATTATTATAGAAGGAAAAAAGAAAATAATGCACTTAAGTGACTCCAAACTCTAAACCGTACTTATTTATTTATGCTTATTTAGGCTTTTGGTAGATTATGCTGGTCAAGGCATATGAGAGAGAGAGAGAGAGGGAGAGAGCAGATGCCCCTACGCAGAAGGAAACGCATCACTATGCACTTAAAGAAATGCAATGGCTAGCTACTGTTATTTATATACTCTGGAATTAATTTAACTAATAGTTAAATGACACAAACCAGATGCTTAGACCCACTGACTCTGTTTTTTCTAATGGGTAGCATGTTCATCTGATGTCTACCTATACACTAAGCATTAGGAATTAACAACGCATCAGAACAACGATTTGCAAAAGAAAAACGAAAGAGAATCACACACACAGAGAGAACACAGATTTACGTGGTTCAACCGAGATGGGCTACATCCACGGCCGAGCGATAACCAAAGCTTCCACTATTTGGATGAAGAAATTACAATTCTATAACCCCTCACAACTCCTTATGAGATAACCCCCTATGTATAGTGTCTCACACATTACATAGAGAAACCCTATATAAATTACCCCCAGCATAAACGACTCCAAAAAATTTCAGTCAGGGGGCTTGAGACCAACTCAAAACATTACTAATAGTTGGGGAAAAATCACCGGTACTTCCTGGATAGATCAGGCTTCACCAATAACACTAAGGTACTAAAGACTGTTGAAGTGTCTAACCAAAAGCATAAGGTATTAGGTGGAAAAGCCTAACTGGTCTATGAGGGTATCCAAGGTCCTAGAGTTTTCCAATGTAGGATTATTCCCCACTCTCCCCCTCACGTGTTGCCCTCTTCTTCAGGGTGGCAATACATGTGGCATGTGAGGCCCCTCTTTTTGGGTGACCATACACAGATGTATTATTAACATAGTGGGCCTGATGGCTCTGCAACCATGTTGAAGTGTCCAACCAAAAAGCTTAATGCTCTATTTAATATAGTTTATATTTCTATTAATCCGACACTTGTTTATTTTTACAGGTGTTTATAGTGGGTTTCTAGAAGCCTAAAGACTCGGGATCAGAAACACAATACAAACCAGAATCACATTGAGAGGGAAAAGGCCATATTTAATAGAAATTCAATAAGTAACCATCAACAACCCAGATGGGAATGAAATCTGGTTGGATGTCACTTTAATGGTCTAGAATAACTCCTCGAAATATGATTGAAATCAAATGGTCAGATCTGGAGTTATGGACTAGTACTATTGGGGATAGGACACTTGACAGGTTTCCAGGATTGAATACCGATTGTAGGACTTTAAGAACTCAAATCAATGATAGAAATAATAATTCAAAACAGTAACAGAATTTACCAATGGTACTAGACTGTGAAATCCCTCTCTCCATCCTTTCTCTCCCCCCTCACATTTAGTTGGTTTTGTTGGCTCCCTGTTTTGGCCTTTATTTTTCTTTCATTCCCCTCAGGGCCTGTATATCCCTCTTTTTGGCATCGAATTATTTATTCACAAAAAAAAGAAGAAGAAGAAGAAGAAGAAGAAGAAGAAGAAGAAGAAGAAAACACATTGGATCAACGGCCTAAACAGACATAACCCAACCCAAAGCTTATTTCCAATAAAATAAGCCCATTTAGGTGATTTAACTGCATCAATTCTCCTCAGCTTAAAAAAACTCGACCTCGAGTTTTGCAAAGTCAAGGAATCAATTTTATGTGGTGAATGTTAAGAATGTAGTCTTCAAGGCATGGAGCTTTCTCTTAAAAGAATCTTGGTGGTATAACGAACTCTATGTGCTCAACCTCTGAATCAAATATCAACTATGAATGTCATTTTAATAGAGTCCTCAACTTTGGTAACCTTCTAATAAAAAACTTGAGGCACGAACTCTACCTCTTCAAGAAAAACATCATGAATGTCGACGATTTCATGTGGTGTTCTTGATTGCTACCTCATCTTCCACTATTTCAGTTGTCTACTTTGATCTCTTCAACATAGACCTCTTCGGTAGAATCTTTTACCCATTGCTCTTTCGACTGTGAAGCTTCAAGCATCGTCTCTTCTTTATCATCACAATTCACTGTCATCACTTCATCATTTTCTTCAACTCAGGCTCCTTTTCTTTTGTTGCTTCCTTCATTTCTTACTTCTTCACAGGCTTGGTATTGGCCTTAGGATCACGCTTTATCTTCTCGGTTGGGACATTTACAGGGTTGAACACAGGTGTTTACCCTTAAATGTAAAAGTGCCTTGATTTTTCTTGCCTCCAAGCATCACATCATTGTCGTAAATCCAAGGCCTACCAAGAAGTATGTCTATCATCTACATTGGTACAACATCACATCAGACTTCATCATAGGAATCCAATTGAAGTGGAACTCAACACTTGACTTCGAAGGTGTTTCCATTTAGGAGAGAACCCTGTGATATGGGTGTTTCTCTTTTTGAAGATTTGCTCTTTTGGCAAAGATAGTTGAAACTATGTTCACACAACTGCTGCTATCCACTATCACTTGTGCTACCTTGGGTCTACTAGCCATTCTACTATAGAAAATACAATGTCGTTTCACTTTATCTTCTCCCTATGATTCACCAACCACAATGCAACTAACCACATTAATTTCATAAGTTTGCATTCTATCGTCATACTCATCTGTTGGCTGGTCTTTGGTATCATCGTCCATCATTAATTTTAACATCTTCCTCAGTCTCGAGGGCAGAAACATGGCACTTATACTCTGTGTCTTCTGCAGACAGAACTTAGCAAAGTGTCCATATCTGCTGCAGTGATAGCACTTTGTCTCATTGTTTGCATTCATGGGAGCTTCCCCTTTATCAGTAGACGAGGGGTGTTGCTCGGTCTACGGTCTACCTATGGATCGAGGTGGCTATAGACGCTTCTCACATTGGCCTTGGCAGCGTTCTCATGCAGGGAGCTCATCCTCTAGCCTTCTACAGTGAGAAACTGAACGATGCCAAGAAGCGTTACTCTACTTACCTGATCGACAAGGAATTTATTTTTTTACCAACCACAAAGCACTAAAGCATCTACACTCTTAGAAATCAGTAAGTCAGAGACACGCCAAATTGGTGGCATACCTGCTGGAATTTATTTTTGCTCTCAAATGTAAGGCAGGTAAAGAAAATACTAAGTCAAACGCATTGAATAGAAAGGTGTTAACTTTGCAGACATTTTCAGCACATGCCATGCGTATTGATCATATCAAGACTGAGTACCCTACAGACTGGGACTTCTCCATTATATATCAGAAATTAAGCAAGGAGATCAAAATCCTAAATATTCACTTCATGATGGTTTTCTCTTCATGGGTACTTCACTGTGCATCCCCGCTTCATCTCTACGACAACATCTTATATGGGAATTGCATAGAGGATTGGAAGGACATTTAGGACGTGATAAACCCCCCCTCTCCAGGTGACTGACCACTACTATTGGCCACATCTTCAAAGAAATGTTAAGCATGTATTCAAGAAGTGTCGTGTCAGCTCGCGAAAGGAACGAGGCAGAATACTGGTTATATTCTCCAATGCCTGATGTAGATAAGTCACTTGGGCTTATTTTATTGCAAATAAGCCTTGGGTTGTGTTATGTATATGTTGGGCCTTTGATCCCATGAGTTTTCTTTGAAATTGATCACTTTAATAGGCCCAAAATATGGGTAGAAGGTAGGAAAACGGGATTTTGTTCATTAGTTTAATTAGTTGCTATTTAATTCAATAAAAGCCCATTAGGCCATTAGTTGGTTGTAAAGTTCTATATGGACTATTAGTTAGTTAGTCCTACTCCATGTTAGAGTCATAAAGTCAAGTCCTAGTCCTATTTTGAATTCCTAGTTGTAGTAGGAGTGGCTAGTCCTATTGAGAAACTAGCTCCTAGTTGTAGTAGGAGTGTCTAGTCTTATTAGGAAACTAGCTTCTAGTATTGGTATGATTGTAAACTTCCCCTCTATAAATGGAGAGATATATGTACCATTATTGGACAGATTTGAATGAAAGAAAGTTTGCATTTATGAAAAAAAGTTTACAACTAAATGCTTAGAGCAGCTGAGATAGCTGTGGGTGAGAAGCCTAGGTTGAGATAGCCACTTCCTTTATACTCTTTCACCCTTCTCAACCCCCCATCCATTTTGTTCTTCTTTTTTTATTTTATTTGCTGTAACGTTCAAGAGGTATAATTCAGATTCTGATAAAAGTCTGCAAAAATTAGAACCGATCAGCAATCCTAATGGGAATAGAGAGATCGATCTCCTCTCTTTCTCTCTTCTGTACTCTGTTCAGCCAAGTCTTCAATCAGGGTATTCCAGGCCTCATAAGGGTCCCACGATCCTTACCTAGTCACTATTGAAAGCATTCAGCTTTTGTTCTTGAAGGTTGTTCTCAGTTTTCTCTCCTCGGTCAGAAAATCAAGAAAGCTTGTAACTTCACAACCAGCCGTCAGAATCCTCTCAACTTTGGGTGTTTTTGTACCCTCCTTAGGGACTATCTACACCCAAAAGTGTAGCTCAATCGGACTCCCACAAACCTAGCCGCACCTTGCTCTCTCCAGCTCTATAGAAGGTTTTTCTCTCTCCTATCGGGTTGGGTTTTGGGCTGGTTTTGCTCCTATATGGGTATTGTATCCTTGAGGGTTTATTTGATGGTATTATTTCTTTGTTTCTTGCTCCTATTTGTATTGTTTGGGATTATAAACTGCGGAGTTAGTTACTTGTAATCTACTCCTGCATTAATGCCCATTCCTTATACACCATGGACTTACATCAGCATGGACTTCGTGCTTGGTCTGCCCACTACTTAGGACAAACATGACTCTATATTCATGGTGGTTGACATGTTTTCCAATATGCTCACTTCATTCCATGTTGGAAAACCATAACCTATCTCCAATAAAATAAGCCCATTTAGGTTATTTAAATGCATCAGTTAGGTATAACTTTTATCATTATTTCAATTTAAAATAAAGTAATATTTATAAACAGTTAAGGAGTTGTTCATGATTATTTCAATACCCCTCAATATGAACTATGAACTGTTGTGACCACATGCTTATTAAAGTTTTGTGCATAGACAAAAATAAATGGTTTCAATACCCCTCACTATGAACTATGAACTGCTGTGACCATGTGCTTATTAAAGTTTTGTGCATAGACAAAAATAAATGGTTTGTGCCAATAAATCATAAACAACTCCTTAACTGTTTATAAATATGAGAAAACCCCACACAGATCCCAGAACCTTAACCATCAATCTCACAAGTTGAAGCCTTCTTTGACGAATGAAAGAAACCAGGCAGTCGCCATAGAACCGATAGATTCACATCAAGCAAGTACAACTGCACAAGTAGTTCTCTCTTCCTGATGTCATCCTTGGTTCATACTCAGTAAACCATCGTCAAGGTGCTGATTGGAGAAAAATCTCACTTTCTTCCAATCTCAAATATTCAAATTCTTCAAGTTCCAAGAAGAGAGGTAGTATGATTCCCTTATATCACAAAGTTTTGAGACTCCTTGTCATCTAACCATTTTTCAGGAGAAGATATGACGCTTGTTTTGAATCATTCGTTTGTTTTGCTTTGATATAGACTTCATCATCTGTTTGTGGTTTCAAAGGTCCTTTCTGGAGGGCTCTGGAATCTCTTTTTTTTCCTCCTACAGGTGATGTTAAGATCCGAATTCTGATCCCAATTTCTGAATGTGGACATTTTTTTTGAGGGGCCACCATTAGTTTTGGGTCATAGAACGGTTGGTGAGTAGGTGTATAACTTGATTCCATCTCATCTTGGGAGCCGTAACAGGTGGAGCTGGTGGTTACCTTTGTCATAAAAAAGACACATATTTCTTCTTTGGTTTCCCCCAAGTGGATTTCAGACTTTAGAGAAGAAGACAAGAAATCATTATGCATCTTGTTTATCAGTGTCTCTACACCATAGTTCACCTAGAGCCTGGAGCATGCAATGCATCTCTCATGTTTGATGAAATTATACAAAGGAATAGAGGAATCAAAAGTTATAGAATTTATTCTGCACACTGGTACACCAAACCCAATTCTTATTCTATAATATATTCTGTTTAGTAATAACCAAACAATTATTATTTATGGCCCATAACTTATTCTCATGAATAATTTCTCATAGATATGTCAAAAATACAAATAGATATTATACCAAAGAGAGCATAAGCTATTAGGTGGAGAGGCCCAACTGATATATGAGAGCATCCAAGGTCCCAGAGTATTCCAATGTGGGATCATTCTCAACAGGTGCTTCATTCATATCATCTGTGCCCTCCAGGTCTGATTACTGGTATCTGTCACAGATTTCCTTTTAGAATCATACAGTCGAGTCTTGGCCATATCTAAGCTTCATGGAAATCAGCCTGTTTGCTGTATACTGTTATCTAATATCTAAGTCTAGTCTGATATTAGACCAGCAAAACACATAGCGGGCAAATATCTAAAGGAACTTCAGTGAATGGTCCTGTGCTGCTGTACTGGGCCTATCAAAATGGTTACAAGCCGGCAAACAGGTAAAGGGTATTTGTTTTATCACAGTGTGGCTTCTTCTTCTTTTTTCATTTTTTTTTAGGTGGTGGGGTTGGCGGTGGTGGTGGTGGTGGAGTTGTTTGTACCCAAGTAATAACCGCAATACCCTTGTCAGGTCTGTGTCCTCATTGATCCAATGAGCAAGATCCTCTAAGGAAGCTATGCAGAGGATATTTTCTCCTTCATACCTAACCCCTTTTCATTTTTTCTTTCAGGCACCTATACATTGGCCATTCATTGAAAGCAACGGCCTCATTATTTTCAGCTCCCGTCATAGATGACCCACATTCTGCTTAGGCATCTTAAATGTGAAATCTTACCAAAGTATTTCAACCAAGGTAAGAGATATATTAAGGAGGAACTTTTCAAATTGTTCATTACTCCACCTAAAAGAATGGTGGTGGATCCAGTTAACAAGGTCCTGATTCACTTGGACCCACAGGGCAGGTTGGCAACAGGTAACCATTTACCCTTTTACCCACCATACCCTGCCTACCATTGGAGGGTAAATGGAGCTTACCAGACTTCCTAGCCAAACCAGACAAGTCTTACCATCCCAGTTTACGGTCACCCATCTCAGATTCTCAGTAGGGGCAATTAGGTAATTTTATGAGTATATTTTATAGACATGTATATATTAATCCAATTTAATCCACCGATGACCCATAGACCATAATCCTTCTTTCCCCAATCCAAATACCATTGATGATGCTTTACCCACTTTACCTGTTTGCCAGCCAGGAAATGGAAATTTTTACCCGTAGCTATAGGGTAAGGGTAAGGGTAGAGACCCCCATACATCCCTTAGAGGGTTAAGGGAAAGGCCAGACCCGGCCCTACCCCACCTGTTGCCACCCCACTCTTTCCGGTTTTTGGATGTGACAGACCCAGAGTAGCTAACTCAAGTCAGATCCATATCAGGATGGGTCTCAACTTACTGGATTTTTCTGATTGTCATAGCTCTTCAAATATCGTACTAATGTTCCTGGTTTGAAACACCCTTAAAAAATGCACTCCGTTCTAACTTAAAAGAGGGGGTTTGGTGCCTTGTGCTTTAGAAGTTGTCTCAGACAGAAGTATTGAGGTCCAAAAGCCCTTGCACCTGGCACTGTCACTAAGCCGGGTTCCTTTGTGAGCATTTGTGGTTTGGCTGCCCCATTCAAGCAAAGAAAGCATAACCCCTTCTTGTTCAACAATTGTAGCCTTACTGCCTTAGGGGCTTGCTCTAGTTGCGTAAAGCATTCTCTATCAATTTGCAAATTGGTTAGGACTATGGAGCTTAAACTTAGGCTTTGTAATCATGCATATGCATTATGTGTTATACAACTTAAGCTTTGTTATATTTTCCATTGGTTATCGTATTTGTTACTTATTTCTTGTAATTTGGTATTATTATGTGATTTTATCGTCATAGTAAAAATTTTTCGAATTACTTCATATTTTAATCATTTATGTGAGTTTTACAATGCTTTGACATCTCTCTCACGCGTGATGATGTATTTACACACTTTTTTTGTGCGTGAGTGTGCACATGTCCATTAAATAGCACCACACATCACTCTTCCATGTACCTTCCCACCCACCTTGCATCTCAAGTGCCAGCACCTTGCATACCCCTCTTGCTTTTATAACTTTGGCTTGGTATATGATCCACGTAAGGAAAGGGATTTTGACTCGGTGAGAAAAGGGGAATATACGAGCATTTAGGCTTAGGACATTAGCTCCTGCTGTCATATCCACCCACTATGGTGCAGTCAACTTCGGTTCCTAGCTGTACAAATCCAGATGAATGACCTTGTATTGTTGCAGTTTTAGTTCCAGGATTGACCTCGTGTTAGCTTCATATAAGTTCCAAGTTTCATGTTACCTTTTGGGAAATAGTACCTATAATGCCTTGACCCCATTAACCTTGGCACAATATTATCCTCTTTGGCCCATGGGTCTCAAGGCTTTAAAACGCGTCGTGCCATGTTAAGGAGGCTAGAGGTTATCAACTAGCCCAGCAATCTCCCCTAGGCGATGTGGGACTAAAGTTTGCATCCCCTCATTGATCTCCCAAATCCCCTGGTACTTGCTATATTCTTGGTTAGGACACCTCATCTATTTCCCAAGCGGATCTGATACACTTGCTATATTCTTGGGTGTCACATAATTCCCCCTTTCGGGCATAGCGTCCCCGTTGTGGCCCCACACATTGTTGGGGTATGCTCTGTACTACATGTAACGCCTCGGTCCCATTAACCTTAACACAATGTTGTCCTCTTTGGCTCATGGGCATCAAGGCTTTAAAACATGTTGTTCCATGTTAAGGAGGCTAGAGATTATCAACTAGCCCGAAAACCTCCTGTAGGCAATGTGGGACTAAAGTTTGCACTCCCTCACCGATATCCCAAACCCCTGGTACTTGTTGTATTCTTGGTGGGGACACCTCACCGATCTCCAGGCAGGTCTGGTACACTTGTATTCTTGGGTGGCTCTGATACTACCTGTAACACTCTAACCCCATCAACCTTGGAACAATATTGTCCTCATGGGCCTCAAGGAGGACAATATTGTGCGAAGGTTAATGGGGTTGGGGCGTTACATTTCTACAATAGTTGCCACACTGATGTAAGCTTCCTTCTGAGTGTGGAACCAGCAACTGAAGTGATGGTGTTAACAGGATGAAAAATCTAATCGCAATATCTCCAAGCCAGGAAAATAATCAAGCACTAGGAGCAATGAACTGATAAGAATTATTTTTGTTTCACTACCTAGGAACAAGATAGACTTTCATTACCTAAAAAATAAGATAGTATTCATAGAAAGTATCAGATCTGTGGATTTCCAGGTTGAAATGGGATGACTATTCAAACAAAATTGCTACTTGTTAAAATCTTTCTCTGTTAGCTAATGGTGGAACTTTCTGCAAGAATCTCATAATAATGAGTCGTCCTCTATATTGAATACGCTCTTTAAGTTCCCCTTTATCTTTTAATTTATTAAAACCCAGTTGTTTTATGGGAAGGGAAGTGTTGGGGAGGGTTGAAGGAACTAGGAAGGATGAAGTTCTGGACTAGTCACGAACTCAAACCCTAATAGCTAGCAATTTGATATGAAGCACTCCCTGAAACCTACTACAGGAAGCATAGGTATAGGTGGAGAAAATAAAAAAACATTTAGCAGGCATAGCTTAAAGATGGTCCAAGTTCTACCTGACCTCTCAACTGAATGGGTATCATTCAACCTTGCCAAGAATTATAGTCAAAAGAACCTTCAGAACATATCTAGAAAGCACGTAAACAAATAGCTTAACAATTGCATTGTTGTCTCAAGAAAACAAATACTAGTTTTACCTGGGAAAGGGAAAAATTAATATTACCTTCAGGGCCAGAAGAAGCAGAAATGTCTCAACAGAGTAAAATCCCCTATCAACAAAGTCTCCCAGAAATAAGTAATTTGTCTTTGGACAATCACCACCGACTTTGAATAGCTCTTTCATGTCATAGAATTGCCCGTGAATGTCACCACATATCTTCAGAAAAACACCAAAAGATATAATTAGGTAGCTTGTAGTACACTTAGATTCAATCCAAAATAATATATCATCAGTGTCAAGGGAACCTCCCGTGCCACACCAATGGCGGCACGTGAAATGGCATAATCCACATGTGACCCACATGGTCAGGTTAGAAGAGTAAAAACCAAAAAAAAAAAAAAAAAAATCCCATTTGAGAGGGTGATAGTACATTAGTGTCCTTGGGAACTTTTCCCAATGTATTATTATCCATTTCAGGTCTATAACTCCAGAAAAAATATAAAAAATACCAGTATTTCTCAAAGAGTTAATTAACATTTGCCAGTTTTTATATAAAAATAAGAACACAATGAGAAAATTATCTTTATATATGATATGTTTCCAGTCGAATTTGGATCTTGAGTGGTTTGTGAAGATGCAAACACAGGCAGAAACATAGAAGGGGGTGGGGGTCAAAATCAAGTTGCATTTCAGATTCAACCCTGATTTTCAGCCTCATGGCAGATACATTTGGACCTCCATCTAAATGGATCCCTTAGGCCTTAGTATGGATCCAGACCTTAATTGAGCAGGCGAAGTTGGATATTCACATACCCTCTACAGATTCGACCCATTTTCTGTCACAGTTAAAAGACTAGAAACTGCCAAAATAAAAATGGTAAAACATGGGGCATCAATGTAGTACTGACTATATCCTATTTCCCCACCCATTTCTCATGTCGTAACTGTCAAACTATGTGACTATGTCCAGACCCACATTCCAATGTGTTCCAACAAGGAAATCTCCTTGATCAATAAAACCAGCCTGATGAAATGACCATGAGAGTTTTGTCTGAAAAGTTTCGACATATTTTACTGCAACCGATCAAATGATAAGATAATGGGGCAGTAACCACGATAAGATCCTGAGAAGATATTACAGTAACAAAACAGGGTGGGCTTAGGGGAGAAAAAAGGACCATAGAGGCTGTCCAACAGTCTATTAGTACTAGACCCTGACAGAAGCTTGAAATCACTCCAGCTGCACTCCAGGATTTTCCTCATGGAGATCTCATATTTTTATTTCAATGAAAATAATTTTTTTTCAAGGTTCGCTACTTTAGGAAAGCTTAATTTATTTTTCTCCATCATCCACTGGGTTAGCGGGGTAAATGCTGCCCCACCAAAATCTGAAAACTTTAAATCCATTCTTCATCTAATAGGATACAGATCCTTTAGACATATAAGCCATGTTATAAACCCAATCTGGGCATCGTTAAAGTAGCCATGTCAGGACAACCTCGCTTGGCAGCAGCCTAAGCCATATTGACCCAGTAACAATTTTTATTAAATAAACATACATGAATAAGAATGGTAAGCCTATGCCAGAGTGTCCCTATTAACCTCACTCCCAACAGAAACAGCCACTCACAAACTTATGCACCATAATGAGAACCCATTTCCCAACATGTTTCAATGTATATGCATATATTATTCACAGAAAGAAAAAAAATGTGGCAATTCTTCCTCCCTTTCACCCAATTCTACTCAACAAAGTCTTATTCAGACTATTTGGTGCAGTTCATAAATCTCTCCACGCTTTTTAAAGCCTCTTATTTTTCCTACTCCACGTTTTCTCTCACTACTTCAACCCACTTTACTTTTTTGCCAGCCCTTTATCCTTTTAGGGCATTCAACTTGAAACATACCTCCCTAGCTCCCCAAAGGAAGCTTTTCCCTTTGCCAAAGAAAGAGATAGATCAATAAATAAGTAGTTATCAATGGGATTTGGGAAAACCAAGTTACAGAACATACTAACCCTTTTTCATATTTGAAATCCTCAGACTGAGTTGATATGTGGCTCCAATGATATTTTTTGTGGCTTTTAATCCCATTTCAGAGTCCAGAACTGTTATTTCATATTTCTTATACACAGATTTTATCAATGTATATACAGATTTGTATACACAATATTTTATCAAATATATACATTGGTAATTGTGTATTCTTAGCATTTGCCTGAAATCACTCACCACACGAAACTCCTCCTATACATCTGCATAATAAGAAATACTATCCTTATTTAGGGCCTTACAGAATCAAGAAGACCCTTATTTTCGATTCAAATTTTCTTCCTATCTTCCAAAGTCATTCTAGTGCACTACTCTCATTACAAAACCATGGGTGGCTATACTCATGTCAGTTGGAGGAAAATAGGTTCTGCAAAGGGATAAGTTGCACAAGTGAAGCCTAAGCAGATACGAATCCCAACTAGGAGCAAAGTGTCTGACTAGCCAAAAACATATGCCCTTGTGATGATCTTTCGCAGATGAGCTGATGCCATGCATGTTCGGAGTTCAGAGGATTTTCAACACCTTTTCTATGGTTTTGGAATTCAACAATATGCTTCTTTCAGGGCACTCGGGTTCCTTTACGCACAGAATTCATGATGAACTGTGAAGATATCCTGAGTTCTTCCATTTTATTCCCTAAGGTGGACTATTCTTCTTCTTTTCTCTTCTTTTCTTTTTTTTTTTTTGGGGGGGGTGGTTGGTGTGTGGGTTGGGGGGGGGTGGGGTGGTGGAGGTAGAGAGGGGCGCTCCTTGAATACAACACATAATAAGGTATTTCTACAGGTATTGAAATCTGAAGCTAACCCTCACGTCCGAAACAAATCCACTACCAAAGAAATCTTTACCGGATCGAACGAATTAGGAAAAATTCAAACGACAACAGGGTGTAGGAAGACATGCTAACTCGGAGATAACCAACAATTATTAAATAGAAGGAGAAAATAAACGAAAAGCGGAACCACCCCCGCCCCAAGAACGAAATCCTTGAAGACAAAAATGAGACGAATAGCTCTCATCTTCCACACCCAATCCAACAGAAAAGTAAGAGAGGTAAAGAAGTATTTGAGAGAAGATTACTGATATAGAAATGAATTAGTTATAGCTTACAGTGACTGGTGCGTCAACCCTTTGAACGTTACTCTCCTCGACGAGGATTTCCATGGCTTTAAGGCAAAGAGCCTTCACTTCGGATTCCTGGAGAGGCTCGCATTTCTTCAGCTGCTCTATTTGCCTGTCCAGGTCCGACATCATCTCCCTCTCCCTCCCTCTCTCTCTAAAACTCGAAAGAATCGATTTGCAGAGACCCCTTTCACCTCACCTCATCTAAAAAATTCTAAAGCTGAGGGGAACTCCCAACTTGAGCCGCTCTTCTTACTGTGGAGCTTATACTCTTATAGCATTAATGAGGTAATGAATTGCGCTCTACTGCTTTTGAGCTCTGTGGACTATTTTCCTTTATTTTTTCGGGTTTGACCCGAAACCGAAAGTATCATTAGTTGGCAATCTTTAAAATGGGCTTGAATTTTGGAGGCCCAAGAAAATACTGGTAAATCCAAACCCATTAAATAACTTTTAACTTCGGGACCTATGCATCCCTGTGGGGTATAAGCAGACTCAATACGAAGTCCATATTGGCATGCCAATCCAAGGAGTTGACTAAATATGTGGTACCTAGAGAGCACAGAAGCCCATTGGGCTTCACCAGACCAACTAGAGATCTTTTACTTAAGGCTCGTTTAATAACGTTTCGAGAAAAATACACAGAAACGGTAAAAACGGAATAAAAAACATTTGATAAAACTGTTTCGTTCACTTGTTTTCAGAAATAGAAATAGAAATTTCTACCTATTTATGATTCAAGAAATGACCCATGCGAAATTATTTTGCCGTTTCTGGAAATGACTCGTGGTCATTCTTTCGCTGGTTACTATTGACTTCAAAAAACATGACTTATCAAACACCTTCAATTCCGTTTCTATTTCTAGAAACGGAAATTTTTGTTCTTCTGTTTCTTGAAACAGAAATGACAGAAACAACAGAAACGTTATCAAATGAGCCCTTAGTCATCAAAGTTCATAGAAAGGAATAGAATCAACTAGAGTCCAAAATTTAGGTATAAGTATCATACCAACTGCTATAGTTAGAAGTTTTTTTTTTTTTTTTTTTTTGTTTGGATTTGTCCTGATACATACAGTTGATCTCTATTGGTATTTTCTTTTAATCGTGATGAAAAGAGAATTTCTTCAGCCACAAGATTGGACCCTTTGATTGAACCCCATAAGGGTATTTTGGATATACGTATTTTTTTAATTTTTTTTTAAAGAGTTGTCCCTTGTAAATTGTAATAGGAAAATCTAGTTCACTTATAATAATTGGTATAGATCCATAATTATTTAAGATGAAAGTATTTCAGACACACCATGGTGAAGAGAGAATCTCTTCATCCACGTTGATTAGATGTTATGGTTGACTATTGTGATTGGCTCATGAAATAGTAATTCATTTCATTAATTTTTGTTTTCTATTATGCCAATGTTATAGGAACACTTCTTGTTTAATACCAATTTACTTGAGACCCCTAATCAATTATTAATGGCATTCTCTAGGGGTGGCGTTGTAAATATAAAAATGATTTATAGTCTTACAAATTTAAGTATTTACCATTAATCCCATCTTTAATTTAGAAGTGCAATAAAGAGAAAAATCTAAGTAACAAATGCAAACGTCACTCTTCCAGTTCTTAAATATTTTAAACTATAGGGTAGAACATCACCCACTACCCATGATACAAAGCAATTTAACAACTAATAAAGTAGTAACCTCACCCCTTCCACCACCCCCCCCCCTAAAAAAAAAAAAAGTCTACAATTGTATGAATTGGAATCGAACTCTGAATCAATCGATTCCAAATTTTTTAAACCTGATTCTACTTTATTTTCACCTAAAAATTACAATTTTCAATCTACAAAAGATAAGTTTGAAATTCAGTGATGAGCAACATTGGAAGATTTAAGTTATATTTGATATGTATTATCTAAATTCGTTTCAAAATGTGTTCTACAACCAGAATATATTCCACTGATGTATGGCAAACAACAAATATTTTCTTTTCCTTTTGTAAACAGCTACTCAAAAAAATTTAGGCTCATACTGTAATTAATGAAAAGTTCTACCCAAATAAATAAATAATTTATGAAATGCGATTTTATTTATGTAAAAAAAAAAAAAAAAAAAAGGGATTATATAAAATGACAAACTTAAGAACAGTGCATGGCAGAACAGATTGGAGGCAAATTTAAAAACTTAGAAGGGATGAAAATCACTTATCTTCTGGAATTGGAAGAGGGCAGTATCCAGTAACAAGAGACCATAGGAAGAAGCCCAGAAGCAACTGATTTCTGGTTTGCAGAAAACCAGAGGAAGAAGCACTGAAATCAGTGAAGCAGGGAGATCTTGGGATTTGCATCAACCCATCTTTTTCCACAGTTTTCTTGAGCTTAGTGCAATCTTGTTGTCAATAACTGCAAATGAATTCGCATACTTTGTCTAAGTTCAAGAAAGCTGTGGAAAAATATGAGCTGGCCCATACATCTTTCATGACTTGCTCAAAGGCTCCAAAAACAAACACACCCAGAGAGAGAGAGAGGATGAACGAAGACACCTACTTTGGAAAACCTCAAAACCAAGGTGAATTCACGGTATCTTCTATAAATCTGCAAATGGGTAGGGGGTCATTAAATCTGACGTAGGCTTCAATGTATAACTTGTCAAGACAACAGAGTGAGAGAGAGAGAGAGAGAGAGAGAGAGAGTACTTTGGAAAACCTCAAAACCAAGGAGAAATCTTTTATCTTCTATAAATCTGTAAATGGGTAGTTGGTCATGTTTTTATTTCCCACACCCCCCCCCTAAAAAAAAAAGAGTAGGTCATTGAACTTTTGACCGTGGGTTTTCATTAAAACTTGTCAAGAAAACAGAGAGAGAGAGAGAGAGAGAGAGAGAGAGAGAGAGAGGACATGGTTTGAAGAATATTAAGTTTTCTACAGATTTAATGGATCATCAATGAGTATTATCAAGAAGCCTGAAAGGCTGAAACTAATAATCTTCAGTTGTTGGAGCTGCAATACCAAACCTACTCAAATCAACTGTTCAAAAAGTGAACACTTACACCTCTACAAGATGGAGAACTACGAAGTCCCAACCATATAAAGAAGAAGAGGAACTTGGAAGCAATCTTTCTTCATTGGCTTGGACCACTCTCATCCAGTCATCCACTGTTTGAGTCCTGCTACGCTTATCAGCCCCATCATTTAAGATGAGGAAGGTAAGGGAAGGAGTGCAAGAAAGAAAAAAAGGGATTGAATTGAGTACTGGAAGGGAGCAAAGCTTTAAGAAGAAAGCAATGTCTCATGTCTCTGGCTACTGGTGTGTTGGTCGGTGGCCCTCCTTCAATTCTTCATCCTTAAAGTAGTGAAAGTACATGCACCCACCCATACTTTGTTCCTGATGAGTGTAATTAATTGGGGAGAGAGAAAAGACACGGAGAAAGAGGGAAGTGATGGAGTACTGTGCACTACCTAATCAATATTCATTCCAGGTTTATTAAGGATATACAGAAAAGAAAAAAGAGATAATCCGTCCATTTCCATCCCAGGGGAAGGTTACTAATCACTGAAGGGAGATGAAAGGTTACTTGGGTTTTAGATATTAAGATTAGATGCACCACTGGAATGGACTTTGGACTACTATTTTTCTTGCTTTCAGTGCCCTTAAACCATGGGTTCTTATTCCAGATTTTCAGGTCAGACTTCAGGGAGATATTCTACTCAACCAGCATCAAACTCTGGGGGAGAGAGGGGAACACCCTAAGTTCCTCACCTTACCTGATGATAATGTTGATTGATTCTTTTGCCTTTCATCCCTCTCCTACAGTTCCACTTAATGGTACCCACTCTGAAATCTGGACTCTGCATCCCTACTCTGTAGAAGTAGGTAGTACACGTTACACTTGCATTGAGTTCTGTTGCTTAATATGACTAGAGTTTATTATGGATGGAGAAAGGTGGGCCATTAGGCAATTTGGTTGGCCAAGTGGCCCGTAATGGGAAGCAACAAATTACAAAACTAAATGATTTTGGAGGGTCTAAATTTGCCAATAAGCATTTCCACAATCCACATAGATGGGCAGACAACCATGTCCCTTCTAGTGTGGGAGTTTACTATGGCTAGTAGAAAATATAACCTGAGCCTCAAGGGTCCTTCCTGTGGCTGTCAGTAGCAAGGTAATTCTGATTTCTGAGTGCAGGCTTTGGGTGGACAGGCTCTGGCTCTAACTTGGATGATTGTTGCAAAGGCTAATTCTAGCCAATTGAACGGATTTGTTTTCTAGCAATCTAGAGATTGGTCCAATTCCATTAGTAATGATGATTCAGAGTATCACACATTGATCAATCAAAGAGATGAGCAAATAATAAAAGAAAGATTGATTCTTTGGGATCCTTTCTTGCTTCAAACACAAAAATAAAATCAGATTGATTCCCAAAATGCCTTTCTGGATACTCTCAATTGCCTGACTATTCATGAAATGTGAAAAGTTGGAAGAAATCGAAGAATTTCTTGGGAATGCTACAAGATCAACAAACTGTCTTAGGAAGAGAGAATCGAATAAGAATGCTTAATAGTAACGATAGGAGTTAAGAAAGAAACCAGAAATCATCTGGAAAAACAGGAACAGCCATTTTCTCTATTGAATGCACGGCATGTTGATCTGCATGGTTAAGTGGCCCACTGAACACAACATTATAATTTTTTTTTAAACGAAAGAAAATTGGCTCTAGAGGGAGAACCTTAAAATGGTACATATGTGATTAAGAAGGGTTTAAAGAACATTACATCAGTAAGAGATTGAAGAACCTCCCGACCCCAGAAGGGGAAAAAGAAAAAACAGAAAACCTTTCCTACATTGAAGAAAGAAAAAAGAATCAACTGAAGCTTGTTTTTCCTAAGAAGTGTAGGTTAGAAGAAGAGCTTCCGGGGAGGCCGAGATTGAGCAGTGGATGCTGCAGCAGGAGACTGCTGAGGGAAAGCAACTTGGCTCATGGCGGCTTTCTCTATTTTCTTGGCTGCCTTGGGGTCTGTCAACAGTGTCTTCTGAAACGACTGTGAGAAGCCAGTTGCGATAATTGTCACATGGATTTCACCATTGTAGCGGTCATCCACTACCGCCCCAAATATTATGTTAGCTGAAGGATCAGCCAAACTAGTAACTACCTGGAAAACAAATATGAGAAATACCCAGCTCTTGTTAGGTCTGGCACTTATAGATATTAAACCAAATTCTTGGCCAATGACAGCAAAACTGAAGCTCATACATTATTTGTTTTTTCTTTTCTTTTAAGAATTAACAACATTCATAGATTGAAAAGTAAAAGGACTACTGAAATTGGAACTGAAGGTGTTTAGTATCTGTGATTAGGGAAAGAATTGACTCTGGGAAAAATAAAAATTGCAAGTGCAACACTAAATTTTTTTAGGTAGAAAAACTAAAACACTGGAAACAATGGCACAAATTATCTAATGCAAGAGATGCATTAAAGAACTTGAGGTATGGGTCACATTGTCATGAGATGGGGTTTATTGGAAAAGGTCACAATGTTTTGAGAAATGATTCGCTGCGACATATGAGCAGGAAACCAGCATTAGCAGAGGAGACTTTCCCTAGAGAATAATAACTAGTCCGACTTTTGTTTTTAAGGTTCATGGCCAGTTTGGAAACTAATTCTTTCTGGTGAAACACAATACAATATTAGACGCAGTCTGAGTTGTTGGGGGTTTGGTAAGATATCTGACTGATTGACTGAATAAGAATGTTGAATTCCTAATGAAGGGATGGCATCCGTCATATTTTTATTGTAGTCATTCCAAAATAGAATGGTAAAGCCTGGACAGATCCACCAACCAAATCTGGACTAGGTGGAACAGATAAAGCCTCTTAGAATCCTGTTAGCATTACATAGCAACCTGAAACCGACAATGATCTAGTGATATACAACCCAACCAGAGTTTCACTAAGTACTCCTCCAACCCAACCGGTTAATTCTGAGGCCGGGTTGAACAAAAAACATAAAAAAAAAAAAAAAAAAAAAAAAAAACAACAACAACAACAACAAAAAAACATAAAAAAAACAAAAAAAAAAATATAAAAAAAAAAAAACAAAAAAAACAAAAACACAAAAAAACAAAAAACAAAAAAAAAAAAAAAAAAACAGAAAACAGAAAACAAAAAACCAAAAAACAAAACAAAACAAACTCTGATTGTGCCTACCTTTTATCAGCAAATATGAGAGCAATAGATGTGACAAAATGGAAAGAAAAAAAAATGTACAAGAAAAGGTTTTCTACACACCTGAGACACTCTATTTACTTCTTGCAAGGTTATGTCTTTCCCTCCCGTGATATTATACACAACCCCTGTTGCAGATTGTATTGATGATCCAATAAGAGGAGCTAAAGTTGCTTGCTCAGCTGCTTCTTCAGCACGGTTCTTGCCAGATGAAACCCCCACTCCAAGCATTGCAGTTCCAGAGTCCTTCATGACTGCCTTGACATCTGCAAAATCCACATTCACCAGTCCAGGTATCTGCAAAATATAGGAAATAATTTTCCAACATGAGTCGGACTGTCAATAGGGGAGAAATCTGTAAGAGAGAGTGAACAATATGCAAACCACTGACTGTGATAATGTCAGAAATTCCTTGGACTCCTTGGCGTAGAACATCATCAGCGAGAAGGAACGCATCCTGAAGGGGCATTTGTTCATCAGCAATATCCAATAGACGGTCATTGGGAATCACTATAAGAGTATCGACATTTCTTTGTAATTTTTCGATAGCCTCCAATGCCTGAAACCCCAAAGAATGGAAATTGTCAGATTATTCAGTCTTATATTTCGCAAATCCAGAGCTCGCAAAATGGATCAGATCATCAAGAATAAAAGCTTGACAAATGTATGTCTTGCTATTTGTAGCACAACTATGTATAGATTCTTCTCCCCCCACCACCCCCCCCCCCCAAAAAAAAAAAAAAAACTAGAAAATAATGTAAGTTTCCTGCTGTTGTGACAGGTGACATTATAGATTTTGCTATTAATACTTTGGAAGTATCCTATCATTTATTCATTGTCCTCGAATGAAAAGTAACCAAGACAAGAAATAAACAGAGTACTACCATGACTAGCCTAGAAATATAACAAGGGAGAAAACCAACCCCAAACCCCCACCAACAGGGGGGGAAAAAGGAAGGAGCCGAAAAGCATAAGAGTAAGGAAACTAAAACTCAACAATAGGCCAGCGCTTTTTATGTTTCCGGTGCAATAGGAGTTCTACTATTTCCGAACGATGTTCCAGTGCACCAGGAACTCTACTATTTCCCTTTTTATTCTTTTGATAGCTGAACCAATCATAAATTAGTGACCTCTAGAAGAATAGGTGCAATAAGATGAAAAGGGCTACTAACTGTTCTTGGTACTCACTACCAACAATATTCTCTTACCTATCTCCCCCAGGCCCCATCCCTAATGTAGGACTAAGTTTGAAAACGCAAACTAATCCAATTGCAGGAACTTTAAACCAAAGAACAACCACAACCAACCCCAACACACCAGCATATAGCAGACCAATAGAAAATAGAGGCAAACCAGCTGCTGTCGACTTCAATATCCAATACTACGTAGGTCAGATTATAATTGATCAAGTAGATGAACTAGCAGTAGTAATATGATGCAACAGTCCCAAATCAACAGCAGGAATCACAGAAACAACATAAGACAGATCAAAGCAATCGATTCTGGTTCTGGTCTGGAAAAATCACTACAGAACAAAATATGAGAGATTTCGAATATCTCACTAATGGTTGCACAGAAACAGCCCAAATTTGGATTGATCCTTAGTGGGGAATGGGAGAGCAGTCTACCAGAATTTGAGAGCAAACTGACGGCTGGAACTAATACCAACAGTAGAGGCCGATTGGCTCTTTTGTCAGAAAATCTGGGCAGAAATCAGAAATATAAATACCTGAATGTTTCGACAGCAGTAGAACCTTGAAAACCAACTTGAAAGAAATAAGAAAGCTTGAAGAAAAACCTCCTGGACTTCACGCCGCAAGGAGTGGAATGGATCAAACACCAATCCCTAATCCTTGATCAAACACAAGGAACATCCAGTGAAGCCAGCGGCAGCAACAAGACTCTTTTTTTTAAAACATAAATCGTCTCTTTATGATGAGAGCTCTCCTTTATTTATAATAATGATGGGGGGGTTTACAATTAATAGTAACTCAGAGTTACTAAATCTGAGTTACTAAAAATTGATTACAAGAAGTTACTAAAAACTGGAAATTATAATCTAATGAAAATAGAAACTAGTCTAGACAAAAATTAGAAACTAACAATGACTTGAAATTAGAAACTAATTTAGGTACTGAAATTAGAAACTAAATAACCCCATCTAAAAAGGAAACTAAAGAAAAAGGAAACAAATCATTGAATCGCGTATTCAATCTTAGACCCTCCCCTTTAGACCCATAGAAGTAGTCTATTACACTCAAAACACATGGGATCAAAGCCCAATATGTATAGAACCCAACCCTAAGCTTATTCCTAATAAAACAAGCCTATTTTGGTAATTCATCTGCATCAATCCCCCCCAAAAAAAATCTCTTACTGCCAGCCTCAAATAAATATTTCATGTGTGTTATTTATGTTAAATTTACTCACAAGAGGTTCTAAAATGATGTTATCTTTCATAGTCCACTATCATCTATAGCCAAATGCTAGAGAAACTAAATAATGATGAAAAATAAAAGGGTGGATCCATCATAAGAAATGGCTATAATATAAACATGAAGATAGTAATGCATGTAATGTAGGAGTAGATTACAAGAAACTAACCCCCACAATTTATAAACCCCAAACAAGACAAATAGGGCTAGAAAACGAGGGAATAAGACCATCAAATAAGCTCCCAATGATACAATAGCAATGCAGGAGCAAAACCAGCCCAAAACCCAACTCGATAAGAGAGAGAAAGGCCTCCAATATGGCTAGAGAGAGAGAGGTGCGGCCAGATCTGTAGGGCTCCAATTGAGTTGCACTCTTGGGCGTAGGTAGCCCCTAGGGAGTATACAAAAACCTACAAAATTGAGAGACTTTTGACAGATGGTTGATGAGATATTTACCTTCTTGATTTTCAGACCTAGGAGAAAGAATCTGAAGTTTTCTGCAAGAACAACAACTGGGTGATCTGAACAGCTTCAAGAAGAGGATTGAGTAATCTTATCGTGCCTTCTAAACTACCCTTAACAGTAGCTCCTTAATCAGACTCATGATAGAGGAGAAGAGAGAGATCGCATAAAGAAAAGGGGGGAGAAGAATCACACAGCCCTCAGGCTCTCAAACATTCAAACTCAATTCGTCTTTTTTCAAATCTGTCTAATTATAGTACATTAGCTCCTCTACATAAAGAGGGCAGACTAACAGTCATAACCTAACTAGGAGTTAGACTCCAAGTAGGACTAGACATTACATAATAGGAGTTGGACTCCAAATAGGATTAGGACTAGAATTCCAACATGGAGTAGGACTAATTAACTAATCATTCACTAATAGGGAAACCTAAACTGACTAAAACTGAAATAACAAAGGAAATAGACTCAAAACAGAACTCTATCTAAGCTAATGAATTAAATCTCATTTTTCTACTTTCTACCCATATTTTAGACCCATTAAAATGGCCCATTACAAAGAAAATACATGAGAACTAAGGCCCAACACATACATAACCCAACCCAAGGCTTATTCGCAATAAAATAAACTCATTAAGTGACTTATCTACATCAGCATGTTTGTGCCTACAGCCACAATTCTAAATGCATAACATGTAACCTTGCAGTGACATTTTCAAAAAAGATGGGAAGGGACCTGCCTGAACAGATCTCTTACGTCCTTCAAATCTGAAAGGATAGGTAACCACACCAACAGTCAAATAACCTGCTTCCTTTGATATCTGGGCAACAACGGGAGCAGCGCCAGAACCTGTGCCACCACCCATACCTGCTGTAATAAACACAAGATCTGAGCCCTTTAGAGCATTTGATATTGCTTCTTTTGATTCCTCTGCAGCTTGTTCTCCCAGAAGAGGATTCCCACCTGTACCTGCATCTCTATTTAGTGATTCTAATCAATAGTATATTCGCCAGGGAAAGAGAAGTAGAAATATGGAATTAGAATTAAAAATCATACACAATCCCCAAGTTTTAAAATTTTTACAAACTTCTATAGTCTATAGGGAGAGTGCCAGACCTAGTCCACGAGTCAATAGCTCGCCAATTTGAAGTGGGTTCTCTGCAGCAGACTGTAATAGAGCCTGAGAATCCGTGTTTATGGCGTAGAACTCAACACTCTGATATCCAAGTAGTCAACATCAAAAGTCATAAAACTTACAAAAATTGCAGGGGTATTCCAATAAAATCCTCAACATCTAAGCACTCTCCACCTGCATAATGACTAATCAAACTTTGCACTTCTTGAATTGCAGAATTTCACGGGCAATCCAGAACACTAAACATTATCAATAAGAAGAGAGTGTTTTCAAAATTGAATTTGAGTCATTTTTAGCGAGAATAAAACTAGAACCATTCTTCATCCGCCGAAAAAAAAAAAAGAGACTCACTCATTTATCAAAAATCCTAAAATGCACATGGTTAAGTTTGCTTCTAAATATACAAGTTCATATGAAGGTCTGAAAGATTCATTCCAAATGCAGAAAAAAAGTGAAATGCAGCTAAAGAATTTAATTAAGGGTCTCAAAACAAACAGATACTCGAGCAAAAAAACAGAAAGTCCAATCAAATCTTTATAAATCTTGGAAAAAAGAATGAAATTAAAACATCACAAGAGAATGTAATTATAAATGCAAATTGGAACATTTCACTCGAAACCCACAAAAGCTGAAACAAAACCCACCTGTAATCCGCTTCCAATCATCCGATTAACTGCATTGTTTCCTCCGCCACCAACCCCCACTACCTTAATCCTAGCTGATTCCGTGGGAGGGAAAGAAGAAAAAGAACAGAAGATACCACGGTTGCTTCGATTCCGTGAGGTTCTTCGACGAAGCCCCTGAGAAGCAACAACGTGCACACCATCTCCGGAGAGCATCTTCTTACGAAACACAGTAGTAACCGAAGAAGATGATAGTAAGTGATTAGGGTTTGTGAGGTGAAATGTAGACATCTCTGCAACAAATCTCTGAGGTAGAGCTGACAGAGAGGCAAACAACAAGCTAAAAGCGTAAAACCCACGATCCCAAAGAAACTCAAATTACGAATTGGAGGAAGTTCAGAGAAGGAAGAGTTGATTGAAGGGTCTAGGGTTTTAATCGGAATCTTGGTGGGGGCGGATCCTATGCCACCCTCAAGGAACTGCACTACATAGCCAACCAGCTGAAAGAGAAAGGGATCTTTCCTGGCTATACCTATGCTGATCTGTTCAGACTTCAGACTTCAGACTGCATCTCCCAATGCATCCTTTGATGGATCACTTCATTCCTGATAGTTTATAGAGTGAAAGGGATAAATCAATTAAGGGTGTCAATCGATCCGGCCGGGCCGGGCCTGTCTCGGTCAGATTTAGAGTCTTGGACTATGATTTACCTATTTAAGAAATGAGTCAGTTTTGATCGGTCTAGTATTGAATTTGATCGGATTTTAGGCTTTAACCGATCTTTTCTTAATAGGGCTATTATAGGGCCTTAAAAGATAATATATCAATAAAACCTTAAACGGGTCTTAAACGGTTTTTAATTGTCTTAGATTTAAAATGTCTTAATATATTTTATTAAATCATCAATAATTTAGAAAAGATATTACACTTAATTACATTTGATAATTGATAAATATCAATATATATATATATATATATATATTCTATGTTATCCATAAAATCAAATTATAAATATAAACGGTTGTGTTAAACGTATAGAACAAGTCAGGCTTGTAAACGAGCCAGGCCAGGCCAGTTGGGCGCACTTCGGGCTTATCCTTTGCACCATGTATTATCTATTTATAAATGGGTCGGGCCTTAGCCCGACACGTTTAATAATCAGACTGGTTGGTCTAACAGATGCGGGCTTGGGATTGACACCTCTAATGCAAAGGGTGTCAATCGTTCGGTTCCCAATTTCCAGTTTGATTTTGGTCTGTTCATGATAGAATGTGTACAAATCAAACTTGTATAATTTCATTACCTCAATCAAAACTGAATCAAATTGGTTCGATTTTATTCAATTCTAATTCAGATTTCTGTATTTTGTTTCATCCAAATTGTATATGATCTTAGTAATCTGGTTTTATTCAGTTTACTTCTTTAGTCCGTACTAGACTTAGGAATATCTCATACTTCTTTAAGGAAAAAAAGAAAAGAAAAGAAAAAGAGTATCTCATACTACCTCTGAAGAATTAAGGTACCAAAAACACAAGAGTGCAAAACTACAAAGAGACAGGGTGATACGGCCAAATTGATTGCTTAGTAGGGTAAGGACACGCATCGCCCACCTGGACACGTGTCACCCACCTGATAGAGGCTGTAAGGACTCTACCACGTCAACCGCGTGAAGAGAATATCCCCCACGAAGGGGATAGGACGTATCCGAGTAGGACTCTAAAAGGAAAGGAGGTGGACCCGAGGAGGACTCCTCCAAGGAAAGGGAAAACCCTAAACCCTAAGAGTTATATAAGAAGGCCTGAGAGGAAGGTAGAAGGTAAGGATCAAAACCCACACCATTACTCCTGTAAAAACTGTGCGGCCGATCTCTAATTTGAGAGTCGGAGGACTAATCCTGGATAAAGCTCCGGGCCTCTGCCTTATGTTCTTGTGCAGGATCAGCTCATACAGATTTTCGGCAGCAACACAGGGTAAAAAGAAAAATCTTAAAACTTGTGTTTTGATCTTTTAGGTTTGATATAATTTAGGTTCAAATTGTGCGGATTACATTTTATTTGGTTTGATTCAAACTATTGATTTTAACGGAAGTAATGAATGGCAATTGGAAGAACTCATTTACCTATCATTCAAGAGGAGATACTTTTTTTTGTGACTTGAAAAAAATTACCTGTTGCCAACAGGATAGATCTTTCAGTTTGTAGCTCAATGAAATTAATGAGGAAAGGTTGGTGAGGTCACTCATCTTTTGATGCGTGACGAGACAACCTTTTTTTTTTTTTTTTTTTTTCCTGAACATTATTCTGACCAAGAGTTCATATCTGCATGGTTTTATTTTATTTTATTTTATTTTTTTTTGAGATTTGTATGGCATTATGCACTAGTACCATATAGTAAATTTTCCAATTTTTCCACTCAACATGGGAAGGGGGACCTTTTTTTCTTTGTCATATGTGACAGATACCGTTCATACAATGATAATTCTCTAACCTCCACCACGCGTCTCCATAAAATGCTAAACAATACCTAAAATCATCGGTTTGAGTCAAACTGAATAAAGTTTAATTCACACGATTTAACCCCAAGTCATTCTAAACCCTAAAAGGCCAAAACAAGAGTTTTAAGATTTTATTTTATATGTCTCTTTGTAGTCTTGCACTTCCAATTATTTTCTCTTTTGTGCCTTAATTCTTCAAAGGTAGTATGAGATCTAAAATCGAGATTTATAGCAAATTGAGAGGTTTCCATGAAAGGCAATGTGGCCTTGCGCCAATGCGGGGGTCAATAGAAAATGCATGAAAATATCAGTAAGGATGGGATTTTTGTATTTAAGTGTGAGTGGATCATTATTTTCATTACATTCACCATGCATCCTTTTGTGCTATTATTTTTTTCAATATATTATTATATTCATAATATATATATATATATATATCTTTTTTTTTTTTTTAAAGAGAAAACAACAAGAAATTTATTGAAATATAAAATCATGAACTTTTACATCCATTACTACATTAGAATTCGTAGTCCACATTGCCTCTAAAAGTTAAGAATTTAAGAAGGGAACACCGAACATGAAATGAATTGATCAGGACAAATATAGAAGAAGGAAAAGCTTTAGCAAAATAAGAAGAGATGAGTCCCTAAAATTTCAAATTTTAAGCAAAAGCTGCAATTTTTGTGAACTCCCAATCGACAGCCTTCTTGAGGAAGCTATCCTGTTCGAGGACCATTTGAATGGGCAAGAACCCCAAACCATTAACCACGGCGAGCATCATCCCCTTAGTCTCCTCCATAAACTCCTCCAAATCCACTGTCCCATTAGAATCATGATCGAACTGCAAGAACAGAGACCGATACACTACTGCGAGTTCATCTGGGTCCATCTTCAGATCGACCCCAAAGTGGGTCTCGAAGATCCTCAGGCTCTGCAACTCCTTCTCCATCTCTGCATAGGACAGAATACCATCATGGTTTGTATCCAGATGATCAAAGCGGTCACGAACAGAATTCTTGAAAGCTTCTTCATCTTCAATGAAGTTCAGAATGGTTGTAGCGTCAAACACTTCTACGCTCATCTTCTTCTTCGTCTCCAATTAACTCAACAGGAATTCAGTTTCTTTAATGCCTAAGCAGAAAAGCCCTTAAATGAAGATCAAAGGACAAAAGCAGAATCAAGATTTCTAGTATTGGGTTGAAGATTTGAGTTGGGGTTAGCTTTGTTTTGCCTGCTATTTATATAGGATTAATGGCAGACTCTGTTCTTATTACAAGCTTCCCCCGTTTTCCATCCTTCATAGTTTCTGACTTTCTTCTCTTCTCCACTGAAGTTTCCTAAACCCAGTCAAACGAACCCAACCAAACCAATGGTTTAAGCCCTGGTTTTAAAAAATAAAATATTTTTTAATCAAAAAAAGGGGAAAACCATGTGACTCGGCCTGATTCTGTTTTTTAAAACCATGGTGAGATCACTTTGACCATGTTTGACCCAGCCAGAATGTTCTAGAAATCCTTTATGATTAACAAAGTATGAGATAGCCGAATTGGCAATTGGAACAGCCTCCCCGGATTTTGATTCATGGATTAAGAATCGGTATCATATCAGTCGGTAATATCAATACCTACTATCACTAGAGATTGGGAATTTCGGCTAAAAGTGAATTGTTTTTTAATTTACGTCGAATTCAACACCGACACAAATCAATATGGCTGACATGGCCATTGATAACGATACCTAAAACCATGACATGGTGGAGAAATTGGTCAGAGCCACTGTTAGCAAAAACGGGAAAAAAAAAAAAAACAAAAATGGACGGTACGAGTTTTAAACAGTAAAAATTTTCGAATGATACTGTCATATAAACAGTAAAAAAAAAAATAGAGAACAGTAAAAAATTTAAACAAACGGAACCAAAAAAAGAGCATGTAAACGGGCCAGGGCAATTGGGCGCACTTCGGGCTTATCCCTTGCACCGTGTACTATCTGTTTATAAATGGGCCGGACCTTAGCCCGACATGTTTAATAATCAGACTGGTCGGTCTAAGAGATGTGGGTTTGGGATTGACACCTCTAATGCAAAGGGTGTCAATCGTTCAGTTCCCAATTTCCAGTTTGATTTTGGTCGGTTCATGATAGAATGTGTACAAACCAAACTCGAATAATTTCATTACCTCAATCAAAACTGAATCAAATTGGTTCGATTTTATTCAATTCTAATTCAGATTTCTGTATTTTGTTTCATCCAAATTGTATATGATCTTAGTAATCTGGTTTTGTTCAGTTTACTTCTTTAGCCAGTACTAGACTTAGGAATATCTCATACGTCTTTAAGAAAAAAAAAAAAGAGTATCTCATACTACCTCTGAAGAATTAAGGTACCAAAAAACAAGAGTGCGAAACTGCAAAGAGAGAGACAGGGTAAAAAGATCTTAAAACTCGTGTTTTGATCTTTTAGGTTTGATATGATTTAGGTTCAAATTGTGCGGATTACATTTTATTTGGTTTGATTCAAACTATTGATTTTAACCGAAGTAATGAATGGCAATTGGAAGAACTCATTTACCTATCATTCAATAGGAGATACTTTTTTGTGACTTGAAAATAATTACCTTTTGTTAACAGAGATAGATCTTTCATTTTGCAGCTCAATGACATGAATGAGGAAATGTTGGTGAGGTCATTCATCTTCTGATACAGTCAAGAGACAACCTTTTTTTATTTTTTTGCCCGAACATTATTCTGACCAAGAGTTCACATTTGTATGGGTTTTTTTTTTTTTTTTTTTTTTTTTTGGGAGATTTGTATGGCATTAGGCACTAGTACCATATAAGTAAATTTTCCAATTTTTCCACTCAACATGGGAAGGGGGACCTTTTTTTCTTTATCATATGTGACAGATGTTGTTCATACAATGATAATTCTCTAACCTCCACCACGCTTCTCCATAAAATGCTAAACAATACCTAAAATCATCAGTTTGAGTCAAACTGAATAAAGTTTAATTCACACGATTTAAACCCAAGTCATTCTAAACCCTAAAAGGCCAAAACACAAGTTTTAAGATTTTATTTTATATGCCTCTTTGCAGTCTTGCACTTTCAATTATTTTCTCTTTTGTACCTTAAGGTAGTATGAGATCTAAAGTCCAGATTTAGCAAATTGAGAGGTTTCGATGAAAGGCAATGTGGCATTGCGCCAATGCGGAGGTCAATAGAAAATGCACAAAAATATCAGTGAGGATGAGGTTTTTATATTTAATTGTGAGTGGGTCATTATTCTCATTACATTCACCGTGCATCATTTTGTGCTATTTTTTTTTTTCAATATATTATTATGGCAAAAGTTTTTCTGGTCGGCAGACCAGCTAACCGTATAGCTGGTCGGGGCTCATCTTATCCCTTCAAAAGGGATCTCAAAATCATAGCCGTTCATTGATTATATAATGTCTGTTTCTCTTATTTCTCTCGTCTCTCCTCTCATTTTCTCTCCTCTCTCATCTCTGCTACTGCTGGCCTTGCTACTGAAAGAAGCAACTCACTGCCTCTGCTATTGAAAGAGGCAACTCACCGGATTCATCGGACCTCAGTTTGCCGGTGAGTATTTGGATCGTAGTCATGAACCCAATTCCTTAGATTTCTCTGGTGCGGGGATTTTTTTGTTGTTCTTCAAACCCTAGGTCTGTTGATTGAATTTCTTGATTGGTTTCTTCCTTTTTAAATTTGCATATGTAATCGAAGGAGTTCGTTTTGATTCTAACCGATCCCAATCTCGACATAAGATTCTCTCCCGTC